>NW_020862884.1:476025-833179 GCF_003713205.1 Coffea eugenioides | reverse complement strand
TGGTCCTTAATCTTGATATTATGTGAATAAGGAATATTATCGTTATTTTGCTATAAAATTTGGTTTTAAGGTTGGTGGTGATATTTTAAAAGGTTATTTCATCTATATACTATGAAAACCCTAATTTGGGTTATTATTAAAACCCTAGTTTTTGTAATGAATTACAAGTTGTGCTATTACAATTCTTTTAGCAAAGGTCAGGTAGGTTTGAGAGATAGAAAATCCCAAACTAGTCTAACCTCTAGTGTTACAATCCATTAGAAAGCTTAAGTTGGGTTTAAAACCCTAATTTTGCCAATGTTATGAAGGTTGTTGGTTAGGGGGTTCCATTTTGGATAAAGTATGATTAAGTATAGGTTATTAAGAAAGGAAAGTGATTAGTGAAACAATTAAGTGTAATTACATGTTTTGGACTAAATTAAGTTATAACCTATGGAGTTAATTGAAAGCTTTTCAAATGTTTAAGGGCAAGAGTTGATTATATACAAAGTTGGAGAGTAAGGGCTAAAGAGTAAAATTGGGAGCTTTTATGTGATTGGTGGTGTTAGAAAATATCTCCCAAAGCTTTGACTAACATGTTATCATAGGATTTATAAGAGAAACAAGAGAAACAAAACAAAACAAAACTAAGAGAAAAAAAGAAAGAGAGGGCCGAGAGAAAGAAAGAAAGAAAGGAGGAAAATCTCTTCCAAATCCAACTTCATCTAGCTTCCATCTTGGTCTTGTAGTTTAAGACAACATCTTAGGTACTTGATTGTTGAGGTTTGATCATCAACAAAGCTTGCTTGAAGGTAAATATCTCTCTCTTGGAAGTTAAAGATTAGTGATTAAGCTTTGAAGCCATGAAAGTGGTGTTTTGTTATGAGGATGAACTTGTGTGGTTTATGTAGTGATTATTGAGTAGTTCAATGGTTAATTTTAGTGATTTATTGCTGCTGGAATTTCGGTCAAGATAAGAAAGAATTAGGGTTTCATGCTAAACATTTTAGTTAGCTCTAATCTTGTGTTATTGAACTTGTAGTGGTTGTGTTTGATGATTGGCTTCTTTTGTTTGGTGAGTGAATGGTAAAAACTGATTTGGGTTAAGAAACCCTAGGCTAAAGCAAGGAGTATAAGCTTGGTTAGGGATTAACTTGGTTGGTTAATAAGTTGTTAGAATAAATTCATTGGTGCAATTGAAGTAAGGTTAGGGATTATGGTTAGTGTTTGAGAATTTTATGATGTCTTAGAGGGAAAGTTTCGAACCATTAGTAGGTCTTTTAGAAGCTGGTATATATGTGTTTCTTTGCTATGAATTGGTTAGAAAATTTGCATGAGAATCATAGAACGGACCATGCGTTTGCGGCGCGCAAAATCGGCAAATCTGGAAAAACCGGGCAGTCCACAAATCCGAACTTGAGTTCCATTTTTATTTATGCTGCGTGCTGATTCAGAAGTTTCTCAAAACATGAAAGTTGTAGCCTCTTAAGTCCTGAATATGCCTACAAAATTTCAGGTCAAACGGATCAGTGTAACCCGATTTATAGCCCAAACACTTGCACCTGTTTTGTACACTGGATTGTGTTACGTTTTTGAATTTTGCTTCTGACCATGCTCTGTCCGTTTTGATAACGTGCGATCTGGGTATTAATTCCTTCATAAGAAATGTAGATCTTTGTCTTAGCTTAGAAACGGTATAAATTTCATTCCAATCCCAGTTCCATAGCTCCAGTTATGACCAAAACAAGATCGGTTGTCAGAACTGCCTTCGAATTTGGACAGTTCTGACAGGGATGTTTGGACCTGTTTTTTCCCATGCTCTGTATTGATTCAGCCTTTGGTCCAAACATGAAAGTTATAGCCTTATGAATGAGTTTTCTAACGCCTCTGGAATCTCTTGATTCCGATTTCTAAGTCGTGAGTTACGTTCTTTCAAACAGGGCCTGTTTGGTAACCGGAAATGAAATGGCTGGAACAATTTTGTGCATTTTTGACCAATACCTATTGAGATCTGGGTTGAGATGTCTAAATAAAAGTTGTAGCCCTTCCTCGTAGCTTCAAAACGGTGTCTCACCCACCTTGATCCGACATTCCTAACCTAACTTTTGATCAAAACGGTTTGGGATGGCAAATCTGGCCGTTTCCGTTTCCGTTTCCGTGTCCGTCTCCATTTCCGTGTGCTGTTTCCGCACTTGCATGTTCCAATTTTGCCGTTTTACTTGAGTTATGCATGTTAGAAGCCGTTTGTGATATATTTTGATGCAATCTTCTATTTCAGACGGTGACGGGTTAGACGGTGCCGGTGGGGCCTACTCGCTGTATACGTGACGTGATCCTTGCATTTTTGCTATACGTACTTTTGGAGTAAGTATTCAGGCCGTTTATGTGTATAAACTGCTTATGTGTTTGGATGTGCATAAAAGGAGGACTTAGGCGAGGGTGTACTTTATTACACTCGACCTAAACCCTAGTTTGTACCTATGTTTCTTTATGAGATGTGTATACATGAATTATTTTGGGTTTGAATCCCTTGAGCATGTAGCTCGGGGTGACGTTTGTGAGTTTTGGGTTTGAACCCCTTGAGCTTGTAGCTCGGGGTGACGTTTGTAAGTTGGGGTTGATCTTCTGACCTAGATGGACTATTCGAGCTGGTCAGGGCTTGGTCGAACCCAGTCCAACTTAGTCTGAGGTCACCAAGTTTGTGAATCCGGTTCACCGAGAATGTGAACCAAGTTTATGACCCGAACTTGTGACTCAAGCCCAAGTTTGTGATTTCGTTCGTTCGAGCAAGTTTGTGAGGTGACTGGCCAGTGAGGGTGATAAGGTGTTAGGTGGGAGTAGCAAGTGGAGTTCTAACGGACCTTATTTTGTGGTCGACGGAAGTATTGGCAGGAGGTCACGCATGGCAAACGACTTGGCTTTGGAGCCAACCTGTATCCTTCATTTGTATTGTTACTTTTACACTTGACTTGACATTTTATGAAATAGTTGTTTATCTAAATGTGTAATTTACGATTTTACCCCTATTTACTTACTAAACACAGTTTACCTGTGAGAGCCCGTAGCTTTCTTAAGTACTAGGTTTTATTTTTCTTTTAATTGCACGCTTTTTCACATTTTATTTATTCGAAAATTGTGAAAATAAATTTTATGAGTAAATATAGTCTTTAGATGATTTTTCTAGTATTGGTTAGTTTCTGAGAAATTAAGAGCATATATTGGACGTGGGACCCGCTAGTGTGAAAAGTTCGGAAAAATTCGGTCAACTAGGTTAAGTTTTGGATGCTGGAGTTAATTTACCGGGTGTTAAGAGATAAGTAAAGGGTGCTAAGTGGATTGGCATAAGAGAGACAAAAGTTAGGCAAGTCATAAATGAGGTGACAAGTGTCACCATGAGAGAGGTTCTTACCTAAGACCACTATTCACCTTTTCTAATTGACCAAATAAATCACAAAATTAACCAAAAATTCACCATTTTTCTCTCCTCTTTGTCCGGCTCTCTCTCTCAAGCAAGGACGAAAGAAAGCTCTCCAAGTTGCTTCAATCTTTGCTCCAATCTTCTAAATCAACCATTGGAATTTGTTTTTGCTCCATAGAAAACATTAAGTGAGTGTTAGTGAGGTGTTGTGTGGAGTTATTTGGAAAGCTAAGAGGACCAATTGCTCCCTCTCTCTTGTTTCTAAGGTGAGTTGAGAAGAACCACTTTCCTTCCTCTAATGATGCCTAATTTATGATTAGTGGTGGTAGAAGATGAAACTTTATGGATTACATCTTGAGTTTTGGTTGAATTGGTGAAGTTTTCTATTTATTGGTGATTTTTTTGTTTTCCGATGAACATGATTGTGCGGCTATCTATGATTATTGGAAATGATGTATAATGACTCTAGGAGGTGGAAAAAGTGATTAATTGCAACCAATTTCTGGTTTGGAAGAAATTTGAAAAAGTTAGGGTTTGTTGTTCTTCATTCTGCCCGAATTTGTAGCTCCTAGTTAGAGGCTGAATTGGCCTTAGCTTAAAACATGAAAGTTGTAGAGAATGACATTTTAGAGGTGCCTAAAAAATTTAGGTCAATTGGAGTAGCGTAGAATGAGAAAAGTTGAAATTACCCTTGCTGTCCTGGTTTTACCCGAAATTGAGAATTGCTTCTGTAATTGGTTGTTTTGGTTAGGAATGCTTCCGAATTGGATGTTGAGGTCTTCTGATGAATTGTAGCCCTGTTTCTAAGCTTTCGGATGGCTTTGGAATTTCTGGGTTTGGACTGAGGTAGCCTGTTTTATGATGTTTACACCAGAATACGTTTTGTGAATCTGTTTTTCCGGTTCTGGTGTAGTATCTTGCATTTTTGACCTGGTTACACGTGAAACTAGATAGAGTTTCCTTCTGTAATATTGTAACCCTATCTCTTAGCGTCGAAACGGTGGGTCTTGTACCCTTATCCGATAATCGTAGTGTCTTAGGTGCCATTACAGTAAAATGAGGTCAAAAACTGTTTTTTTTCAGGGCTAAAGCTAAATCTTTTCCGGATTTTTCTGGTTTCCTCTAATGCTTATGTATGCTTATGGAACCTCTTTCAGTAGTATTTGACATTGGTTTATGACTTGTAATCGAGTCTTATTGTGCTTATTGGAATATTTTAGGGCTTGACTTTCATTTCCGGTCATTTTCCTAGCTAAATTTCGTACTTGAACTAAATTCCGTCCTTGAATGATTTTCAGCCTAGTGAACGGCTTTTGGAAATGAGATTATTTTGTGCGAGATGTTGGGACGGATTTGAGGAAATAATGAAGCCATTAATGGCTGGAAAATAGGTAAACACAAGGGATTTGCTGCCGAAATTTTTCTTGAAGGCTAGTTGGATTCCGACTTGTCTTTGGTCCAAGTGCTTTTTGCCGCAAAATTTTATAACCCTTTTTAGTTTAGTTTTGCGTTTGGTTTATGAAACCCTAGATATTTCCGACCATCAGTCCAAATGCCCCGTTTCGCTTTAAAGTCATTTTTATGCGTTTTACTCATCATTTATTGGGTTTCTTCGATTTCACCTAATTGGTTGTGCTATATTCTTTCTCGTTGAATCTTAGGTTTTCTCGGTGATTAAGGATACTATCCAGAAGGATATTTTGCACGTTATTTTGCATAGTTAGGTGAGTGTTCCTTGTTTGTTATGTTTCTTGACTATATGGCTTGTATATATGACTGATAACATGTTAAACGCTTTCAATGAGTAGCCAAAACGAGTTTTCTAGGCGAGTGTGTACTTTATCGCACTCAGCCTAAATGATTGTGAAATTTTCAATGAATGAACGATTGAAATGTTACTTGTGCATGAATGTAAGCCTTTTGGCTGAACTGGCCACTGCCCTTGTTACCGATCGACTCGAGCCAGAAGCGGACTCGGTCGGGCGATATGGTGACCTGGGTGAACGTTTGGTATACTCGAGTATTACCTTGTAGGTTGGTGGAGCCTGGCCAATTTCCAGGAGGGGGTGAATGAAATGAACGAATGAACGAACGAACGAGGATTTATTTATAAAAATGAAATTTTCAAATGATTGGAGGAATAAGGGGAAATGTCAGGAGAACGAATGAATGATCGAATGAATTGCTCCCTGTGAGCCATATCCTTTTCATGAATGTTTTATCGCTTTCCATTGTAAATGTTTCGTGAAGTAGTGATATTCCATGTTAGTGTATTGGATTGATTGTTTTATTATGTGTTCGGAACCTCACTGAGCTTTTAGCTCATCCCTTAAATTTTGTTTTCCTTAACAGGGGAAGGCACGCAAGGATGAGGGCTTATTATAGACTCGTTTTGTCTAGCTCTTTGTTTTTGTAATGGTTCTCGCCCTAGTGCTTGGCACGGGCTGGTTGTATGGTGAAGTGAGAACCTTTGTACATTTGATGGTTGTACTTTTGAGATAGCAATGTATAAAATTTTGTTTTAAGTTTTGGATCCTTGTTTTGCTCTTTCTGGTGGTTGTATTTCTGATTTTCTTGAGTGAACGACTGAGTCCCGGCAAGAGCTGGGCAGGCGGTCCGCCGAACCCTTTGGTTCGCCTTAGGTTGAGGTGGGGCTGTCACAGGTGGTATCAGAGCCTGCTTCGCGTGGTCTCTGCGCGGAGTGAGCCTGGACTGAGTGGTGAATAGGTATAAAGGATTAAGTGCTCGTTCGAGCCTAAGCTCTGAATTGTGACTGTTATAGGCCTTACATTTCCTTGTGGTATTTGAGGACCATAAATAGGTACGTCTGGTAGGAATTTCGATTGTAGATGGTTTACTCTTGGGACTGGCCAGCTCGAGAGGGGAATTGTCTTATTTCGGATTCTTGTGCCTGAGTACTCCAGAGTTGAGGCGGTGTTAAGTATGTGGGATTTGCATTTCGGGAACATGAACAGGTTTTGCTTGGCTAGAATAAGACAGGAGGTCAAGGGACAACTAGGTTGGTTGATAAGTGACGTGAGAGACCGGACGGGGTTATTTGACTGCGACCGGGATGATATCGCCTTTACTTTTGATTTGCTCTTATACCGTTATGACATGACATTGGTTTGAGTAGTTGTGCATATGATTATTTGTCTAATTTGACATGTATTGGTGCATTTGATTGTCTACCATCTTGATACATGGTGTGTATATGTGTATATGTCTGTGGTGTAATTGGTGTGCTAGAATTCGATTACTTTTGTCACTTTCCTGTATTTATTCGCTGAATTATGTTTTTGGGGGGGAAAAAAAAAGAGGGGGAAAAACATATACATATGGAGGGAAGACGTAGTCGCGGACGTGGTAGTGGCCGTGGTGCTAAGCGAGCCCAGGAACCAAGGGCAGAAAGGGAAACATCGGCGGAGCCAGTACAAGGACCAAGGGTTGAAGCCGGAGACCAAGTGGCGACGGCCATTCAACAAATGACCAATATTCTAGCACAGTTGGTGGACCAACAAGGTCAAATGCCCGTGCATCAACCCCAAAACCCTGAAATAGGAGAAGATCGGGCCCTTGAGAGGTTTCAAAAGTTTGCACCTCCAAAATTCGCTGGAGGGCCTGATCCGGACATCGCTGAACAGTGGTTAGAGGCCATGGTGAATATATTCACAGCTTTGAACTACACTGAACAGAGACAAGTGAACTTTGCAGTGTTTCAATTTGAAGGACCGGCTCGGGCATGGTGGAACGTAATTAGAGCAAAGTGGGAAAGAGAACGGACTGTATGGACGTGGGCGAACTTTGTAAGAGAATTTAACGAGAAGTACCTCCCACCTCTAGTCCAAGAAAGGAGGCAGGACGAATTTATTGGACTACGCCAGGAGACCTTAAGTGTGGCTGAATACGAAACAAAATTTACCAAACTATCCAAGTTTGCTTCCGAATTAGTAGCCACGGAACCGAGAAGAGTAAGGCGGTTCATACAGGGATTGAACTTGGACATCCAGGAGGCGTTAGCGGCGGCACAAGTGAATACCTTTACGGAGGCTCTGGAGAAAGCCCAACGAATTGAGAATGCCAAAGCACAGATAAAGGCCTCTCAAAATCGAAAAAGGGGTACACCTGGTAGTGTGACTGGGGAATCAAGTGAATCGATAGTCCCTTCCAAAGTGCAGAAAGTGAACTTTTTGCCCCACCCACCATGGACAATAGGAGCGTTAGATGAACGATCTACATAAGGAAGTCAAGCAGGCTCTTATCAAAAAAGCCAACAAGTGGCTTCTTCCTTGACTTGTGGCTACTGTGGAAAAGCCAATCACACTGAGAGTGATCGTTGGAGGAAAGGGCGGAAGTGTTTGATTTGTGGAAGTGGTGACCATCAGATTAGCAGCTGCCCGAGGAAACAGTCACGTGAAAGTGGTCCTCAGCGACTAGAGGGCACTACATCAAAACAAGCGAATGAAAGAAGGAACCGAACAAAAGTACCGGCAAGGGTATATGCTTTAGACAACCAACGAGCTCCTGAGCCATCTGAAGGTAAAATTTCGAGGACGAAATTTCCTTAAGGGGGAGAGAGTGTGAGAGCCCGTAGCTTTCTTAAATACTAGGTTTTATTTTTCTTTTAATTGCACGCTTTTCCACATTTTATTTATTCAAAAATTGTGAAAATAAATTTTTATGAGTAAATATAGTCTTTAGATGATTTTTCTAGTATTAGTTAGTTTCTGAGAAATTAAGAGCATGTATTGGACGTGGGACCCACTAGTGCAAAAAGTTCGGAAAAATTCGGCCAACTAGGTTAAGTTTTGGATACTGGATTTAATTTACCGGTTGTTAAGAGATCAGTAGAGGATGCTAAGTGGATTGGTATAAGAGAGACAAAAGTTAGGCAAGCATTAAATTAAGTGACAAGTGTCACCATGAGAGAGGTTCTTACCTAAGACCACTATTCACCTTTTCTAATTGACCAAATAAATCACAAAATTAACCAAAAATTCACCATTTTTCTCTCCTCTTTGGCCGGCTCTCTCTCTCAAGAAAGGACGAAAGAAAGCTCTCCAAGTTGCTTCAATCTTTGCTCCAATCTTCTAAATCAACCATTGGAATTTGTTTTTGCTCCATAGAAAACATTAAGTGAGTGTTAGTGAGGTGTTGTGTGGAGTTATTTGGAAAGCTAAGAGGACCAATTGCTCCCTCTCTCTTGTTTCTAAGGTGAGTTGAGAAGAACCACTTTCCTTCCTCTAATGATGCCTAATTTATGATTAGTGGTGGTAGAAGATGAAACTTTATGGATTACATCTTGAGTTTTGGTTGAATTGGTGAAGTTTTCTATTTATTGGTGATTTTTCTGTTTTCCTATGAACATGATTGTGTGGCTATCTATGATGATTGGAAATGATGTGTAATGACTCTAGGAGGTGGAAAAAGTGATTAATTGCAACCAATTTCTGGTTTGGAAGAAATTTGAAAAAGTTAGGGTTTGTTGTTCTTCATTCTGCCCGAATTTGTAGATCCTAGTTATAGGCTGAATTGGCCTTAGCTTAAAACATGAAAGTTGTAGGTAATGACATTTTAGAGGTGTCTACAAAATTTCAGGTCAATCAGAGTAGCGTAGAATGAGAAAAGTCAAAATTACCCTTGCTGTCCTGGTTTTACCCAAAATTGAGAATTGCATCTGTAATTGGTTGCTTTGGTTAGGAATGCTTCCGAATTGGATGTTGAGGTCTTCTGATGAATTGTAGCCCTATTTCTAACCTTTCGGATGGCTTTGGAATTTCTGGATTTAGACTGAGGTAGCCTGTTTTATGATGTTTACACCAGAACGCATTTTGTGAATCTGTTTTTCCGGTTCTGGTGTAGTATCTTGCATTTTATACCTGGTTACACGTGAAACTAGATAGAGTTTCCTTCTGCAATATTGTAGCCCTATCTCTTAGCATCGAAACGGTGGGTCTTGTACCCTTATCCGATAATCATAGTGTCTTAGGTGCCATTACCGTAAAATGAGGTCAAAAACTATTTTTTTTCAGGGCTAAAGCTAAATCTTTTCCGAATTTTTCTGGTTTCCTCTAATGCTTATGTATGCTTATGGAACCCTCTTTCAGTAGTATTTGACATTGGTTTATGACTTGTAATTGAGTCTTATTGTGCTTATTGGAATATTTTAGGGCTTGACTTTCATTTCCTGTCATTTTCCTAGCTAAATTCCGTACTTGAACTAAATTCCGTACTTGAATGATTTTCAGCCTAGTGAACGGCTTTTGGAAATGAGATTATTTTGTGTGAGATGTTGGGACTGATTTGAGGAAATAATGAAGCCATTAATGGCTGGAAAATAGGTAAACACAAGGGATTTGCTGCCGAAATTTTTCTTGAAGGCTAGTTGGATTCCGACTTGTCTTTGGTCCAAGTGCTTTTTGCCGCAAAATTTTATAACCCTTTTTAGTTTAGTTTTGCGTTTGGTTTATGAAACCCTAGATATTTCCGACCATCAGTCCAAATGCCCCGTTTCGCTTTAAAGTCATTTTTATGCGTTTTACTCATCATTTATTGGGTTTCTTCGATTTCACCTAATTGGTTGTGCTATATTCTTTCTCGTTGAATCTTAGGTTTTCTCAGTGATTAAGGATACTATCCAGAAGGATATTTTGCACGTTATTTTGCATAGTTAGGTGAGTGTTCCTTGTTTGTTATGTTTCTTGACTATATGGCTTGTATATATGACTGATAACATGTTAAACGCTTTCAATGAGTAGCCAAAACGAGTTTTCTAGGCGAGTGTGTACTTTATCGCACTCAACCTAAATGATTGTGAAATTTTCAATGAATGAACGATTGAAATATTACTTGTGCATGAATGTAAGCCTTTTGGCTGAACTGGCCACTGCCCTTGTTACCGATCGACTCGAGCCAGAAGCGGACTCGGTCGGGCGATATGGTGACCTGGGTGAACGTTTGGTATACTCGAGTATTACCTTGTAGGTTGGTGGAGCATGGCCAATTTTCAGGAGGGGGTGAATGAAATGAACGAATGAACGAACGAACGAGGGTTTATTTATAGAAATGAAATTTTCAAATGATTGGAGGAATAAGGGGAAATGTCAGGAGAACGAATGAATGATCGAATGAATTGCTCCCTGTGAGCCGTATCCTTTTCATGAATGTTTTATCGCTTTCCATTGTAAATGTTTCGTGAAGTAGTGATATTCCATGTTAGTGTATTGGATTGATTGTTTTATTATGTGTTCGGAACCTCACTGAGCTTTTAGCTCATCCCTTTAATTTTGTTTTCCTTAACAGGGGAAGGCACGCAAGGATGAGAGCTTGGTATAGACTCGTTTTGTCCAGCTCTTTGTTTTGTAATGGTTCTCGCCCTAGTTCTTGGCACGGGCTGGTTGTATGGTGAAGTGAGAACCTTTGTACATTTGATGGTTGTACTTTTGAGATAGCAATGGATAAAATTTTGTTTTAAGTTTTGGATCCTTGTTTTGCTCTTTCTGGTGGTTGTATTTCTGATTTTCTTGAGTGAACGACTGAGTCCCAGCGAGAGCTGGGCAGGCGGTCCGCCGAACCCTTTGGTTCGCCTTAGGGGGAGGTGGGGCTGTCAAATTACCCCGTTTCCTTTGTTTTCCTTAGCAGGGGACGACACGGGGAACTCCTTGGCATATTCACTAGTATAGTTAGGTTTGCTTGTAATAGTTGGACAATTAAGACGGTTATTTTTGTTTTAGTGGTTTGTATAAGGACCCTCCTTAGGGTCTACTTTCTGCTAGTTGTTATCGCAATGTAATATAGTGGATTGACTAGCTGCTTTTGGGGATGTAAATAGAAATTTTTTTTGGAGTTGGCTATTGTGAATTGTACGCGTTTGGTTTATCTAGTTTTTATTGTTTTGAAATTTTGAATCCAGGCACGAGCTAGGCAGGCGTCCAGCTGATACCCTAGGGTTCGCCCTTGGGAGAAGCGAGGGCGTCACAAATTCTAGTGCAAACGAATTTACCATTTATAAGAGAAGGCAAATCATATTTGTTAAACCTGTCCATGTGAGCAACTCACTGACCATGTGCAGTTTTTGTTGTCAAATTGGTCACATGAAGAGTAATTGTTATGTGAGGAAGAGTATGAGAAATGGTATGAAATGCATGTCGATAGTTAGACATAATCCTAACTCTCAATGATCCAAAAAGTAAAGGGTACCAAATATTATCTTGTTAACTTTTATGTAGGTGAACTTGGTGAATATTATCAAGGAATCAAAATGGTTCATAGATAGTGGATGCTCAAGACATATGACTGGTGATCCATCACAATTTATCAATCTCAAGCCAAAAGCAAGCAGAAAGGTAACTTTTGGAGACGATAACAAAGCCAAAACTATTGAAATTGGTGATGTTGGTAAGAATGGTCAAACCTTTGTTCAAAATGTTCTTTTAGTTGACAATCTGAACTATAACTTGTTAAGTGTTAATCAATTATGTGATAGAAATCTGTTTGTGTTATTTAAAAAACATGAATGTCTTGTTCTTGACTCAAAGTTCAACACTATCTTCAAAGGAAAAAGAGTTAATGACATTTATGTAGTTATTCTGAAAAATGTTGATTCTTCTAGTATTAAATGTCTAAAAGTTGCAAATGAATACCCTTGGTTGTGCCATAGAAGACTTTGTCATTTCAACATGGATTTGTTAAAAGAGATTTCCAAAAAGGAACTTGTTAGAGGGTTACCAAAATTCAAATTTGAAAAGGATAAAATCTGTGATGCTTGTCAATTTAGAAAACAATTCAAAGTTTCTTTTAAACCCAAGAAATATGTCTCTACCACAAAACTTTTGAAACTTTTATATCTTGATTTATTTGGTGCTACACAAACTACTAATTTAGGCGGCAAAAGATATTGCCTTGTTGTTGTTGATGATTATTCTAGATACACTTGGGTGATGTTTCTTGCACACAAAGATGATGCTTTCAAAAACTTTGTTTCATTATCTGTGGTCGATTTTCACTATCTGTGGTCGATTCAAGCAGTCATTGTAGTTCATCTGTACTCATAGTTCATTTCATTACACACTCGCATCATACACTGCAACAACATCATCTTGCATTGCATCATGGTGAAAACTAGAGGAGGGTCTATCAGTACTGGACGCACCTTTAGACTTAGAGATGAAGAGGATGAAGACGTTCAGGTCGTTGAACCTTCCACCAAATCATCCAGAAAAGGAACTGGAACTCATGGTGGAAAGACGAAGCAGTCTGCAAAGAAGAAGCAGAATGTTCAAACTGGTGAGCCATCTGTTGAACCATCTGTTGAGCAAATGGAGGAGCATCAAACTGAAGAGCATCCAGTCAATGGTAGTGAAGAGGAACTGTAGCAGCCCACCAATGCTGATACATCCGTCACGAAATCACCCAGAAATGTGACGGAATCTCACAGTAAAAAGGGAAAAAGGTCCGCTAAAAGGAAGGGAATTACTCAAACTAAGGAAAGGCAAACTACTGATCCTTCTGTTGAGCAAAGTGAGAAACAGCAGGCCGTAGAGAAAAATGCTGGAGAACAGCAAACTGTTGAGCCTTCTACCAGGAAGTCACCAAGGACAAGGTCTGGTGTCCAGAATACTGTGCCAACCGATCAACGCAGTGGAAAGAGAAAGCGTCCTGCCAAAGAGCAATCTAAGGCTCAAACTGCAGAGGAACCTATTCCCTTACCCAAGTTCATTGATGATGATGCTAGGGAGAGGTTCGAATGGATCTCGCAGAACGGTTTCATTACTCAGAGAATTATCATCCCTTACGAATTCCGTCAGCTTGACCTTGAACCTGTTCTTAACCTTTTTGAATTTAAAAAATGGACTCATCTTCTGATCATTCCAAACATATACTATCCTGACATGCTTCATCAATTTTTTGTCAATTTTAGGAAGGGTAGATCACTCACTGATCTAGTTTCACGTGTAATTCTGTTAACATAGAGTTGAATCCTGACATTGTCAACACTGTTTTGGAAACCAAAATTGAAGATGGTTTTAAATAAAAAATTACAAATTTCTTTTCATATGAAGAATTTCCTACTGCATATCATCATTTTCATGTTGCTAAATTGATGATTTATTTTTAAACTCATTTTAATACTCCTGTTGAGGAAAGATTGGAGGATCTTAGTCCTCAAAACTTGATCATCTTTTTCATAATTTCGAATCTGTTGGTCCCTACTGATGGTCATAGCACTAATGCCAACAAAATGGAGCTTTACCTGTTTTATTGCTTTCTTGAAAAAATCAGAATTGATTTTGGCTTTGTTATGTGCAAATTCTTGTTCAAAACCAGCACTGATAGCCGTAGGAAATTTTCCATAGAAAAATTTCTGACTCTTACCTTAGCTCATCTTGAAATTCCCTTTATTGGAAAATCACCAAAAGAAAGTGTATCAACTGTTTTCTCCAAGACTTATTTTGAAAGAAAAAATTTGAAATTTTTTTAGGGTCATTGGTGCTACATGGAAACTGTTTCGGAGTCTAGGAGAAAGAATTTTCATGAAACTCCTGTTACCCCTAGGACTCCTCGAGATCAGTCCATGTTTGTCTCACCCTTTACTATCCATCCTAGAAAGCCAGCCACTAAGTCCTCTTCATCCAATTCTGAGGTCATTATTTGTTTGAGAATCTCAAACAACACATCCTACTCCTTGAAGATGGTCTGATGATGACCATATCATCCGAACAACAAGCCACCTTCATTGACAAAAGAAATCTGCTTGTGCCTCCCATTCCTCAAGACAATAAGAATACACACCAAAAGGAGCCTAGAACTGAGCCAACTACTGAAACTACTCCAGAATACCGTGCCTCCAGTTCTCAGTCTCAAGACAAGGGAAAGGCTCCAGCAACTGAAGAAAAAATTGAAGAGGATGATGATGAGGACACTGAAGAGGAAGAAGTGGATCCTGCTCAGTTTCACCTAGCAAGGAGGAGGCCTGAATCGTCCAAGATCACCATTTAGGCATTTCTAGGCAAATGCACTTCATGACTAGGATGGTAGTTCATAATAGGCTTTTGGCATCTCTTGCATTTTAAACATTTTGTGTGTTCTGTATTATGAATTCTATTTCCCTTCCTCTGTTGGTCTGTAAAATTATTTGGTTATCTTTTTTGTTTCGAATGAATGTTACTTTTGTGGATTATCCCTGATTTTTGGATGAATGTTGCTTAATTCAGTCTGACCTCTGATTTTTGATATTGACTGGATGAATGATTGCTGTTGACAATTGCCAATATTGTTGATGTTGTGTTTTGGCTTCTGGTTTTGCTGATAAGTATTGATAGTTTTGGCTTCTAATATTACTGGTAATATTGATGATGTGTATCGGATACTGGATTCTAGTTGATTCAATGATGACAAAAAGGGGGAGAAATGGATGTGTAATCTATACGAGAGGGGGTGTCATTCTAAGGGAGAGTGTCCACTCAGGGGGAGTGTAGAGTAATCTATATGTGAGAGGACATTATTAGCAATGGGGAGTTGTGCTCTAAATTATTTTTCTCAAACCATTGTTTTGTCATCATAAAAAAGGGGGAGATTATTTATCTTAGTCTGTAGCTTTTGATGATTACAAAATAAATGGATGTTACTAATGTTCTCTCAATAGACCCTTTCAGAAATGGAGCAAAACAGGTTCAAAGATTAAGCACAAAAGATGTTGAAACTGCTGTCGGACCCACAAGAAGATTGGATCGGACGTCCGACAACTTTGACGCAACTTCGGACGCATGAAGAACATTACCCTCAGACGTCCGAAGATTTTGAGTCATACCCTCTAAGCTCACTGACCTCGATCGGACGCACATCATCAGAGTACCAGACGTCCGACAAGCGTTGCGACACTTCGGATGCAAAGCCTTGGAGGCACCGGACGTCCGAAAAGAATTAAAGAAGAATTCTTAGTTTCACTTCCTACCTTCGGACGCATACATTGAAGGTACCGGACGTCCGAAATAATTCAAGAAAATTTTCTGAGCTCACTGCCTACGTTTGGACGCATGAAGTTGGTCTATCGGACGTCCGACACTACCAACGGCTAGTTGACTTTTCATCTGCCTTCTATCCATTGGAAGCATTAATTGAGAAATTTTTTGGTACCATATAAATAGAACAAAGTCAACCACTTCAAAGTAACTTTGCACATTGAGACTACGTGAGATCTAGAGTGATTTTGGTGTGAAAATACTTTTCAAAGAAGATTTGTACTCTTAGTTGTGTAATTTTCGATAAGCTTTTCTAGTGTGATTCAATTATTTCAATAGCGTAGCTTTGTGAGAGTTATCCGGGTGATAGTAAAACTTCCTTACTTGACCAAGTGCGGCTTGGAGCAAGGAGAAAGTGATCCTTCCTTTGTACACAACAAATTGGTTGTAAGTTGATAAACTTGAAGAAACTTGCTCTATAAAGTGATATTCAAACTCAAGAGGAGTTTGGTATTTGGTTTGATACTCTATCTCTTTTACTTACTGTTTTGATATATAAATTGCTCATCTCTTCTATTCACAAGCACTTGTGCTTTCTCATCAATTGCTCCATTGTGTGGTCTTTTAGAAAAAGGGGGCAAGTACTCAAAAAGTGACTCACAACTTGGCTAGTTTTTAAACTACCTAATTCACCCCTCTCTTAGGTTGTTTTCGATCCTAACAATTGGTATCAGAGCTTGGTCTCCTAGATATTAAACTCAATCGGCTTGGGAGTAAAAATGACAACCAACACTGCTATATTTTTTTATGGACAATCCGTCACTTGACCCCCAATGTTCAATGGATCAAATTATGTGAGTTGGAAGGAAAGGATGATTATCTTCTTACAATCTATTGATATCGAGTTGTGGTTTATTGTCAATGAAGGTCCATATGATGCCTCTATTGTTGATGAAGTCACTCATAAACCAAGACTAAAAACTAGAAATGAGTTGACTGGTGATGATAGAACCCACCTCACTTTGAATGCCAAGACTAAGAATGTGTTATACAGTGCTCTAAATTCAAATGAGTCTATTAGAATCAAAAGCTGTAGATTTGTAAAAGAGATTTGGGATAAAATTAGAGAAATTCATGAAGGGAGTGAGAATGTGAAGGAACAAAAGAAATCTATTTTGGTCACTAAGTATGAATATTTTAAGATGGAACCTCATGAAAATATTGATAAGATGTATTATAGATTCAATGATATCATTAAGGACTTAGAAGTGCTGGAAAAGGAATATTCTCTAGGCGAAAAAAATAGAAAAATTTTGAATGCTTTATCCAAGGATTGGGAGAGTAAAGTGACTGCCATTGAAAAAACTAGAGATCTAAATTTCATGCCTATTGAATCACTTGTTAATTCTCTAACTTCTTATGAGCTGAAACTCAAGTCCAAGGTGCAGGAGGAAGAAGATGCAAAGGTAAGAAAGAGTATTGCTCTAAAAGCCTCGCAAGATGAAGATGACTCAGCTTCCTTGGATGGAGATGATGTGGAAGTTGATGACAGTGATATTGCACTCATCACAAGAAGTTTCAAGAGAATTCTAAACAAGAGGAGATTTAGAAAAGGAGAACCTAGCAATTCATTCCCAAATCAGTTCAACAACTCAAGAAACAAAGGGAAGCAAGAGTTCAATAAGAAGCAAACTGACAAATGTTTCGAGTGCGGCAACCTGGATACTATGCGAGCGAGTGTCCAATGAAGAAAAAGAAAGAAGGAAAAATTGAACGAAAACCAAAGTTTAACAACTTCCAGATCACTTGGAATGACTGTAACTCAGAAGGTGAAGCCAAAGAAGAAGAGGAATCTGCCCAAACGGCTTTCATGGCCATTGGTGATGAAGAGGTAACTGCTTGTAACTCTCAAACTGATAGTGATGATGAATCTGATGATGATGTTAATTCTTTTATGGAAAGATGCATAATAGCTTGAAAGAATCCTATGTTAGAAACAAAGAACTAAAACAAAAGATCAATTTTCTGATTCAAGACAATGTAAATCTTTTTCGACAAAACAAGTATCTGAAAAATGAAAATGAAAACCTGAAAATGATTGAAAATGATTTACATACTGAACTCGATAGAAAAACAAACTTCTGTGACATGCTAAAAAATGAACAAGGGATTTTGAAAAGAAGAATGGATGATCTTAATCAGTTGCTTCAACATAAGAAACAAAACTACTTTCAAAAGAATGATACAAAACCTTATTTTGACATTCATGAGAAAAGGTTGAATTCTAGTGCAAACGAATTTACCATTTATAAGAGAAGGCAAATCAGATTTGTTAAACCTATCCATGTGAGCAACTCACTGACCATGTGCAGTTTTTATTGTCAAATTAGTCACATGAAGAGTAATTGTTATGTGAGGAAGAGTATGAGAAATGGTATGAAATGCATGTGAATAGTTTGGCATAATGCTAACTCTCAATGATCCAAAAAGTAAAGGGTACCAAATATTATCTTGTGAGCTTTTGTGTAGGTGAACTTGGTGAATATTATCAAGGAATCAAAATGGTTCATAGATAATGGATGCTCAAGACATATGACTGGTGATCCATCACAATTCATCAATTTCAAGCCAAAAGCAAGCGGAAAGGTAACTTTTGGAGACGATAACAAAGCCAAAACTATTGGAATTGGTGATGTTGGTAAGAATGGTCAAACCTTTGTTCACAATATTCTTTTAGTTGACAATTTGAACGATAACTTGTTAAGTGTTCATCAATTATGTGATAGAAATCTGTTTGTGTTATTTAAAAAACATGAATGTCTTGTTCTTGACTCAAAGTTCAACACTATCTTCAAAGGAAAAAGAGTTAATGACATTTATGTAGTTATTCTGGAAAATGTTGATTCTTCTAGTATTAAATGTCTTAAAGTTACAAATGAATACCCTTGGTTGTGCCATAGAAGGCTTTGTCATTTCAACATGGATTTGTTAAAAGAGATTTCCAAAAAGGAACTTGTTAGAGGGTTACCAAAATTCAAATTTGAAAAGGATAAAATCTGTGATGCTTGTCAATTTAGAAAACAATTCAAAGTTTCTTTTAAACCCAAGAAATGTGTCTCTACCACAAAACTTTTGGAACTTTTATATCTTGATTTATTTGGTGCTACACAAACTACTAATTTAGGCGGCAAAAGATATTGCCTTGTTGTTGTTGATGATTATTCTAGATACACTTGGGTGATGTTTCTTGCACACAAAGATGATGCTTTCAAAAACTTTGTTTCATTATTTGCAAAGGTTCAAAATCTGATTGGGTTGAAAATCATCAAGATCAGAAGTGTCAATGGCTCAGAATTTCATTTTTATGGCTTTCCAGAATTTTGTGATAACAATGGAATTACACATGAATTTTCAATTGCAAGAGTTCCCCAACAAAATGGGGTTGTTGAAAGAAAGAATAGAATACTTCAAGAGGCTACTAGAACCATGTTAAGTGAGTGCAATTTGCCAAAATATTTTTGTGTTGAAGCCATAAATACAGCTTGCTATACTATGAATAGAATTCTTTTAAAACCAATCTTGAACAAAACCTTTTATGAGTTGATGTTTGATAAAAAGCCTGTTGTTGGATACTTCAAAGTTTTTGATTGCAAATGTTTCATCTTAAATATCAAGGAACATTTTGCTAAGTTTGATAAAAAATCTGATGAAGGAATTTTCTTGGGGTATTGTGAGAATAAGAGAGGTTTTAGAGTTTACAATCGAAGGACTCTGGTTATAGAGGAAGCTATACATATTACTTTTGATGAATCTAATGGTGATATTTTCAAAAGTTGTGGTGAAGATGATGATGCAGGTATTCAAGAACGACTAAAGAAAGTCACAATCAATGATCAAGACACTGCTTCGCAGAAAATGACTCAAAAGAAGATGATTCTCAAGACAGTCCAGCATTGGAAGACAATGACGGAGATCTTAGTACACCTAACAGTCTTCCAAGAGTCTGGGAATTTGTTCAAAACCATCCTAAGGAGCTCATCATTGGTGATTTATCCGAAAAGGTCAGAACTCGTTCCTTCTCTAAACAATTGATGGATAATTTTGCATTAGTCTCACATTTTGACCCCAAAAATGTTGTTGATGCCTTGAAAGATGATAACTGAATTTTAGTTATGGAAGAGAAGCTAAATCAATTTGAAAGGAACAAGGTTTGGACATTAGTTGAAAGACCTCAAGATCATCCTATCAGTGACACAAAATGGGTTTTTAGAAACAAAATAAATGACAAAGATGAGATAGTAAGGAATAAGGCTAGACTTGTAGTTAAGGGATATGCTCAAGAAGAAAAAATAGATTTTGATGGAACATTTGTACCCGTAGTTAGGCTAGAATCAATTAGGATGTTTTTGTCCTTTGCATGTTTCAAGAATTTTAAATTATTTCAAATGGATGTTAAAAGTGCTTTCTTAAATGGCTTTATTGATCAAGAAGTATATGTTGATCAATCTCCTAGTTTTGAAAATGAGGTTTATCCTAATCATGTGTTTAAACTCTCAAAAACTTTGTATGGATTAAAACAAACTCCAAGGGTATGGTATGAACTCTTAAGTGATTTTTTGATTGAAAATGGTTTTAAAAGAGGCATTGTAGATTCTACTCTTTTCACTAAACAAAATTCACGTGATCTTTTAATTGTGCAAATATATGTGGATGATATTATATTTGGTGCTACTTATGAAAGCCTGTGCAAGGATTTTTCCACAATTATGCAAAAAGAGTTTGAGATAAGCATGATGGGAGAATTAAATTTCTTTCTTGGACTCCAAGTGGTTCAAACCGGAGAAGAAACGTTCATTAATCATGCAAAACACACCAAGGAGTTGCTCAAAAGGTTTGGAATGGAAGATTCAAAACAAGTTGAAACACCTATGTGCACATTTACCAAACTTAACAAGAATGAAGAAGGTACAAAAGTTAATGAAAGAAGTATAGAGGTATGATTGGTAGTTCGCTTTACTTAACTGCTAGTAGACCTGATATCATATTTGTTGTGTGCTTGCGTGCTCGTTTTCAATCTTGTCCAAAAGAATCTCACTTGAATGCGGGAAAAAGAATTCTTAGATATTTAAAAGGAACTTTGAATTTTGTCCTATGGTATCCTAAGTGTCATGAATTTCCTTTATGTGGATTCTCGAATGCTGATTTTGGTGGTTGTAGGATAGATAGAAAAAGTACAACGGGTATATGTAACTTTCTTGGAAATTGCTTAGTATCTTGGTTTAGTAAGAAGCAAAATACTATTTCTTTGTCTACAACCGAAGTGGAATATGTTGCCGCCGGAGCTTGTTGTGCTCAATTATTGTGGATAAAAAACACATTGAATGATTTTGGATTAATGTATAATTCTGTGCCTATGTATTGTGATAACACTAGTGCCATAAATTTGATAAAAAATTCCATTCAACATTCTAGGACAAAACACATTTACATAAAGCATCATTTCATTCGCGATCTTGTCCATAAGGGTGAAATTTGTGTTCAATATTTCTGCTCAAAAGATCAAATTACTGATATTCTCATAAAAGCCTTACCACTGGATCAATTTGTGTTCTTGAGAACAAAATTGGGCATTTCAGAAAAAATATTTTAAAAATTCTCTGGTCACTCTTTATCGGACGTCCGATGTGTTAAAACGAACGTCCGACAGTGTTCTTGATTATTTTTCCAGAAAGTTTTGGTATGGATGGTTGTGTCGGACGCTTTATTCGTTCGATCGTCCGACACTCAAAAATTGCGTCTGATAAGGAAGTTCTCTGCTTCATTTAGTTCATTTTTACCCTTTGTCTCGGACGCAACTCTTCATTTTCTCTCACTTTCAAAATTCAAATTCATCTCTCTTCGGAACAGGTTCCAAGAAATTGTTCGGTCCAACACAGTTACATTCCTATTGGGCGTTTATTGCTCCGCATAACTTTTCCCAATTGCCAACTGCACTATAAATTCCAATTCTAACCCGAAACCCTAACCACTCAATTTTCACTATCTGTGATCGATTCAAGCAGTCATTGTAGTTCATCTGTACTCATAGTTCATTTCATTACACACTCGCATCATACTCTGCAACAACATCAACTTGCATTGCATCATGGTGAAAACTAGAGGAGGGTCTATCAGTACTGGACGCACCTTCAGACTTAGAGATGAAGAGGATGAAGACGTTCAGGTCGTTGAACCTTCCACCAAATCATCCAGAAATGGAACTGGAACTCGTGGTGGAAAGACGAAGAAGTCTGCAAAGAAGAAGCAGAATGTTCAAACTGGTGAGCCATCTGTTAAACCATCTATTGAGGAGATGGAGGAGCATCAAACTGAAGAGCATCCAGTCAATGGTAGTGAAAAGGAACTGTAGCAGCCCACCAATGCTGATCCATCCGTCACGAAATCACCCAGAAATGTGACGGAATCTCACAGTAAAAAGGGAAAAAGGTTAGTTAAAAGGAAGGGAATTACTCATACTAAGGAAAGGCAAACTACTGATCCTTCTGTTGAGCAAAGTGAGAAACAGCAGGCTGCAGAGAAAAATGCTGGAGAACGGCAAACTGCTGAACCTTATACCAGGAAGTCACCAAGGACAAGGTCTGGTGTCCAGAATACTGTGCCAACCGATCAACGCAGTGGAAAGAGAAAGTGTCCTGCCAAAGAGCAATGTAAGGCTCAAACTGCAGAGGAACCTATCTCCTTACCCAAGTTCATTGATGATGATGCTAGGGAGAGGTTCGAATGGATCTCGCAGAACGGTTTCATTACTCAGAGAATTATCATCCCTTAGAATTCCGTCAGCTTGACCTTGAACCTATTCTTGACCTTTTTGAATTTAAAAAATGGACTCATCTTCTGACCATTCCAAACACATAGTATCCTGACATGCTTCATCAATTCTTTGCCAATTTTAGGAAGGGTAGATCACTCACTGATCTAGTTTCACGTGTCAATTCTGTTAACATAGAGTTGAATTCTGACATTGTCAACACTGTTTTGGAAACCAAAATTGAAGATGGTTTTAAAGGAAAAATTACAAATTTCTTTTCATATGAAGAATTTCCTTCTGCATATCATCATTTTCATGTTGCTAAATTGATGATTTATTTTCAAACTCATTTTAATACTCCTGTTGAGATAAGATTGGAGGATCTCAGTTCTCAAAACTTGATCATCTTTTCCATAATTTTGAATTTGTTGGTCCCTACTGATGGTCATAGGACTAATGCCAATAAAATAGAGCTTTACCCGTTCTATTGCTTTCTTGAAAAAATCAGAATTGATTTTGGTTTTGTTATGTGCAAATTCTTGTTCAAAATCAGCACTGATAGCCGTAGGAAATTTTCCATAGAAAAATTTCTGACTCCTATCTTAGCTCATCTTGAAATTCCCTTTACTGGAAAATCACCAAAAGAAAGTGTATCAACTGTTTTCTTCAAGACTTATTTTGAAAGAAAAAATCTGCAATTTTTTTAGGGTCATTGGTGCTACAAGAAAACTGTTTGGAAGTCTAGGAGAAAGAATTTTCATGAAACTCCTGTTATCCCTAGGACTCCTCGAGATCAGTCCATGTTTGTCTCACCCTTTACTATCCATCCTAGAAAGTCAGCCACTAAATCTTCATCCAATTCTGAGGTCATTTCTTTGCTTGAGAATCTCAAACAACACATCATACTCCTTGAAAATGGTCTGATGATGACCATGTCATCCGAACAACAAGCCACCTTCATTGATAAAAGAAATCTGCTTGTGCCTCCCATTCCTCAAGACAATGAGAATGCACACCAAAAGGAGCCTAGAACTGAGCCAACTATTGAAACTACTCCAGAATACCGTGCCTCCAGTTCTCAGCCTCAAGACAAGGGAAAGGCTCCAGCAACTGAAGAAGAAACTGAAGAGGATGACGATGAGGACACTGAAGAGGAAGAAGTGGATCCTGCTCAGTTTTGCCTAGCAAGGAGGAGGCTTGAATCGTCCAAGATCACCATTTAGGCATTTCTAGGCAAATGCACTTCATGACTAGGATGGTAGTTCATAATAGGCTTTTGGCATCTCTTGCATTTTAAACATTTTGTGTGTTCTGTATTATGAATTCTATTTCCCTTCCTCTGCTGGTCTGCAAAACTATTTGGTTATCTTTTATGTTTCGAATAAATGTTACTTTTGTGGATTATCCCTGATTTTTGGATGAATGTTGCTTAATTCAGTCTGACCTCTGATTTTTGATATTGACTGGATGAATGATTGCTGTTGACAATTGCCAATATTGTTGATGTTGTGTTTTGGCTTCTGGTTTTGCTGATAAGTATTGATAGTTTTGGCTTCTAATATTACTGGTAATATTGATGATGTGTATCGGATACTGGATTCTAGTTGATTCAATCATGACAAAAAGGGGGAGAAATGGATGTGTAATCTATACGAGAGGGGGAGTCATTCTAAGGGGGAGTTGTGCCCCAAATTATTTTTCTCAAACCATTGTTTTGTCATCATCAAAAAGTGGGAGATTATTTATCTTAGTCTGTAACTTTTGATGATTACAAAACAAATGGATGTTACTAATGTTCTCTCAATAGACCCTTTCAGAAATGGAGCAAAACAGGTTCAAAGATTAAGTACAAAGGATGCTGAAGCTGCTGTCGGACGCACAAGAAGACTGGATCGGACGTCCGACAACCTTTGCGCAACTTCGGACGCATGAAGAACTTCACCCTCGGACGTCTGAAGATATCGAGTCATTCCCTCTAAACTCACTGACCTCGATCGGACGCACATCATCAGAGCACCGGACATCCGACAAGCGTTGCGACACTTCGGACGCAAAACTTTGGAGGCACCGGACGTCCGAAAAGATTTGAAGAAGAATTCTCAGTTTCACCTCCTACTTTCGGACGCATACATTGAAGGTACCGGACGTCCGAAATAATTCAAGAAAATTTCCTGAGCTCACTGCCTATGTTCGGACGCAAGAAGTTGGTCTACCGGACGTCCGATACTACCAATGGCTAGTTGACTCTTCAACTGCCTTCTATCCGTTGGAAGCATTAATTGAGGAACTTTTTGGTCCCATATAAATAGAACAAAGTCAACCATTTCAAAGTAACTTTACACATTGAGACTACAGGAGCTCTAGAGTGGTTTTGGTGTGAAAATACTTTTCAAAGAAGATTTGTACTCTTAGTTGTGTAATTTTCGATAAGTTTTTTAGTGTGATTCAATTATTTCAATAGTGTAGTTTTGTGAGGGTTATCCGAATGATAGTAAAACTTCATTACTTGACCAAGTGTGGCTTGGAACAAGGAGGAAGTGATCCTTCCTTTGTACACAAAAGATTGGTTGTAAGTTGATCAACTTGAAGAATCTTGTTCTATAAAGTGATACCCAAACTCAAGAGGAGTTTGGTATTTGGCTTGATACTCTATCTCTTTTACTTACTGTCTTGATATATAAATTGCTCATCTCTTCTACTCACAAGCACTTGTGCTTTCTCATCAATTGCTCCATTGTGTGGTCTTTTAGAAAAAGAGGGCAAGTACTCAAAAAGTGACTCACAACTTGGCTAGTTTTTAAACTACCTAATTCACCCCCTCTTAGGTTGTCTTCAATCCTGACAGAAACTAGTCGAGGCATTGTAATCTTTTTAAGAGTAGGCTATACTAAATTGACTTTTGACATCTCTTCTTGTGCCAATCAAAGCAATCAATCCATTCGGACTTTGTCCTCATTCTATTAGCTCAAATGTTTCTCGTCGTTTCAATTAGCCGAGTTTTTAAATTGCTTTCCAATTGAATGCCAGTAAATTGATCGAATCTATCAGGTATTGTGTAGTACCTACCCCAGAGGATTGCATTTTTCATATTAGGGTAACTCTTGGCATAAAAGGGCTCTCCCATAGGACATGCATAACGGATTTGCAATTTTGCTTACTAACACTGGATATTTTTCTTTTCCTTTTTCTTTCTTCCCCTTCATCTACATTCATAAATGATATTTCAAGAAGGCAAAAATATTTTTCTTATATTTGACAATAATTTTGATTTGATAATTTTTTTTAAAAAAAATTAAAATTAAAAAAATTATTAGAAGTATTACTTGATTCTTGGGTAGATTTTGCAATGCAAAACATGGAGATTCTATTTGGAAGCACCAGTTTAGAATGTCTAAGAGATTGTGTGATATAGTTTGTCAAAAACAAAAATACGAAAAAAAATCTTTTTTGTGGTTTCTAACACATTTTATCTTAAAAGAAAAAAAGAGGAAGAGTGTGTATGTGTGAAAGAGAGTTCCTTAGAAACTTTTCTTTTCTCATTTGTATAGCCGAGCAAAAATTTTGTTTTAAACATTTGTAATAACAAAGTTTTCATTTAGACTCTTCTTGTTTACATTTTTTAATATATTTATTTGCATTCGATTCTTTTTTAACTCATATGGAGACTTCATGGTGGATCTCAAGAAATAAGACTAAGTTTAGATTTCCAGTTTTGTCATCTCTTGCATGAAATTCATATGTTTAGCTTTCTAAAGTCTTCGCATGCGTGAGATTTGTGACCCAAACAATTCAAGGAGAGTGCACAGAAATTGAAATCAAAAGGGATCACTTAAACTTGTTAGTTTGTCTCAAGAGACTAAGTATGATGGCTTTTCTATTTCATTTTTGCTATTCACATTTTGTCCAACTCTATCAAGTTTAAAAAATTAGTCGCCCTGATTCACACACTTCAGAGCAGGGCATTTTTACTTTGGAAAGGTTTATTGTGTCTAATCAAATTCAATCCAAATCTAGTTGAAAACAAAAATGTTCATTACTCTTATTTATTTTGAGAATTTGGGATGATGCTTTAGGCTTTCGTTTCTCTATCCATACAGTTTTTATCATTTGGCTTTCTTTTTGAGCCATCAGAAGCACAATTTTGTTTTCAAATAAGAGCCTTGGTGATCATAACCCTACATCGATAAAATTTTCAAATGTCAAAAAGAAATAGTTCCCTCAATGAGTTATCCTTTACTTTGGTTGTCATGTGAAGTAAGAATAATGTTTTGGCCATCTTTTCTACTATCCAAATACTATTTATCCTTTGCATCCCTATTTGAGTTTAAATTAGTGGTTCGTTTTAAAAGCACTTATCATCGAACCCCACATCGGGGAAGGGGAAGAAGATTTGGAAACTTTCAATAATAGCAAATATGCTAAATTTTTTGAGAAGAGATATAAAATATTCAACAAAAAAAAAAGAAAAAAAAAGAAAAAAAGAGGGCATCTATCTTCTAAACTTTAGGGGGTTTTTGATTCTATCATTGATATTTGGATTTCAGTATTGGCAAAAAAAAAAGAAAAAAAGAAAAAAAATGCAAAGAAAAAGAAAGGAAACAGAGAAAAGAAAGAATAATGCAACAAAAAAAAAGAAGAGAAGAAAATTCGATGCTGAAATCCCCTCAGTTATGGTGATAAAATTCAAAAATCTTTTAAATCATAGCCCAAAACTGGGGTAATTTTCGAAGGAATGCGATCTTAAGTGCAATATCCTTAAAAGTCATGTTTTTTTTAACTATCGTTTTCAAGCCACATTGCTAGCTCATAAAGTCCATTGCTGACTTATTTTTCATGACAACTTGAAGTAAGGATCAAGTCCCAAAGGGATCTACCAATCACTTGTGATCACAAAGTCATAACCCTGTTTCAATGTATTTAACTATCTCTTCTACCCATATATTACACGCCTGTAGAGTTTATATGTTGACTGAGTTTTCATAAGAAATAGGGATGAGAAACTATTTGATTTTACTAAGATGTGGTATTGAATGGATTAGATCCAATTGAAGCACAAAGTTTAAGAGATTTTCTAGTATAAAGTATTTAGTTTTGTTTCTTTTAGCCACCCAAAAATAAGAAATAATACCCATCTGATTTGATCCTGAGAGATGAGTTAACCAGAAAGAGTGGTCCTTTCGCCTCAATTGTTACTCTTAAGTGAGGACGAGATCTATTACAATTTGGTCTCGTTTTGAGAGGTTCATCATGGAGTCTTCTATACGAGCTTAAGCATGACATTCTTTGGCTTCCTTTTCATTTGAAGAATGCAATTTCTTTTGTATTGCATGTCCTTAATGATACACCAATGCACATCATAAATTAGCCTTTGATTGTTTTCTAAATTTTGGAGAGTATAGTTTTCTTGTTTTATCAAATAAATGATAAGTTATCTAAACAAAATTTTTTGGCCTAAATCGAGGCAAAATTTTATAATACATTTGTAAAGTATGGCCAAGGGTCAAGTGGCCTTCAAATCTATTGTTCAAATTTTGCCTTTAATAAGTCAACACTTTGCATTAACACTAATTATTCATGAAAAAAAAATCAAGTGCATATTGTACTTTGAAAAATCCCTCTTATGCAGGCGTTTATGGTTGAGTTTGAGAAAAAAGCGTAACTCAAAACTTGCAAATTTGGAGGTCAATCACGAACGGAAAAAGGGGCAATAATGCTACATTGCAAAGTGAAGGATCAACTATTTATTCAGAAGGAGTACATACTTCAGCACCCAAATTGAAAAAAAATAGAGAAAAGAAAAAAATAGAGTGAAAATAAAAAAAAAAGAGTTTTTCCTTCAATGTTGCGAATTTTTGCGATTGAACTTTGGGAGCATTTCATTTGGAGATTACTTTTCTAAGTTGGGGCAACACCTTATCCTCTTATGCTTCGAATGGAAGTGGTAATGCCTGCAAAAATTGAGATCCTATCTGTGACAGCCCCACTTTCCCCTAAGGCGAACCAAAGAGGTTAGCGGACTGCCTGCCCAGCTCTCGCCAGGACTAACGGTGCAGTATAGAGCGATCTTTCACGTTCCGGAACTTATAACGCGCGCAAATAAGGCAAAAGGGCAAAATAACCCAAAATAAAAGAAAATGAAATCCGGAGTCGGCCATGAATAGTAACCGACTCGTCCGAACCCAACCAAACATCGAATTACATATACCCCATAACATTTAGCCTTTACAAACCAAAATGACATTTAAAAGTGATACAAAAGTCACTACATATATGGTTTGCCAAAACAAAAGTGAAAACGGCCCTAATGATACATTTAGGGTCCCATTTTATATACAATACAAAAGAGTCATTCATCTAGTTCATTTGGCAACCATTTATCAAAATTCATTCCAAAAGAGTCATATTCCTGTAAGGAAAACAAAAGGAACGGGGTGAGCTAATTGCCCAGTGAGAATACAACTCAAGCAACCAAGTTCATGGATACATCAAGCTTAACAGTCCAATTTACCAAAATAAATAAAGCCACACATTAATAATGAGGATAAAAGGATACGGGTGGCTCTCAAGAGCCCTTTTCCTCGTTTGAATTCTTGATCAGGTCTCATTGACTCTCCGTCAATGTCTGAAAGGTAACCAACCGTAGACTCCTCTTAACTTCCATTCCCTTCCTCCTAACATTCCTCAACCGGGCCCGAAATCCAAACACTTGCATTGTGGTATTACTCGAGTAAACCGGAATCAAGAGTCTCTCATACTACAAGATTCCCTATGATGTTGCCCCAAGGCACATTAATTGGCACGACCAAGCCCTCGCCGGCTCGATTCAATCAATAACCAATGGGGTTGAGCTCATGGATAATATTTGAAGTCATGTATTTCATTTCATATAACATTTCATATAACATTTCATATAACATTTCATATAACTTTCCAATAACATGCGGAACAATATGTGAAAGTGATAAAGTACACTCTCACCTGGATCAATCAACATTCAACATCTCAAGTACAAAGATCAAAGCCATGTAATAGCACATAAGTGAGTAGTACACTCACCAAGCTAGCACAATGTGGTTTCAAACACTTTAGTCAAAAGAACGTTGTGCACCACCGTCACGCCCTAAAAACATGCAAACAAATACAATGAAACTCGATAACGAGTCATAAACCAAGGCCAAACATGACCCCAATAAGGTTCCATAAACATTTACAAACAATAGAGGAAACCAGAAATTAAGAAAGGGCTTTAACTAAGGCCTTGATATGAAAACCGGATTTGACCTCATAATGCGGTAATGGCACAACTCTCACTACAATTATCGGATGAGGGTGTAAGACCCACCATTTCGAAGCCAAGAAACAGAACTACAACAATGTAGAAGGTCACTCAATCCAGTTCCTAACACAACTAGGTCAAATATACGAAATACTATACCAGAATTCCCAAAACAGGTTTGCAAAACGCAGAAAACTGTACTCGGTATATCTCAGTCCATACAAGTCCAAATGCCGAAATTCCAAAGGCATAAGTTAGCTAAGACATTCAGCTACATTTCATCAGAAGACACCAACTTCAAAATCCAAACCAATTCCAGTCAAAATAGCCAAATACAAACTCAGTTTTCGCATTCTGATCAAAGCAGAACAGCTACAGTAATTTCGTCATAACTCACTCTACACTCATCCAAATGCCCTGAAATTTTGCAGGAACCTCCTACTCATCAATACCTACAACTTTCATGTTTTGAACAAAGTCCAATTCGGCCTCTAACCCTATGATCCAAAACCGGACAGAATTGGGAAAAATATGAACCCTAACTTTTCATTTTCCATCCAAATCCAAAATTGATTACATTTTCTTATCCAATACACCTCATAGAGCCATTATCAGCCATTACCATTCATCATGCAAGGCCACAACATCCCATTCATATTAAACCAGAAAAATTCCCAATAAAATAAAAAATTCACCAAAACTCTTCAAATCAAGAAATAAATCATATATTCCTTCACTCATGCCACCATTAAGCATAATATAACCATCATTAGGTTTAGGGGAGAGGTTGTAGCATCACTTACCAAGAAACAAGGGAAAGAGAGATTGTGGACACCTTTGCTCTTCAAAACAACTTCACTACAACCCTTACTAGCACTAGAAGATAGGATTTTATGGAGTGGAATCTTGTTTATTCGGTTGATTTAGATGATTTGCTAGTAGAAAGCTTGAAGATTGAAGAGTTCTTCTTCTTGCAAAAGAGTGAGAGAGAGCCGGCCAAGGAGAAAGAAAAATGAGGAAATTTTGTGAATTTTTGATATTTAATCCTTTGGTCAAAAAAAGTCAAGAAAGGGAATAGTAATTCTTAAAGTCCAACCAATGAGATTGTGACACTTGTCACACTCATTAAATGCATTCCTATCTTTCTTTTCTCTCTCACATCAATCACTTCACACACACTACTTATCTCTTAACACCCGATAAATTTTTCACAGTATCCGAAACTTAACCTTATTGGCCGAATTTTTCCGAACTTTTTGCACTAGTGGGTCCCACGTCCAATATAGATTCTTAATTTTCTAAAAATTCACCAATGCTAGAAAAATCATCTTAAAACTATAACTGCTCATAAAATCCACTAAGAAAATATTTCTAAGCCAGAAAATGCAGAAAACATGCAATTAAGGGGAAATAAACCCTAGGAAAATAATTAGGGTTTTACAGGTTCTCACACTATCCTTGCGTATTTTGACGAAGGCTCAGGTGGAAGAAATCAAATGGATCAAGCAGCACAATAAGTTGCTGTCTCCAATGGATGAAAAAGAGGTTGAATGTTATTTGTCATGGACAATGCTATCAACAAAGGATGGTTCATTGTTTATGACAAGAAAGACAAATCTCGCCTATTTGAAGTAAGGGATAAGGTTTTCAAGTGAATTCTTCCAATTCAAAATGAGGTTAAAGGAAAATTTGCTCCAATTTGGCAATGACCATTTATTGTTCAAAGAGTGCTATCCAAAGGTATTTATTCTCATGAAAATGAACGGACAAGTTTTTCCTCAACCAATCAATACAGGCATGTGCAAAAAGTTTTTCATTTGATTATAAAAAAATCTTTTTAAAACTACTGTAAGAGAAGGGTTTAAGGCAGACTTTCTTTCCTTTTTCCATTTCGATATTTTATCCTTAGTTTTTCCCCTTTGACTTTTCAGAATACGTTATCCTTTTCGCTTGGCAACCCCTTAAGATCACTAACCCCATACTAGGGCAATTTTATTTCTTTGAGAAAAAAAATAGAAAAAAAAGAAAAAAAGAGAAAAAAGATAAAAAGAAAAGAAAAAGGAAAAGAAAAAGGGGGGGTGACCTTAGTGAAAATTCGAAAAGTTAAGGTCATCAAGATGAGGTTTTGGAGCACAAGAGAATCATGAACAAAAAGTAGGATCTCGAAACTTGAAATGCCATTCATTCAAATCTGGTCATTAGAAAAAGTCGATTTGTAATACGAAATGAAGTATGGCTGACTAATACTAGAAAATAGAGAAGATTCAAGACAAGTTGCAGCAGAACTCTTGGGGAGAAGTTTTGACATCGAAAGATCATGCTTGCATGGTTCTCAAGACCAAAGGGATCACAAGCGATCACATAGTGGCGGAATTATGTGATCACTTTTTCTGCCTTTTCGAAAGCATGAAAAATGTGGCATTTGTTAAACATGAGTTACACTGGGGCAAATATCAAAAGGAGAGCTCCAATTTTGGTAATGCATTCCAAATCGGCTTTGTGAAAAAAAATCTTTTAAAATCTAGAGGATAGTGACATATGTATGTATCTCTCAAATCCCTTTAAGGGAGAGTTGTCATTGGTATTCTTCAAGTTTTAAAATTCGTCACTTTTGACTTTTTCAAAAAAAAAAAGAGTTTTTCTTTCATTTCTTCTAAAGTTTGAAAAAAGAAAAAAAAGAGATTGCAAATCCACCAACTTGAGCAACACGCATTTTAATCTTTCAGTTTGATAGTATTGGACTTGCGTTTTCATTTCTTTCGGTATTTAATTGGGCTCGGTTCTATCCCACCAATCTGTTATTTAATTGGATTTGGGTCTTATTCTACCAATCTGTCATTTAATTGGGTTCGGGTTCTATCCAACCAATCTGCATTTAATTCGGTTCGAATTCTATCCCATCAATCTGAATTTAATTGGGCTCGGGTCTTATCTTACCAATCTCTTATTTAATTGGGATCGGGTTCTATCCCACCAATTTGTATTTAATTGGGTTCATGTCTTATCCCACCAATCTGTTATTTAATTGGATTTGGATCTTATCCTACCAATGTGTCATTTAATTGGGCTCGGGTCTTATCCTACCAATCTGTTATTTAATTGGCCTCGGGTTCTATCCCACAAATCTGCATTTAATTGAGTTTGGATTTAATCCCACTAATTATCTAGGTTTCGAGCATACTTTCATTCTCTTGCTAGGAGTCTGGGTTTGGATTCAATCCTATTGAACAATCCAGATTCTTGATAATCAAATTTAATTTTCTGTTGGTGAGTCTCAGCATCCGTTGCGCACCCTTCTATCTCCCTTCTTGACAGATTAAAAGATCAAATTTAATTCCCTGTAGGTGAGTCTCAGTGTCCACCGTGCATCCTTCTACCCCCCTTCTTGACAATCAAATTTAATTTCCTGTTGGTGAATCTCAGCATCCATCGCGCACCCTTCTATCATCTTTCTTGACATATCAAAAGATCAAATTTAATTCCCTGTTGGTGAGTCTCAACGTCCACCGCGCACCCTTCTAACTCCCTTCTTGACAATCAAATTTAATTTTCTGTTGGGGAGTCTCAGCCTCCACCGCGCACCCTTCTATCCCCTTTCTTAACAGATCAAAAGATCAAATATAATTTTTTGTTGATGAGTCTCAGCATCAACTTGACAGCGATCACCCTTCTAATGACAGATCAAAAGATCAAATTTAATTCTCTGTTGGTGAGTCTCAGAGTCCACCGTGCACCTTTCTACCCCTTTCTTGAAAATCAAATTTAATTCTCTGTTGGTGAGTCTCAGCGTCCACCACACACCCTTCTACCCCCCTTCTTGACAGATCAAAAGATCAAATTTAATTCTCTGTTGATGAGTCTCACCGTCCGCCGCGCACCCTTCTATCCCCCTTCATGATAGATCAAAATATCAAATTTAATTCCCTGTTGGTGAGTTTCAGGGTCCACCGCGCACCCTTCTACCCCCCTTCTTGACAAATCAAATTTAATTTTCTGTTGGTAAGTCTCAGCATCCACCGCGCACCCTTCTATCCCCCTTCTTGACAGATTAAAAGATCAAATTTAATTCCTCGTTGGTGAGTCTCAGCGTCCACTGCGCACTCTTCTACCCCCATTCTTGACAAATCAAATTTAATTTTCTGTTGGTGAGTCTCAGCGTCCACCGCATACCCTTCTACCCCCCTTGTTGACAATCAAATTTAATTTTCTGTTGGTGAGTCTCAGTATCCGCCGCGTACTTTTCTGTCCCCCTTCTTGGAGAGTAATCGCGTCTTTCCACGCATCTTTTTCTAATTATGACAATTTACTTTTCTTGACTGTTTTAATTAACAATTGTGCTTCTCATTCATTTTGTGTTTTATGTTTAGAAGTTTTGAGAGTTCGAACTTCTTCGACTTTGCAAAGATCACAGATGGTCAATGCACTCGTTTTATTGTGGTTCACTTGTATTCAAACTACGTTTGACTTAATTTTCATGGTGGGACACGTAGGTAACTCTACATGAGTTCAGTCACGTTTTCTATAACGTTATTGCATCATTTTGCCAAATAATTATAATCAGATGTTGGTTTGTTATTTTAGATCAGGTGCAGTTAGAAGAGACAGGTAAGCAATTTGGTGTCTACGTCTTTGTTTTGAGTTTCTTTGAAACTCTAGACAAAGAAGGGCAAGCTGTAGACACCAAATTTTTGTCAAATTTTAATATTTTCTTGAATTTTTCCTATTTAATGAGTTATTTATTTTCTTGCATTTTAATTTGCATTTTTCTCAATTTTACAGGTTTGTTTTAGGAAAAGAGAAAACAAAACACAACAAAAAAAAAAAACAAACAACAAAAAAAAAAAACCAAAAAAAACAACAAAAGAAAATCAAGAAATCAAAAACTTTCTCCTAATTATTTCTTTTTCACCAAATGCACTATTGATCCATTTTTGCAGTCAATGTCTCCATGCACCTTTCTTTTCATTTTTGGTCAAAAACCATCATTTTTACTAACCAAACACACAAACTCCACTTTTTCTCCCAATACAGACTCTTGGCTCTCCCTCAAGAAAGACAGGACAGACACAACAAAAAAAAAAAACCACCCAAGGCCCTCTTTTGTCTTCTTCTTTTTTCTCCCAAGCCACACAAAAAAAAAGACTCCAACTCCAGCGCTGAATCTCACTCACTCTCGGCTCTCTGTTTTCTCTCAATTAGACAAACACAGACAAAGGCAAAAAAAAAAAAAAAACTCCACTCATTTTTTTTGGGACCTCTCGGCTCCCTCTACATATTTTTTTTTCCACAAAATCAAACACAAAAAAAGGGAGGCAGCAACTGATTGGACAATTGGAGCTTGGGAATTTGGTCAAAAAACTTTAGCCAAGGGACCGTAATTCTGGTAAAGGTATTTTTCCTTTTTTTTGGTTTTTTTTCTTTTTCTTTCCTTTTTTATTAGTTATATTAAAAGCATGTTTAGTTGCTGCTTTGTCCCTTCCTCTTGCTGGTTTTGTTGTTGTGGTGTTTGTGAGAACTTGTAAAATCTCTCATATTTTTTCTTAAAATTCCCTTTTATTTGGAATTTATTCCTTTATAATAGCCTTACTACTCATTCACTCCCTCAATAATTGCAATCAAACATAGAATCAAGGGTTTTTCCTTTCATTTTCTTGTTATCGTAAATTAGGGTTTTGCGTCTTTTGGTAGAGTGAATAATCGGTGTGGAGTGTGTATTCAATTTGGTGATTAAGAGTAAGTTTTAGATAAGAAAAAGTGTATGTTTAGAAGTAATAATTATAAGTGAGTGAATCATAAGTTAAAACCCTAGTACAGGCGATTTAAGGAAAATCGGTTTGAACCGACGTGTACCGTTCGCTACCGATTGAATACACCACTTGACCACCACATTAGTACCTTAATATCCTTGTTATTATTTCATAAATATCAGCCCCTTAACCAGACTTGAGAGGGCCAAAATTGTTGACTAAAAATAAAGGAAAAAGAAGAAAACTTTAAGACTTAATCTTGGAGTGACAAGTGGCAACCATCCAAGGGTTGTTTGACCAACCAATTTCCTTCATTTTATCACCAAATTCATTTCATTTCCTCTTCATTTCTACAGATTTTGGCTGAGCTTGAAGAGAGAAGAAACCAAGTGAGAAAACTCCAACTTCCACCTTGAATCATCTTAGTTTGAGAGAAATCACCTAATCCAAACCAATTAAACTTTTATTTTAGTACTTAGGAAGTTTTGTGTGGCAAAAGTTGTGGAAGAAAGGGGTGTGGTTCTCACCTACAAGCATTTTTTGGAAGGTATCTTGGCTGCCTTTCCTTTTTCTCTTCTTAATCTTGCTAAAGTTTGGATAGAAGCTCTTAATCTTGGTTTATGACGGTTAATTATTGAGTTTTGTATGATATAGTGGAATGTTTAGCTAGGGTTTTATATTATCAGTTGTGATTATTGTTTTTATCTAATATATGATGTTGATGAGCTTGGATAGGGATTTAGGGTTGTGATTCAAGACATAAATGTGATTTTCAAGCATTGAATCATCAAATTCCAGAAATTGTAGGCCAATTTGTCCTGTTTTTGACATGTATATTCGAGTATGATAGAGGCTGAATCAGGTCTAGGTCAAAATATGAAAGTTGTAGGAAATGGAGTTATATAGATGCTTGTGAAATGTCAGCTCAATCGGAGCACTGTAACGTGTAAAATGATAGAATTACCCCTGACTGCCAAATGCCTTTTTGCGCGGGCAGTGTTCTGTTTTCTCTGAGATTGAACATCTTGACCTTGAAAATGAATGAATTGGCTGTCGATGTCTTCATAAGACTTGTAGGTTTATGTCTTAGCTTCGAAACGGCATAAAGTGTATACCAATCTGATAAGCATAGCTTCAGTTGTGACCAAAATGCTATAAGACGCTGTTTAGCTATTTGCCATAAAATTGGTTTTCGGTCGCATTACTAGACTTGTCTTGTAATTGTATGACATTGAGCCTATTTGAAGGGCTATTGTGTTAAGATTGTTTATGTGTGAAGTTGGGGCTGAATTGTGTTAAGAGCCTAGGTTTGAAGTGATTTGGGTAGATTGAGTGATTTGTACCAAATATTGTTTGGTTACAGTTTGATTATGATAGTCTAGGGTTTCACACTCACGAATAGGTGTTTAACCTAGAGTTATTTGTCTAACTTGATCATTTTCGTGATGTTACTTGTAATATAGGCTATGGAGAGTAAAGATGCCAGTGGGGGTGCCGAGCCATCTCGGCCAGCACCTACCGGTCAGATGCACCTTGAGAGGCCTATCTGACGAATACTTACCTACCAGGAGAGTTCCGGTGGGCCTGTGTGTCGATGGTCTCCAGCACGTAAGATCCGATACTGCGACTGCTGGAAGACTTACTCCTGCCCCGATAGGGTAGTACTTGCAGTTGACAATGAGAGGAGACGATTGGGTAGCACTAATCGTAGGTGCCAGACGGAAATAGAGCGTCTACAGTCAGTCCTTCAAGTACAGGTGCCAGGATCCGAGAGCTTGAGACTTCGGTTCTTGAGGAGCAGGAACGGACTAATGCCTTCAGGGAGCAGGTTCAGGCGGCTAATGGCCGCCTTGTTCAGGTAGTTAGAGATGTGAGAGACCGGACCGACCGTATTTTGATAGAGTGCGGGGCCCTAGTGGAGGATGTGGTGTAGGACTTGGCCGAGGAGGGTCACGGGCATGCGGTCCCTAGTGATCCTGAGGAGGACCCGGAGGAGAAGCCGGTTGCACCTGCGGAGTCGATTGGGTCGGCGTCTAGCTGACCCCTAGTTTAAGGTTTTGAGGGATTTTTGTGAGGTAGTTAGGGACATAATGGGGTGGACACGTCCCCTTTTGTTTTTGAATTAGACGTGTTAAGGTGGATGTATCTAGGGTTTGCTTTTATTCTATGTCCCTTGGCTTATGCAGTACTTTCTACCCCGCTGGCTATGTGTAACATGTTTATTTCAAATGCGTTTTATTGCCTCTGCTTTATGATTTGGACGTGTTTATTTGAGTTGTACTTTATTTTGTTTATATTTATATAGTTAATTAGTATTTATATTTATATAGTTGATAAATCAAGAAGCATGGAAGGTAGAAGAAATCAAGATCAGGGAGCTACTCGAGGGCCCGGTTCTAGCCGTGGCCCTGAGGGTAGACAGGAACGGGAACCGATGCAGGAACCGAGAGAGGAAAGAGGTGAAACAGTTGAACAGTAATTTAGACCCCGAGCGGAAGGGGGGATCAGGTTGCAACGGCGATTCAACAGATGACCAATATCCTTGTTCGTTTGGTAGAACAACAGGGTCAAGCCCCTGTGAATTAACCTAGGGATCCCGAAAAGGGGCAAGAAAAGGCCCTAGAGAGATTTCAAAAGTTTTTCCCTCCGAAATTTCTGAGAGGGTCGGACCCTGAAGTGACTGAAAGATGGCTAGAAACAATGATCAATATATTCGCCGCTTTAAATTATGTGGAGGTTGGACAGGTGTAATTTGCTATTTTTCAGTTTGAGGGACTGGCCAGTGCATGGTGGAATGTAGTGAGGGCTAATTGGGAGAGAGAGGGCACTGCATGGACCTGGTTGAATTTCGTGCGGGAGTTTAACGAGAAATACCTCCCACCGATAGTTCAGGAAAAAAGCAAAGATGATTTCATTAAGCTCCGTCAAGGAACCCTAAGTGTATCTGAGTATGAGACTCAGTTCACTAAGCTATCGAAGTTTGCTCTCGAGTTGATAGCTACGGAGCAAAGGAGGGTAAGGAGGTTTGTGCAGGGACTCAATGTAGAGATACATGAGGCCTTGGCGGTAGCCCAAATTAACACTTTTACGGAGGTTTTGGAGAAGGCCTAGAGAATAGAAATTGCGAGGGCACAAGTAAGGACTTTTCACGCAAAAAACGAAGAAGGGCGCCTGGTGGAAATCAAGGGCCGCCACATAGTGATCGAAACATGCCATCTAAAGCCGGTCGTGGAGCTGGAGGTGGACGGTTTACAGGTACATCTAGAGGAAGTGCTTCGAGGGGAGCCCAAAGTCGAAGGGGACAAGGGAGAGGTGTCCCACAGGGAGGCCAGATATCCGCCCTCCGAGTATCATGTGGATATTGTGGGAAATCGAGTCATACCGAGGATAATTACTGGAGAAAAACTCGAAAATATTTAAGGTGTGGAAGTACGGAGCACCAGATTGCTAATTGCCTACTAATCAATGATGCTTAGTCGGCTGGTAAATCGAACCCTAAACTAACCAATGTAGGAGGGACCAGGTCAAGGGTGCCAACCAGAGTATGTTCTTTGGACCAGCGATTGGTACCTGAACCATCAGAGGTAGTGGAAGATACGATTCCTGTTTTCCATCGTTTAACCAAAATTTTGATAGACCCTGGTACAACCCATTCTTTTGTTAGCCCCACATTTATGCTTGGCATTGACGTGAAAGCCGAAAGGTTACCATATGACTTAGAAGTAAGAACACCTACGGGTAATCAATGCTTATTTGCCAACGAGGTGTATAGAAATTATGATATTTGGGTTGGTGAGCGGAAATTAGTCATTGACCTTATAAGTCTAGCCATTAAGGGGTACAACGTTATTTTAGAAATAGATTGGCTATCTCATTATCATGCTCGATTAGATTGTCATATGAAGGTGGTTGAGTTTTGCATACCGGGTGAGGCAACTCTAAAACTAGACGTGAGGGGTATGTTAGTTTTCATCTGTCCTCATTTCGGGAATAAGGGCTAGGAAATTGCTTAGTCATGGGGCACGGGGTTATCTAGTTTTTCTAGTTAACACTCCAGGAGAAAAGATTAAGTTAGAAGATATGCCGGTGATTAATGAGTATCCAGACATGTTTCCGCAGGAGCTGGTGTTATTGCTACCCGAAAGAGAGATTGAATTTAAGGTTGATCTAGCACCTGGACCTACTTCCATTTCAAAAACCCCTTATCGAATGGCGCTGAACTTAAGGAGTTAAAATTTCAATTGCAAGACTTGCTAGAACGGGGATTCATACACGAGAGCGAGTCACCTTGGGGCGCTCCAGTGCTATTTGTCAAAAAGAAGGATGGGAGTTTAAGGTTATGCATTGATTATCAAGGGTTGAATGCAGTAACCATTAAGAACAAATATCCTTTGCCCCACATCGATGAGTTGTTTGATCAATTACAAGGGGCCGTGGTGTTTTCTAAGTTGGATTTTCGACAGGGATATTACCAATTGAGAATTAGAAAGGAAGATGTGCCAAAAATGGCTTTCAACACTTGATATGGGCATTTCGAGTTTGCGGTAATGTCTTTTGGTTTAACCAATGCCCCAGTTGCCTTCAGGGATTTAATGCATCGGGTGTTTAAACCTTATTTGGATAGATTCATGGTGGTGTTTATTGATGATATCCTGGTGTATTCGAAGACAAGGGAGGAGCATGAACAACACTTGAGAATAGTGTTGCAAACCCTAAGAGAGCACCAGTTGTTTGCTAAATTTAGCAAGTATGAATTTTGGTTAGAGAAAGTGGCGTTCCTAGGCTATATAATTTCAAAAGATGGACTTACCGTAGACCCGGCTAAAGTGGAAGCTGTTGCCAAATGGAAACGGCCGGAGAATCCTACCGAAGTTTGAAATTTTCTAGGTCTAGTGGGGTACTACCGCCGGTTTATAAAGAATTTCTCAAAAATTACGGGACCCCTAACTAACTTGACCAAGAAACAGGGAAAATACATTTGGGATGCTAAGTGTGAAATTAGTTTCCAAGAGCTTAAGAAGCAATTGACCATGGTTCCAATGTTAGCTTTGCCCAACGGGAAGGACAATATATGGTTTATACTGATGCTTCGAGAGAAGGGTTAAGGTGTGTTCTGATGCAAAATAGGAATGTAATTGCCTACGCTTCTCGGAAATTAAAGTCTCACGAACAAAACTATCCAACCCATGATGATACGTACGGCACCAACCGTGTGATGCAACCCATACAGAAAGGCTTGGATCTAGAAGGTAGAGACTCACGTTGAAGACGATGAATGCAGCGGATCACCTAAACCCGTTGATCACGTGGTCAACGATCCTCGGTATTTGTAGAAGACGCCACAATCTAGCGCGGTCCTAGATTGATAAGTCAATTGAATACCTAAGATACAAATTTAAGATATTCAAGGTGCTTCAATGTAGCTTGAGAGAACTCTCAATGTAATTTTATTAATCATCAAAAAACTGCCTGTAACACAACGACTTAAGGCTATAAATAGCCTTGACGAAACCCTAATAAAGTTTTGAAAAATACAAAGGAAATTCGGCCAGCTCTTGGGCTTCCCGTTGGGCCGCCACTAGCCCAATGTAGGGACTAAAAGTGCTATTGGATCTAAGACCCAAGGACTAACAACGACTAAGGCCCAACCACAAGCTTGTTGGACCTCTTTATTACACTTTACTAAAGCTACTAATGGGCCGGGGGCCCTTGGCCAAACTGGACACACTAATCCTCATGGATGGCCGAAAGTAAGGTAATATCTCTAGTTTCGTTGAGACCCTCAATGGCCTTTGGCTTCCCACTTGACTCTCGGATCGCACGAACTAGTGTTTGGAGTGTCTCATTTAGCCTCTTTGCACGAGCTCGTGTCATGGGCCCCAATGGTACCTTTACTTGCTCCACTAGGATAGCACTCTCGACCGTCTCATCATTCCCCTCCTCTTGCGAAAGATTTGTCTTCAAATCGACCGCATCGTCTGCAAGATAGGGACTTAGGTTAGCAACATTAAAGGTGGCCGAGACATTATACTCACCTGGGAGATCGAGCTTGTAGGCGTTGTCATTGATGCACCCCACAACTTGGAATGGTCTATCACCACGAGGTAGCAACTTGTTGTGACGCTGGACCGGGAAGCGCTCCTTGTGCAAGTGTAACCAGACCCAATCACCTGGTTCAAACACCACGCGACGCCGGCCCTTATTGGCATGTTTGAGGTATTGTTGGGTGCGAGCCTCAATGTTGGCCCTCACCTGCTGGTGTAAAGCCTGGACAAACTTGGCCTTCTTCTTGCCATCAAGATTAGTACGCTCAGACAAAGGCAAAGGCATCAAATCCAAGGGAGTCAAAGGGTTAAAACCGTAAACAATTTTAAATGGTGAAAATTGGGTAGCACTATGAACTGTACGGTTATAAGCGAACTCAACATGGGGTAAACACTCCTCCCAAGTTTTGAGATTCTTTTTAATGATGGCCCTAAGTAATGAAGACAATGTGCGGTTAACGATCTCAGTTTGGCCATCGATTTGGGGGTGACTGGATGTAGAAAATAGCAACTTAGTCCCCAATTTCCCCCACAGAGTCTTCTAGAAGTAAGAGAGAAACTTAACATCTCTATCGGACACAATAGTCCGAGGTACACCATGCAAACAGACAACTTCCTTAAAGAAGAGATCAGCTATGTGAGTAGCATCGTCCGTCTTATGACAAGGAATGAAATGGGCCATTTTAGAAAATCGATCAACAATGACAAAAATACTATCATGACCCCCTTTACGCCTAGGTAGACCAAGCACAAAATCCATTGAAATGTCAACCCATGGTTCAGAAGGGATAGGTAGAGGTGTGTACAACCCAAAGGGTTGGAGCTTGGACTTGGCACGGTGACAGGTGATGCAGCGTGTCACCACTCGCTCCATATCCCGCCTCATGCGTGGCCAATAGAAGTGTTCCTGTAAAGCACTCAAAGTCTTGGTGACACCAAAGTGTCCCATCAAACCACCTCCGTGAGCCTCACGGGTTAGTAACTCACGAATAGAACATGATGGAATGCATAATTTATCATAGCAATACAAAAATCCATCATGGATGAAGAACTTACCCTGACCCGACTTAACACAAGATGCATAGATATCTGAAAAATCCGAGTCGGTATCATAAAGATCCTTGATAAGGTCAAATCCAAGAAGTTTAGCATCAAGTAAAGCAGTCAAGGCATACCTCCTGGACAGTGCATCGGCAACGACATTAGTCTTACCAGCTTTGTATTTGATCACATAGGGGAAGGACTCCACAAAATTGACCCACCGGACGTGTCTCTTATTCAACTTTTGTTGACACTTGAGGTGCTTTAATGCCTCGTGGTCAGTGTGGATGACAAATTCCTTAGGCCTCAAGTAGTGCTGCCATGTCTCCAGTGCACGAATCAAAGCATAGAGCTCCTTGTCGTAGGTGGAGTAGTTCAAGGCGGCACCATTTAACTTCTCGCTAAAGTACGCGGTCGGCCTTCCCTCTTGGATCAGCACGGCTCCAATTCCTACACCAAAAGCATCGTACTCAACCTCAAAAGCTTTATCAAAACTAGGTAAGAATAATAAGGGTGCGTGTGTGAGCTTGTGTTTAAGGAGTTGGAACGCCTTCTCCTGAGCTTCCCCCCATTCGAACTGCACATCTTTCTTGATAATGACAGTAAGAGGGGCAGCTATAGTGCTGAACTCCTTCACGAACCGGCGATAGAAATTCGCAAGGCCGTGGAAACTCCGAACTTCACTCATGGTCTTGGGTACGAGCCACTCATTGATGGCTTGGACCTTGCTCTCGTCCACTCTAATGCCTTGTGCACTAACCTTGTAACCAAAGAAAACAAGCTCATTAGTGCAGAAAGTACATTTGCCAAGATTGGTGAATAACCTCTCCCGGCGTAAAACCTCAAGGACAGCTCATACATGTGCTACATGTTCCTCAGGACTCTTGCTGTAGATCAGAATGTCGTCAAAATAAACAACAACAAATTTGCCTAAGAAAGGACGAAGCACATGATTCATAAGGCGCATAAATGTACTCGGAGCGTTAGTCAAACCAAATGGCATAACTAACCACTCATACAGACCATACTTAGTCTTGAAGGCCGTCTTCCACTCGTCCCCTTCCTTCATTCGAATTTGATGGTAGCCACTCTTAAGATTGATCTTGGTGAATATGACTGTACCATACAATTCGTCAAACAAATCATCTAAACGAGGTATAGGGTGGCGATACTTAACTGTGATAGCGTTGACGGCGCGACAGTCCATACACATCCTCCAAGTGCCCTCTTTCTTTGAAACGAGGATAACGGGAACTGCACATGGGCTCATGCTCTCTTGAGCCCAACCCTTCTCTAGAAGCTCATCCACTTGCCGTTGGATCTCTTCAGTCTCCTCAGGGCCCATCTTGTAGGCCGATCTGTTTGGCAAGGATGCTCTAGGGACGAAATCGATCTGGTGCTCAATCCCCCTGAGTGGTGGTAGACCACTCGGGACCTCATTCGGGAAAACGTGCTCAAATTCCTGCAACAAAGAAGAGATTTCAGGAGGTAAGTCACTGAGTGCCTCATGAGAAAGTAGAATCACTTCCTTGCAGTATAAGACCTAAACAACTTGCTTGGATAAAAGTAACTTGCGAACTTCCCTGTTCTTTGCAAGCAAGCTTGGACGCTTGTCCAGTCGCCCAGAAGTACTAGGTGTGGATGTCTGCATGGCTGGTGCCTTAATGATCGCTTTAGAGTTGTTGGATTTCTTGGCCAACTCTCGCTCATGCTCCTGTTGCAATCGCAGTTGGTCTTCATGCACCTGCTGGGGTGTGAGAGGAAGAAGTGTCATCTTTTTGTTGTGGTGCAAGAAGGAGTACTTGTTGGTGAAACCATCATGCGTAGTCTTCTTGTCATATTGCCATGGCCGTCCCAACAAGATATGAGAAGCTTGCATGGGAACGACGTCACAAAGAACCTTATCCTCATACTTCCCAATCCGGAAAGGCACCACCACTTGCTTGGTGACTTTGACATCGCCACTCTCATTGAGCCATTGCAAGTGGTGTGGGCTAGGGTGCCTCAACGTGGGCAAGGAAAGATGATTCACCATAAGAGTACTTGCCACGTTGGTACAACTACCCGCGTCGATGATGAGGCTACATACTCTTCCCTTGATGTGACACCGTGTGTAGAAGATATTGTCACGTTGGGCCTCATCCACTCTCTTGACTTGGGTCACAAGAGCCCGACGAGCTACTAGAGCAACACCCACTTGCTCAGTAGTGGCCTCAACCTCTACCTCGGAAACATCACCTTCATCAATCAATGGAGGCATCTCGGCGAACTCATCCTCGTCGTCAGATATGACATCTCCGCTCGGTAGGACAACCATGGTACGCCTATTGGGACATTGAGAAGCAATGTGCCCAAATCCTTGGCACTTGAAGCACTTGTCACGGCTTCGTGGCTTGGAGGAGTCGAATGGAGGCTTGGGGGTTGCCTTGGGTGCCTGCTTTGGTGGCTCGGACTTAGGAGTGAACTTAGACACCCCTGTACTAGGCCGTTCCCGCTCAAAGGTCAGATTGCCCCTCCAAAGGGGAGTGGCTGAGAAGTTAGGGTTTCGAGGGTTACCCCTCCTCTTAAGCCTCCTCTCAATCTTGGTTGCCTTATCAATTAACTCAGGCATGTCCACGTAGTTAGTTTTGCAACTCCACCAATTCGGCGATCTCAGGCCTCAAACCGTTAAGAAATCTCGCCATGGTAGCCTCTCTATCCTCCACAATATCAGCTCGGAGCATGGTGATCTCCATCTCCTTATAGTAGTCCTCCACACTATGGCTTCCTTGGACTAATGTCTGGAGCCTCTGGTATAGGTCACGGTAGTAATGGCTGGGTACAAACCGTTTTTGCATAGTGGTTCGTAACTCCTCCCATGTACTAATTTGCCGTTCTCTATTGCGGCGCCTGCTAGTGCACTCCTGCTCCCACCAGACAATAGCGTAATCGGTGAATTTGAGGGTTACCAATTTTACCTTTTGTTCATCGGTGTAGTCCTGGCACTCGAATACCATCTCGATTCGCTGTTCCCATTCCAGGTAAGCCTCTGGACTAGACTTGCCTTGGAAAGAAGGAATCTTGATTTTGACCCCCTTGAGTCCGTCATCGGTTCTCCGGTAGTCCTGCTTGGGCCGACGGATGAAGTCATCTTCCTCGCTATTAGAAGCTAGCTCCTCGTGAGGTGGCGCATCCCGACAGCTGGCGTTGGTCCGAGCTTGTGAAAGCTCTAAGTGGTCTATTCTTTGGTGTAGGGGTTCCATGGACTCCCGAAGCATGCGTTGGACTTCACTTAGCAATGCCTGGTTGTTTGACTTGGGGTCAAATCTGGAGGCCTCACTCCCACCGGACATGATGTAGTAGACCTGCAAAAAGTTAGTAGCAAAGCAAATATAGAAATGGATGTCTCACTCACTCCCTCATGTGTATGCACTCAACCCTCGTGTATGGCCCTCAAATATCACTCGACTAAGCTCACCAAAGCTCTCAAAAGCTCTTGATAGCTTACCTTGAAGAAATTATAAATCCTCCCAGGCAAAAAACCAACTTCCAATTTTGGAGCACGAGAATGTGGCAATCCTCAATGGGAAAGAGAATAATGGAATGATTGACTCGAGGGGCAATGAAATGGCACGACTCAAATGAAAGGAAACAAGAAGACTAAGACACGTAAAGGAATGAAGGAAATAAGACACGACTCACAAGAACGAAAAACTACACCACTCAAGCAAAATACTTTTTTTTTTTTTTGAAACGCAAGCTGCCTTGCTTGTTAGTAAGTTCGAATGATTGCTAAGGGAAAGAGAGGGGTAGCGATCAACTACCTAAATCGGAGGGAAATTGACCGAAAAAAAAGGGAAAGGGGAAAAGGGTAAGGAAATTCCTAAAATGTAGGAAAAAGAAAGGCTAAAATGTAGAATAGGGTGAGAAAATTTAGGAGAAAGTGTAGGAGACTGAATTTGAACACTTTCACAATTAGGAAACCTCAAGGTTAGGAAACCAATTTGGTTTTGGAAACCAATCAAAGGCACGGCTGGCCTAGGCTATTAAATACCCTAATAGCCGTGCACTTTAACCCCACAAACCGCAAACAAACTCTCAACTTCTGGTCAAGGCAATTTGGCAATTTGGCTATGATCAAGACAAGAATAACGAATTATGGACAACCAAGATGGTGCAACTAACCCTTCTCAGGCTCCCCCCCCCCAACGGGTTACCCAAGATGTGCCCAAGAAATCTACTCCAAAACCACGAAAACCCTATACTACCGCAAGGGAGTACAAGAAACTTTTTTTTTTTTTTTTGGAAAGGAAAGTGAAACAAGTTCCCAAGGCTCGAAGTGTTCAAGTATTCGAAGAAGTAGTGGGTCAAAACTTTTAGATGTTGTGTTCTTTTTTTCTTGTTTTTTTTTTGAAAGAATTCGGACCACTATGTAACACTTCGAATGGTTGGCAATAAATTTGGAATTTTTTTTTCTTTTGGCTTGGCTGAACAACACTCTGTTTGCTGTTTTTTTTTTTTTTAAGCAACAAAGTGAGAGAATGGCCGGCTAGAGTTGTCTTAGCTTGGAACTTGGCTGACCGCAACTAATTGAGGATGGCTGACAAAGGAAAGAAATTCAGTTTTCATGCATGACAAAGGAAGCCAATCAGATTTCATGCAATGGCTATTTCCAACTCAAGATTATCAAGATGGTTTCGATGCCTCCAAACCAGCCCACAACTCACGGATTGCCAGGGAACAAAAACTGGACAGACCACAATGGAGACAAAGGAAACAACTCAGTTTTCTTGCACAACAAAGGAGGCCAATCAGTTTTCATGCAATTGCCGTTTACACCAACTACCAATTTTGTGTTATGGTCGACCAAGAAAAGAAACAAAACCAATCAGATTCAGCAAATCAGATTCAGCTAAGGGAAATCCCAAACAGGCCACGCACTTGCCAATTTTCTCCTCACACCTAGGGTTGTCTCCCAAAACACAAGACCTACGATTTAGCTTCCCAACTGCGGTTTACAACCCCCCAAACGGCCCACAAATCACGAGTTGCAAGGGAACAAAGTCTGGGCAGCAAGGATAGGTACGGTAGGCGCTAATTTTTTTTTTTTTTTTGTTTAACTCAAAGCTCTGAACCCTAACGACCCTCACGGACATCACAAGTTGTGGCAGCCGCACACAACACAACACGCCCGATGGATAGATCCGATACAAGACAACCAAAGAGAGACACAAAACAAAAATTTTCAACGCAAGGCCAAGAGGAAAACAATTGCGGACCGACCTAAACAGATTGTAGCCGCTTTTGGACAGAATTTTTTTTTACCTCAAATACGGCAACAACTTCAGACTTTACGCGGACAGATTTGAGGACAAAACGGCAGACACACAAGAGAGAACAAACGACACAATAATGGGGCAACAAAATAGAAATTGCGACTCGAAAACAAGACAAAACAAATGCGACAAAGCTTGGACAGATTAGATGTAGACACCAAATTTTGAATAATTTTATGTGGCATCTATTTCATGATTTTCATTTTAGATTGCTTGCATTCGTTGTTTACTTTTAGTTTTAATTTTTAGTTTTAGCTTTTAAGTTTAAAATTAGCATAGACTTTTTAGGAAAAAGAAAAGGAAAAACATCAAAAATATTTTTCAATCATTTTTGTTTTATTCAAGGCTTTCTTGAAAAAGAAAAGAAAAAGAAGAAAAAGAAGCAAAGAACAAAAAATGAAAGTGGAAAATAAAATGAAAGCGAAAAGTAGAAAATAGCGGTTTTGCCGCTTTTTATTTTTAGTTTATTCATTTTCACTTGACGATTAATTAAATTACTGTTTTTTTTACTTTATTTTACCATTTCATCTATTAATTTGAAAAAAAAAACAAGAGAAAAAGAAAAGAAAAGAAAACAAGAATAATTAGCGTTAGCATTTCATTTTAATTTAGCTTTCTTCATTAGTTTTTCTTTTATTATTATGTATTTTGTTAAATTAGTTATGTTAATCAATTAATTTTCTTGAAAACCAAAAAAAAAAAAAAAAAAAAAAAAGGATCGCGGCCTGCAAGCTGCATTTTTGGCAGCTTGCAAAGGGTTAGCTTCGTACGTGCCATTGAAGGGCAAGATGAAGGCAGAGGCTGGCTTTCATCCTGACCATTCAAGGAAGGGTTTAGGAGATTTGGAAGTGGATATAAAAGAAAAAGGCAGCAGCAGCCGCAAGGGGGGGGCTGACGGGAGAGAAAAGAAAAAACAGCGAAAGAAAAGCTAAGGGTAACAGCTGAGGGATAGAAAGGAAACAGCGAGAGAAAGAGAGGGAAGCGGGATTGAGAAGGCAGAAACTAAGGGAGTCTGGGGAGTTGAGAGGGTCGGCTGTGAGAAGGGGCGACGGGAGAGATAGAGGGAGAGAGCAAGCTGACGGCTGGAAACAAAAAGAAAAAACAGAGAAGTTCTTGGAAGATACGGGAGAGAGGAGATTAGGGGGAGGAACGGCCAAAAGAAAAACCAGCAGGAGAAGGCAGAAAGTGTCCAAGAGAGAGCAAGGGGACCATCCATTAGAAGCGAGAGCGAGGGAGATTCTGGGATAAGAAAAGAAAGGAACCAGAGGAAAGCTTTGGAGGAAGAACTGAAAACAACTGAAAGGAAGCAGCCGACAGCAAGGGAGGAGACTTCGGGGCCAAAGCTTCGGGCTTCACAGCCCTGTACTGAACTTTGTGACCTGGGTTCGGTGGATCTTGCTAACCCCAGCATCCCCCACGGTGATTCGTTCCCAAAAAGGCAGTAAAGGAGGTAGCTTTAAACCCCATTCTTGTTTGCCTCTTCTAAAACTGGATGCGGATTCCTTGTTGATTAGCACGGTAATCGTCTGAATGCTTTGTTTGTTGGCAGAATGCTTTGTTGGTTAGTATAATTTCGGTAGTTGTGTTTTGAATTTGTTTGAGTGAGAATTCCTGAACAAAAGTCACTAGTTCACGTTCCCTCGCGAAACAGGAAGGTCGTGACTGAAATTTTGCAGCAAGTGTTCATATCATTTAGTGGTGTTTTGTCCTTTCCCTCTCCCTTCCCCAAGTTTGTGCCTCTAGATTCTTGCATTTGGTTTGTCCTACCTGAATTCGTTTAGGCTGAGCAAGGGAGTTGCTGCAATAGAAAATTTCAGCAAGTTTCACTCTCGGTTTGCTGAAAATTTTCATTCATAGGCAATGGTTTCAGTTTTTGTTTATTCGTTGGAGTGTTAAAGGTTCTTGATTGGAGATGATTAGAAGGTTTTGCATGAACTTTGTTTGCCAAAAGATTGCATTTGATGGTCGAAGTTTGTGGACAAAAATGCAGCTGGCTGTTTTCTTTAAGTTGCAGAAGCAACATTGACCAGAAAATTGCAGAAATGCATGAGTTTCTTTGCATCTTTGGCATGAGATTCCTTTATGTTTTTTGCTTGTTTAGGTGTTAAGATTCTATACTCGTTTGTTTGGTCTAGAGTTTGATGTTTGGTAGGTGAAGTTCTCCTCAAAATTGAACCTGTGAATGGAACTTTGTGTTTGGAATTTGAATTTGCAGCAGAAAAATGGAAATGAAATCTGTTTTGCCGAGAGCCTAGTCTGCATTCTTGTTTGCATGAAAATCTTCCTCACTTTGTTTTCTGCCATTTCCTTTTATGAATGATAAGTTTAACAAGAACATGAGGTTAGGTTTTAGTTTGAGATGATTGTGTGAATGTACGGGCAAGGTTTTTGAAGTTGAGAGTATAAGAATTGTTGCAGAAATCTGTCTTCCTGCGATACATTGCATTGCATGCATGAAATAACTTTTAAAATTTGCACTTTAGCCCCCCAAGTCCCCTTTTATTTCACTATGGCCCAATCAATTGAATGATTTCCTCAATTTGGCCCTTGGTAGCTTTCAATTTTACAACTTCATTGTTTGTTTGTTTCAATTGACTACCATGCTTTGTTTCAATTGCACTTAATTCATGATTTTAGGGGCTTTATGACCAAGTGAGCTTGTGTTTGCCTATTTCCTTTAATTTTCCCAAATAAATTGGTACCTTGACCATTTCTTTTATTTTGGAGGATAAATAAGTGATTTCACTTCATTGGGGCCCGATTGCAAGGGAGGTAACCTCTATCTCCTTGATTTTCATTTCTCCTGTGTGATCCAACGTGCTAAATGTGAATTGCATGTCTACGTTGCTTTCCTTGCCTTTCCTCAATTCTTTGCATTTACTTTATTTACTTTTGCCTTTTATTTAAGTATTTCATTATGGGGTATGTGTACACCTCTTGGCTTGTAATAGATAGGGCCTGGAGGAGTATTCGATGAAGACCTGTTGAAGACATGTGCCTAGCTAGCAAATGTAATAGTTAGGACTTTAATTGCTTTATGTGTCTTGCATGCTTAGTTGCTATGTGTTAATTTGCTTTATTAGGTTCTTGCATCTAGTCGAGCATGCTAATTGTTATGTGCTATGTGTTTATGGGTGTTTGGCATGTCTAAATCGCTTTCCATAGCCATGAATGAATGTGATGGATGAATGTACGTCACCACACTAGTCCAATGCTAGTTGTGGCTCATTATTTCATTAGGAATTCATAGAAAGGGCTAGTCCAACGCTAGACCCAATAGGATTTTTCCTTTGTTTTTCATTAATGCATTATTTGCCTGTTCACTACATATCATGCATTTTTCCTTAGTTTTATCATTTGGCATGCTCCTCGATTCCCCTTTCCCCTCACTTTAGGTCTTGCATCTCATGCTAGTTAGGGTACATTTGCCTGAAGAGTCCCCTTTCGATAAGGGAAACGAGCGAGTGTGGCTACTCGATAGCCTTAGCACGCTAGTTTTGCCTTCTAATCAAAGGAAAGATTAAGTCACAAAGTTAGGACTCCCTGTTCCCGTCTTGATGCATTCCTATAGGATTCATGCATTCTATTCATTCACTATCACATACACTTACTTTATATTCTAACCCTTTTTCCACATTCTCACTTCACACTACTTTCACACTACTTTCTACATTCTCTCTTCACACATGCACCTTATGGCATTTTTCACCTTATTATTTTTTACTTACTTTAACTTGCAAAGACATTTGCACACCTCCACTTATATCTTATTACTTTTATCATTTTTCTCACTTCACACAAACTCACACTTTCACATGGCATGCATTCCACTCATTTTACGTCATTTAGGATTACGTGTGACCTCTCCAAAGGATCATTATTGGGCTTCACAATTAATGTGATTGGCACCGCTCAACCTTTGAAGAGAAATTTCCCCCATGTCCCCCTAGGTCTAGGTTTTTGCATTCATATAGACATATCCAACACGCGATACATACCTTGGGTAGAAAAATTAGGAAAAATTGGTTTAAGTCACGCAACTAGCCTTGGCTAGGTCGAAGGGGTGCCTTGGGTTTTTATCCTTGCCTTCCCCTTCGTCAAATGTGACCCCCGATCCCTCTTTTTGGTTACGTAGACCCAAAAGTTCTTTAAAAGGGTTTATTTACTTTTTTTATTCAAAAACAAAAAACCATTTTTTGGGTGACTTGGTACACCCTAACCCTATACCAAGTGGCGACTCCATTTTTGATACAAAAAACCCTTTTTGAACTTTATATGGCCAAACCGTCGCATTATCAAGTCCCATGGCCTTTTACTTTTCATTTACACACGTTCACATTCCATTACACCACTCACATCTCACACCACACACACACCAACACATTCGCATTCAAAAAGTGGGGCGCGACAGTTGGCGACTCCACTGGGGACTTCCTAAGTGGGTCCAAGCATTTGACTTAGCCATTCGTTTCCTTTTTCTACCCTTTTTATGCATTGCATTTGGATATTAGGCTTGCATTTTCCATTTTTAGGGCCTTTTTGCCTCGCGCGCGTATCCAACTATTCCCTCACTCACGTATGTGTGATTGGTTGATTGGATGTGTGTTTACTTGTTATCTCGCGCTTGCATTGCATTTTGGGAGGTATGGGTCACCCTAGAGCCTCGCGCTGGTTCTTGACCCTTCCCCTCCAAACGAGCACTAGCATACGAGCATACGCTTTACTTCTTTTATCCCTTTTATTTTTCTTTAGTGGCTTGTCACGCCACTCCACCCTATTAGGATTAGGTGACTCACTTGGACATGTGATCACGACACGATGTGTGTGTAGCATGTTCCAATGGGTCACTCAATCTTCCGCTTAAAGCTATTGGTTGATAGCCTTTAGCTTTTGGTCGAAGATTGAGGTTTTGATAGATTCACTCAAACACGTAGCCGTGACACGATGTGTGCGTAGCGGTGTTTGGGGAATCGCTCGAGCCACCGACCAAGAATCTTGGGATTGATGACCCTTGATTTCTAAGTCTGAAGGCTCGGGGACCTGAGCTTATCGAGTCTAGATGCATTAGCAAATCCCAACCTCATGCATCCATATTAGATTTGCCTAGGGTAGAGTCGACCTTATCCTGAGATAGGGACACTATTCACGAGGGGAGGGGTCCAACCCCTTTTTCCTTTTTATTGCTTTGTTTCTTTGATTGCTTTATCTTGTTGTTACAATGTGTTATGTGTACTATCAATTGCACTAACCAATTTTTTTGTTTTCTTGGCCTGCATTCATGTGCCTTAGCAATAAGAGGCCTCTTTGGCACTCTTTTAGTGACTCACCCACTAGATAGCTCACATGTTTAAATTTCAGTCTTTGCACTTACTTTTCAGCAAATACATTTCATTTTTAGACTTTTTCCCCCCGATGCATTATTTATGTCCTTTAGGCCATATTTGTCACATATTTACATCGCTTTAATAACTGGCATCATGCATAAACCCTAGAAGGGAATGCCATTTAGGGGATCCCGTGTTAGGAATAAGCCACCTTGTGTCTCGGATACTTAATCCAAAGAGACTTGCACGTTTACATTTTGTACCATCCAAAGGGGTAGTGCACAAGGTAAGGTAGGATCCGATCATTTTCATAGAGTGATCTTTGGAATATGAGCATCTAATAATCACTTTTTGGCCATTTTATCAAAAATTGGTAAAAATCCCTTGCGCGAAGGACATTAATTTGAAGAAATTCACAAATGATTCCTCCTATTGAGACGATAAACAAATTGAGGCCAAAATTTGATTTTTAGAAGGTCATAGACTAATGCACCTTAATAATTCTGAAATAACCAATGGCCGGACATTTCAACCAATCCATTTTGCCAATTAATTCAATTTCAATTCATTTGACCAATTTACCCTTTTTAGGGTCACCTGGTCGATTTTTGAATAAATCGTCAATTCATTTGACCAATTTACCCTTTTTAGGGTAATCCGGTCGATTTTTTAATAAATTGTCAATTTCATTTGACCAATTAGGATTTCAATGTCGAATTTCAAAATGGAAAACCTGGTCGATTTTGAGAAAACCATCAATTGTATCCAACTATTTGATCAGTTGGGGTTTAGACTCATGCTTCACTGAGAAAATTTGTCAACGAATTCCAAACTCTTTGATAGGAGGTTCGTCACGGTCAAACCCGTGCGTTTCGCAAATCAAAGGTGATCAATCTATTCGGACGTTGTCCTCATTTTGACAAATCTCTCATGGGCCAAATTTTTCAAAATTATTTTTCACTCGATGAGTTGATCGGATCCATCAGGTATTGTATAGTGCCTGCTCTGGAGGATTGCATTTTCATGCTAGGCCTACCCTTGGCATAAAAGGGTTCTCCCATAGGACATGCATACTGATTTTATATTCTTATTTACTAACTCAGGGTATTTTTTCTTTTGTTTTTCCCCCTCCCCTGCATTCATAAAAATGCTTCAATAAGGTGAAAATATTTTTCTATATCTGATAATAATTTGGATCTAATAAAGTGTCAAAATTGCAAGTATTGTGTGATTTTTTGGGCAGATCATACAATGGAAACATAAATGATCTATCTGGAAGCTCTACGATTTTCCAAAGGGAAATGCTGTTTATTTGATTTGTTAGTACATTTTGTTCCAAAAGAAAATGAGACAAAAGTGTATATGTTGAGCTCTTTACAAGTTTCTCTCTTCTCATTTGTATCGTAATTGAATGAGAATTTTTGTTTCAAACTTTTTCAGCAATAAAATTGTGTATATTTAGGTACATTTCATTCTTTATTCTTATTCATTGGAGATTTCATGATGAATTTTGAGAAATAAGACCAAATTGAGATTTTTTCAACCTATAGGCTGAATTTCACAAGTGTACACTCTTTAAAATCCTCATGTACACTAGGTTGGTGATCCGAGCTATACAATAAGAGTGCTCAAAAATTGAAGGAGGTCACTCAAAAGGCCCAATGAGATACCTTTTCTCCTTCACTTAACCCCAGAATAAAATCAGTCACATTGATTGATAAATTGCAAATTGGGACAATCTTTGCTTGGAAAAATCCCCATTGGTTTAATCGGATTCAATTCACATCTAAGTGAAAGCAAAAATGTGCGTTATTCTTGTTTGTTTTAAAAATTTGGAATGACACTTCGAGCATTCTTTTCTCTACCTATACACATTTTATCATTTGCTCTCCCATTTGTGCCTTTGAAAGAATAATTTCGTTTCAAATAAAGGCCTTAATGATCTCTACCCTTCATTGGAAAATTTTCAAAATATCAAAAGAAGAGTGGATTGTCAATGAGCATTTCGTTACTTTGGTTGTCATGAGGTGTAAGAATGATGTTTTGGCCGTCGTTTCTGCAACCTAAACACCATTTATCCCTTGCGTCCTCATTTGAGCCAAAATAGGTGGTTCTTTTCGAATGCACTTATGATCGCACCCCACATTGGGGAAGGAGATTGGGGAATTTTGAAAAAGAAAAGGGGAAAGAGAATCGCAAATTGGGGAAATTTGATTCCACTTTGGTTCCAATTTTGGAAAAAGAAGAAAAGGAAGAGTTCTGTCCGGTGGATCACTTATGTGTCATAGACAGGAGTGAGCAAGAGTCTTCCTCAGTCAATTAATTCAGATACGCGCAAAAATTTCGCATTAATGAAAGTTTCCTTTCAGAATTATTGTAAGGAACAGAATAAAAGTCAGGCCATCTTCTTTTCCAATCAAACATTCTATCCCTAGTTCTCCTTTTTGAGCCTTCAGAATAAAATACTTCGTTTGGCAACCCCTGAGAATCGCAAACCCCACACTGGGGCAAGTTTGAGTTGAAAAAGGAAAATTTCAAGAAGTGAAAGAGTGAAAAGCCACAAAATCAAAAACAAAAGAGGAAAAGAACCTCAGTTCAAAAATAAACTGGGGCAAATTTTGTGAAAGTTTCAAAAATGGCAAAAGGCCAAAAAATCAAAAGGAGAAAGAAAATGAAAGGAAAAGCCTTAGTTGAGCATAAACTGGGGCAAATTCTGATTTAACCTTAAAATAGGGTTGACGCAACAATGCGATCTCAGATTTTTCAAACCGCTTTTGAAATCCGCTTTCGAGCCTTAACTTTTCTAAGCACCCCACCTGACCCCATTACAAAAGCCGAAAGTCCTGACTTCTGTTCTTTGCAATGGCCCTGTCAAGAAAAATTCTGATGCCAGAAAATTTTAGCTGTATTTCTGAATTGATTAGGTGTGAGGTTGACACTGCTCTTCATGTGAAAACCCGCGAGGGCGTTTTTGAAAAAGGGAAAAAGAGAGCGAATGCAAAAGAAAAATGCAAAAAGATTTGATGCTGAAAGACCCTGCTGGGTGATGATAAAAGTCAAACAAAGTCCAAGGATCTGGAGTCCAGATGAGGGCAATGTTGAAAAATGCGATCTTCGGTGCAATGTCCTTTGGAAATTATTTCTTTAGCTATCGTCTTCAAGCCACATTACAAGCTCGTAAAGTCCATCGTTGACTTATTTCTTCATGACAACCCAAAGTGAGGATTATGCTCATAAGCAATCCATCGATCACTCATGATCATAAGGGTATAACCAGTTTTTGCATGTTTAGCTATCGTTTCCATCCATATTGTTGCAAGCCTATAAAGCTCATATGTGGACTAAGTTTTCTTAAGAAATAGGGTGACAAACTCTTTGCTTTCACTAAGATGTGGTATTGAAGGGATTACATACCATCTGAGCACATGAATAAGGCAAATCTTGATCTCCCATTGCCAAATCAGAAATAACGCCCATTACCCAAAGTTTTGATGCTAAGGTAAAGAAGAAATCTCTTGTAATTTGGCATTATTTTGAGGAATTCATCATGAAATTTTCTGTGTGGTTTTAAGCAAGACGTTCAGTTTCTTAATTTGTTCAAGCAAATGGAAAGGCGTCCAACCCAATTTTTTTTGCAATCAAATGGGCCCATACTGGGGCAAAATTTTTATTTGCAAGATTTCACAAAATAAGCCCACACTGGGGCAAACTTTTTATAGTCCATTTGAGGATTTCGTCAAAGACTCAAGCAAGACTTTCAAATCAATCACGCTGCCTTTTTCTTGAAAATTTGAGTGCATGTAAGCCCCCTGTGCAGGTATTCATAGTTGAAATCAACGAAGGAGCATCCGGTGATATGGAAGGCCGATGCCGAAGAAAGAGAAGAAAAAAAGGAAAAGGGGCCCTACACTGCGGCAAATTATTTTTGAAAAAGATTCTCTCGAAAAATCAGGAAAAATTCAAAAGTCAAAAATCAAAAGTCAAGTTCAGATTCTTGTTACTTGGAAAATCAAATCAATTTCTTGTATCTTGACAAATCAAATCCAATTTCTTGACCAATTGGATGGCAGGATTGGGTCTTATCCCACTGACCATTCACAATGTCACGTTGGGTCTGGATTTAGTGCCGCCAACCTCACTTTATCACAATCTGGGACCGGGTATATCCCGACCAATCTCGGTTTCAGGACCGGGTATAATCCCGCTGACCGTTTTTTATCAAATTGGGACCGGGTTTCATCCCGCCAATCTCGGCAGGACCGGGTATAATCCCGCTGACCGTTTTATCAAATTGGGACCGGGTTTTATCCCGCCAATCTCGGCAGGACGGGTTAATCCCGCTGACCGTTTTTATCAAATTGGGACCGGGTTTTATCCCGCCAATCTCGGCAGGACCGGGTATAATCCCGCTGACCGTTTTTATCAAATTGGGACCGGGTTTTATCCCGCCAATCTCGGCAGGACCGGGTATAATCCCGCTGACCGTTTTTATCAAATTGGGACCGGGTTTCATCCCGCCAATCTCGGCAGGACCGGGTATAATCCCGCTGACCGCTTTTTATCAAATTGGGACCGGGTTTCATCCCGCCAATCTCGGCAGGACCGGGTATAATCCCGCTGACCGCTTTTTATCAAATTGGGACCGGGTTTCATCCCGCCAATCTCGGCAGGACCGGGTATAATCCCGCTGACCGCTTTTTTCGTTGGGACCGGGTTTCATCCCGCCAACCTTGGCAGGATCGGGTATTATCCCACTGGTCGATCATCATGGCAGGTTCGGGTTTAATCCCACTGACCAATTCATTACTGGGGCAAATCTGTAGATACGTTCTCAAATAAAGTCTTATACAGTTTTCTTCATACAATCCCATTTGAATTTCCTATCTCTAGTCAATCCCAATTTTATATTTCTGTCCGGGTCTATCCCGTGGGTCTATCCCAATTTTACATTTCTGTCCGGGTCTATCCCGTGGGTCTATCCCAATTTTACATTTCTGTTCGGGCCAGTCCCATGATTTGAAATTCCTATCTCTAGTCAATCCCACTTTTGTCCGGGTCTATCCCGTGGGTCTATCCCAATTTTACATTTTTGTCCGGGTCTATCCCGTAGGTCTATCCCAATTTTAAATTCCTGTTCGGGTCAGTCCCGATTTCAAAATTCCTGTTCGGGTCAGTCCCGTTTTAGATTTCTGTTCGGGTAAGTCCCGTTTTATTTTTCATGTTCGGGTCAGCCCCGTATTAGAATTCCTGTTCGTTGGGATCCTTTTGCAGCCAAATAACACAGGTAAGTATTTGGTGTCTACTTCTTTGCCTCAAGTTTTTTCAAAACTCAGACAAAGAGGGGCAAACTGTAGACACCAAATTTTGAATAATTTTATGTGGCATCTATTTCATGATTTTCATTTTAGATTGCTTGCATTCGTTGTTTACTTTTAGTTTTAATTTTTAGTTTTAGCTTTTAAGTTTAAAATTAGCATAGACTTTTTAGGAAAAAGAAAAGGAAAAACATCAAAAATATTTTTCAATCATTTTTGTTTTATTCAAGGCTTTCTTGAAAAAGAAAAGAAAAAGAAGAAAAAGAAGCAAAGAACAAAAAATGAAAGTGGAAAATAAAATGAAAGCGAAAAGTAGAAAATAGCGGTTTTGCCGCTTTTTATTTTTAGTTTATTCATTTTCACTTGACGATTAATTAAATTACTGTTTTTTTTACTTTATTTTACCATTTCATCTATTAATTTGAAAAAAAAAACAAGAGAAAAAGAAAAGAAAAGAAAACAAGAATAATTAGCGTTAGCATTTCATTTTAATTTAGCTTTCTTCATTAGTTTTTCTTTTATTATTATGTATTTTGTTAAATTAGTTATGTTAATCAATTAATTTTCTTGAAAACCAAAAAAAAAAAAAAAAAAAAAAAAAAAAGGATCGCGGCCTGCAAGCTGCATTTTTGGCAGCTTGCAAAGGGTTAGCTTCGTACGTGCCATTGAAGGGCAAGATGAAGGCAGAGGCTGGCTTTCATCCTGACCATTCAAGGAAGGGTTTAGGAGATTTGGAAGTGGATATAAAAGAAAAAGGCAGCAGCAGCCGCAAGGGGGGGCTGACGGGAGAGAAAAGAAAAAACAGCGAAAGAAAAGCTAAGGGTAACAGCTGAGGGATAGAAAGGAAACAGCGAGAGAAAGAGAGGGAAGCGGGATTGAGAAGGCAGAAACTAAGGGAGTCTGGGGAGTTGAGAGGGTCGGCTGTGAGAAGGGGCGACGGGAGAGATAGAGGGAGAGAGCAAGCTGACGGCTGGAAACAAAAAGAAAAAACAGAGAAGTTCTTGGAAGATACGGGAGAGAGGAGATTAGGGGGAGGAACGGCCAAAAGAAAAACCAGCAGGAGAAGGCAGAAAGTGTCCAAGAGAGAGCAAGGGGACCATCCATTAGAAGCGAGAGCGAGGGAGATTCTGGGATAAGAAAAGAAAGGAACCAGAGGAAAGCTTTGGAGGAAGAACTGAAAACAACTGAAAGGAAGCAGCCGACAGCAAGGGAGGAGACTTCGGGGCCAAAGCTTCGGGCTTCACAGCCCTGTACTGAACTTTGTGACCTGGGTTCGGTGGATCTTGCTAACCCCAGCATCCCCCACGGTGATTCGTTCCCAAAAAGGCAGTAAAGGAGGTAGCTTTAAACCCCATTCTTGTTTGCCTCTTCTAAAACTGGATGCGGATTCCTTGTTGATTAGCACGGTAATCGTCTGAATGCTTTGTTTGTTGGCAGAATGCTTTGTTGGTTAGTATAATTTCGGTAGTTGTGTTTTGAATTTGTTTGAGTGAGAATTCCTGAACAAAAGTCACTAGTTCACGTTCCCTCGCGAAACAGGAAGGTCGTGACTGAAATTTTGCAGCAAGTGTTCATATCATTTAGTGGTGTTTTGTCCTTTCCCTCTCCCTTCCCCAAGTTTGTGCCTCTAGATTCTTGCATTTGGTTTGTCCTACCTGAATTCGTTTAGGCTGAGCAAGGGAGTTGCTGCAATAGAAAATTTCAGCAAGTTTCACTCTCGGTTTGCTGAAAATTTTCATTCATAGGCAATGGTTTCAGTTTTTGTTTATTCGTTGGAGTGTTAAAGGTTCTTGATTGGAGATGATTAGAAGGTTTTGCATGAACTTTGTTTGCCAAAAGATTGCATTTGATGGTCGAAGTTTGTGGACAAAAATGCAGCTGGCTGTTTTCTTTAAGTTGCAGAAGCAACATTGACCAGAAAATTGCAGAAATGCATGAGTTTCTTTGCATCTTTGGCATGAGATTCCTTTATGTTTTTTGCTTGTTTAGGTGTTAAGATTCTATACTCGTTTGTTTGGTCTAGAGTTTGATGTTTGGTAGGTGAAGTTCTCCTCAAAATTGAACCTGTGAATGGAACTTTGTGTTTGGAATTTGAATTTGCAGCAGAAAAATGGAAATGAAATCTGTTTTGCCGAGAGCCTAGTCTGCATTCTTGTTTGCATGAAAATCTTCCTCACTTTGTTTTCTGCCATTTCCTTTTATGAATGATAAGTTTAACAAGAACATGAGGTTAGGTTTTAGTTTGAGATGATTGTGTGAATGTACGGGCAAGGTTTTTGAAGTTGAGAGTATAAGAATTGTTGCAGAAATCTGTCTTCCTGCGATACATTGCATTGCATGCATGAAATAACTTTTAAAATTTGCACTTTAGCCCCCCAAGTCCCCTTTTATTTCACTATGGCCCAATCAATTGAATGATTTCCTCAATTTGGCCCTTGGTAGCTTTCAATTTTACAACTTCATTGTTTGTTTGTTTCAATTGACTACCATGCTTTGTTTCAATTGCACTTAATTCATGATTTTAGGGGCTTTATGACCAAGTGAGCTTGTGTTTGCCTATTTCCTTTAATTTTCCCAAATAAATTGGTACCTTGACCATTTCTTTTATTTTGGAGGATAAATAAGTGATTTCACTTCATTGGGGCCCGATTGCAAGGGAGGTAACCTCTATCTCCTTGATTTTCATTTCTCCTGTGTGATCCAACGTGCTAAATGTGAATTGCATGTCTACGTTGCTTTCCTTGCCTTTCCTCAATTCTTTGCATTTACTTTATTTACTTTTGCCTTTTATTTAAGTATTTCATTATGGGGTATGTGTACACCTCTTGGCTTGTAATAGATAGGGCCTGGAGGAGTATTCGATGAAGACCTGTTGAAGACATGTGCCTAGCTAGCAAATGTAATAGTTAGGGCTTTAATTGCTTTATGTGTCTTGCATGCTTAGTTGCTATGTGTTAATTTGCTTTATTAGGTTCTTGCATCTAGTCGAGCATGCTAATTGTTATGTGCTATGTGTTTATGGGTGTTTGGCATGTCTAAATCGCTTTCCATAGCCATGAATGAATGTGATGGATGAATGTACGTCACCACACTAGTCCAATGCTAGTTGTGGCTCATTATTTCATTAGGAATTCATAGAAAGGGCTAGTCCAACGCTAGACCCAATAGGATTTTTCCTTTGTTTTTCATTAATGCATTATTTGCCTGTTCACTACATATCATGCATTTTTCCTTAGTTTTATCATTTGGCATGCTCCTCGATTCCCCTTTCCCCTCACTTTAGGTCTTGCATCTCATGCTAGTTAGGGTACATTTGCCTGAAGAGTCCCCTTTCGATAAGGGAAACGAGCGAGTGTGGCTACTCGATAGCCTTAGCACGCTAGTTTTGCCTTCTAATCAAAGGAAAGATTAAGTCACAAAGTTAGGACTCCCTGTTCCCGTCTTGATGCATTCCTATAGGATTCATGCATTCTATTCATTCACTATCACATACACTTACTTTATATTCTAACCCTTTTTCCACATTCTCACTTCACACTACTTTCACACTACTTTCTACATTCTCTCTTCACACATGCACCTTATGGCATTTTTCACCTTATTATTTTTTACTTACTTTAACTTGCAAAGACATTTGCACACCTCCACTTATATCTTATTACTTTTATCATTTTTCTCACTTCACACAAACTCACACTTTCACATGGCATGCATTCCACTCATTTTACGTCATTTAGGATTACGTGTGACCTCTCCAAAGGATCATTATTGGGCTTCACAATTAATGTGATTGGCACCGCTCAACCTTTGAAGAGAAATTTCCCCCATGTCCCCCTAGGTCTAGGTTTTTGCATTCATATAGACATATCCAACACGCGATACATACCTTGGGTAGAAAAATTAGGAAAAATTGGTTTAAGTCACGCAACTAGCCTTGGCTAGGTCGAAGGGGTGCCTTGGGTTTTTATCCTTGCCTTCCCCTTCGTCAAATGTGACCCCCGATCCCTCTTTTTGGTTACGTAGACCCAAAAGTTCTTTAAAAGGGTTTATTTACTTTTTTTATTCAAAAACAAAAAATCATTTTTTGGGTGACTTGGTACACCCTAACCCTATACCAAGTGGCGACTCCATTTTTGATACAAAAAACCCTTTTTGAACTTTATATGGCCAAACCGTCGCATTATCAAGTCCCATGGCCTTTTACTTTTCATTTACACACGTTCACATTCCATTACACCACTCACATCTCACACCACACACACACCAACACATTCGCATTCAAAAAGTGGGGCGCGACATTAGAGACACGTGAACAGAAAATTTTATCGACTCCAAAACAAGACAAACAATGGCGGACAGATTGGACAGATTAGAAACGATACCAAAAGAAAAGAAAACAAGGATATACGTGATACCTTCAACTAGCTCTGATGCCAGCTGATACAAACGGCACCAACCGTGTGATGCAACCCGTACAGAAAGGCTTGGATCTAGAAGGTAGAGACTCACGTTGAAGATGACGAATGCAACGGATCACCTAAACCCGTTGATCACGTGGTCAACGAACCTCGGTATTTGTAGAAGACGCCACAATCTAGCGCGGTCCTAGATTGATAAGTCAATTGAATACCTAAGATACAAATCTAAGATATTCAAGGTGCTTCAATGAAGCTTGAGAGAACTCTCAATGTAATTTTATTAATCATAAAAAAACTACCTATAACACAACGACTTAAGGCTATAAATAGCCTTGACTAAACCCTAATAAAGTTTTGAAAAATACAAAGGAAATTCGGCCAGCTCTTGGGCTTCCCGTTGGGCCGCCACTAGCCCAACGTAGGGACTAAAAGTGCTATTGGATCTAAGACCCAAGGACTAACAACGACTAAGGCCCAACCACAAGCTTGTTGGACCTCTTTATTACACTTTACTAAAGCTACTAATGGGCCGGGGGCCCTTGGCCAAACTGGACACACTAATCCTCATGGATGGCCGAAAGTAAGGTAATATCTCTAATTTCGTTGAGACCCTCAATGGCCTTTGGCTTCCCACTTGACTCTCGGATCGCACGAACTAGTGTTTGGAGTGTCTCATTTAGCCTTTTTGCACGAGCTCGTGTCATGGGCCCCAATGGCACCTTTACTTGCTCCACTTGGATAGCACTCTCGACCCCCTCATCACATGACTTGGAGCTTGCGGCAGTTGTATTTGCTTTGAAAAAGTGGTGGCATTATTTGTATGGGGTGACATTTGAGGTATACACGGATCATAAGAGCCTTAAATACTTATTCTCTCAGAAAGAGCCAAATCTGAGACAACGTCGGTGGGTGGAGTTTTTAGAAGACTATGATTGTACGATTAATTACCATCTAGAAAATGCCAACGTTGTAGCAGATGCTCTAAGTCGAAAGGCTCAACTAGCAAGTTTAATGGTGGGAGAGTGGAGCTTGTTAGAAAATGTATGTGAATGGAACCCTCGTCTGGAGCCGTGGAAAGTTATTTTTGGAAATATTGATGTGAAGTCGACACTGTTGGATCGGATTAAAGAGGGCCAAATAAAAGAACTATCGGTACAACAGTGGGTGGAAAGAGTGAAGAATGGAAAATTGCCTGATTTTAATCTAGATCCTGATGGGATTTTAAGGTTTCGAAATCGCGTCGTTGTACCTAAGGATGAAGAATTGAAGAAGGAAATTTTGGAGGAATCTCACCGTTCTAGGTATACGGTGCATCCAGGTAGTGGTAAGATGTATCAGGATCTCAAAAGTCTGTATTGGTGGGATAATATGAAGGCGGAGATTGCCCAATTTGTTCAAGGTTCCTTACATGTCAACAAGTAAAAGCAGAGTATCAAAAATCGTCGGGTCTGTTACAGCCTTTAGAGATACCTGAATGGAAATGGGAGCACATAACGATTGATTTCGTAACAGGGTTGCCACGAACTCAAAAAGATCATGATGCAATTTGGGTGATAGTAGAGCGATTAACTAAGACTACACATTTCCTGCCATTTCCTGCCAGTTAATATGAAATACTCTTTGGAGAAACTTGCCAAACTCTATATGGATGAGTGGTGAGACTACATGGGGTACCAGTGAGTATCGTATCCGATAGGGACCCTAGATTTGTATCTCGATTCTAGCAAAAGTTGCAAGAGGCTCTAGGAACTAAGTTTAGCTATAGTACAGCGTATCATCCTCAAACTGATGGACAGTCTGAGAGAACCATTCAAACTCTTGAGGATATGCTAAGAGCCTGTATTGTAGATTTTGGAGGAAGTTGGAGCCAATACCTAACCTTGGTTGAGTTCGCATATAACAATAGTTATTACTCTTCTATTCAAATAGCCTCCTATGAAGCATTGTATGGGCGATGGTGCCAATCACCTATTCATTGGGATGAAGTAGGAGAGAGGAAGATCATAGATCCGGCCACGATACCATGGGTTGAGGAAGCCTACGAAAGGGTAAAGGTAATTCGTCAGAGGCTTCAAACGGCTCAAAGCCGACAAAAGAGCTATGCCGATCATCGGAGGAAGGATTTGGAGTTTGAGATAGGAGATAAGGTGTTTCTTAGGGTTACTCCATTGAAAGGAAAGATTAAAGCAGGAAAGGGGAAAAAGTTACAACCGAGATACATAGGACCTTTCAGTATACTCCAGCGGATAGCAAATGTGGCTTATCGATTAGAGTTACCAACTAGTTTGTCTTGGATCCTTGATGTTTTTCATGTTTCTTTGCTTAAGAAATATCATCCGGATCCGACTTACATTTTGCCACCAGAAGATATTGAACTGGACGAGTCTTTGACCTATAAGGAACGACCCATTTGAGTACTGGATAGGAAGGTGAGGAACTTGAGAAATAAGCAGATTCCACTGGTTAAGTTCTATGGAGACACCATAAGGTGGAGGAAGCAACCTGGGAGCTGGAGGACATGCAAGAGAAGTATCCCGAGTTGTTTACGCTTAAATGTATGAATTTCGACGTCGAAATTCTCTTAAGGGAGAGAGAGTGTGAGAACTTGTAAAATCCCTCATATTTTTTTTCTTAAAATTCCCTTTTATTTGGAATTTATTCCTTTATAATAACCTTACTACTCATTCACTCCCTCAGTAATTGCAATCAAACATAGAATCAAGGGTTTTTCTTTTCGTTTTCTTGTTATCGTAAATTAGGGTTTTGCGTTTTTTGGTAGAGTGAATAATCAGTGTGGAGTGTGTACTCAATTTGGTGATTAAGAGTGAGTTTTAGATAAGAAAAAGTATATGTTTAGAAGTAATAATCATAAGTGAGTGAATAATAAGTTAAACCCCTAGTACATGTGATTTAAGGAAAATCGGTTTGAACCGACGTGTACTGTTCGCTACCGATTGAATACACCACTTGACCACCACTTTATTACCTTAATATCCTTGTTATTTATTATTTCATAAATATCAGCCCCTTAATCAGCCTTGAGAGGGCCGAAATTGTTGACTTAAAATAAAGGAAAAAAGTAGAAAACTTTAAGACTTAATCTTGGAGTGACAAGTGGCAACCATCCAAGGGTTGTTTGACCAACCAATTTCCTTCATTTTTATCACCAAATTCACTTCATTTCCTCTTCATTTCTGCACATTTTGACCGAGCTTGAGGAAAGAAGAAACCGAGTGAGAAAACTCCAACTTCCACCTTGAATCATCTTAGTTTGAGAGAAATCACCCAATCCAAACCGATTAAACTTTCATTTTAGTACTTAGGAAGCTTTGTGTGGTAAAATTTATGGAAGAAAGGGGTGTGGTTCTCACCTACAAGCACTTTTTGGAAGGTATCTTGGCTGCCTTTCCTTTTTCTCTTCTTAATCTTACTAAAGTTTGGATAGAAGCTCTTAATCTTGGTTTATGACGGTTAATTATTGAGTTTTGTATGATATGGTGGAATGCATAGTTAGGGTTTGATATTTTCAGTTATGATTATTGTTTTTATCTAGTATATGATGTTGATGAGATTGGATAGGGGCTTGGGGTAGTGATTCTGTGAGGACTCGTATTTTATTTTATTTTATTTATTTATTTTATCGATTTATTCACTTATTTATTGGTTTACTCCAAAATAGTTATTTTCATGATTAATTACCCAAGTGTTAGTTAGTTATACTATCGTTACAAGAATTTCTTAGAAATTTCACTTTATAGCGCATAAGTCGAAAGTTCGCGTTTTCGCGCGCTTAATATACAAGTTATTGTTGGACTTTAGAAAATTATTGTTGGACTACTAAGAGTGGATAATAATAGTGTTAAAGGAAGTGCATTAGAGGTTTAATATACAAGTGAAACAAACCCGAGAGGAAACGGGCACGAAACGCTCGCGTACACGCACTATTGAGAGTTGACTTTTGTGCACTTAAAGCTACCAACCACCAAGCTTCTACAAGAAGCTTCCCATATCAGCACCATCTCTCTCTTTTCTCTCTCAAAGCTGCCGAAACCCTCAAGGAAGAAGAAGGAACAAAACTTCATCTCATCTCACTCAAATCTTTCACCATTTCACTCCAAATTCACTACACAAACTCACAACAACTTGGAGACTCACTTGGACTAGGAAGAGAGCATCATTTCCACGGTTTTCTTGGAGTTCTTAGTGGCCAAAATTTATGAGTTTCATCAACCAAGTGGTAGTAAATCATCCAACCTTTGAAACTTGATTCTAGTGAGTTAGATTTCACTTGGAAGCTTGTAGCTTCATATGGGTATATCTTTATTTGGTTGAAAATCATTTGAGTGGGCTCTATGAAATACCACAATGGACATGTTGGATTGATATGATGATTTTGGGTGTTATTTATGTTGATTAAGTGTTAAACTAGTGGATATAAGTTGAAAAAGTGGAAAGAAAATCAAAGGAAAGCTTGCATGAGAAAGGGCCGAATGCTACCCTGTTTTTGCAGAGAACTTGGTGCAATTTTTTTGTGACCAAATGACCTTTATTTTTATGTAGATATGTTGTATAGGTTGTGTGGAAATTTTTCACTAAAAATCACTTGATTTGGTTGGGTAAAAGTTGGATTTTCGAAATAACTTCAAAACTGGAAAACGGGTAACAGGGGTTACCTGGCAGCGAACTTTGAACGATCATAACTCCTTGCTCCGACGTCGAAATCAAGTTCTGTTTGTGGCATTTGAAACTAGACACTTCCAGTTTTCTAACGGTGTAGCATCCCTTCATTTGAACTGAGTGAGCCATACCAATTCTTCAAAGTTACCTGTTCTGTTTTATTGCTGTGCTGGAGAGTCAGTAATGTGCTAGAACTTGTTGCTTGAATTTGAGCTAGCTATGAACTGTATTTCAAAACTATTTCTTCTGATTAAATGTAGCCTTATGAATGTAGTTTCTAATTCCACCAACCATGCCCAAGTCCAAGTTGAATTGACTGAGTTATGGCCAAATTACAGAACTTCACCAGTGATAGAAAACCCTAGTTTTGGCTAGCCGAATGGCTTAGCTCGAATTGAGACTTGTTATTTTGAAACTTTTGGTGTCAATCACCTACCAAATGTATGTTGGATGTTTCTTAGATCTTTCCTTTATAAACAAACCATGTTTGAGATGATTTCATTGGCCAAAGGTTTGAAAAAAAAGAGAAAAAGGAAGCATAAGGCAGAATTGCCTTGGAAATTCCTGGAACTTTAGTGGTCTTGTTAACTGACTTCCCGTATGCATTTTTGCATGAAATTTGACAGAGGAGTATCCCTTATATGGTAGTGTAATCATACCAAAATTGGTACCATTCCAAGTCCATTTCAATGCCAAATGAAGCCCCAAAGTTTGTGTTTCAAATCTGGAAAATTGCCCAATGGTCGTCATTTTGAACCAACTTTGAGCTGCTATATCTTGGCGCTCAAAACTCCGATTCTTGTTCCGTTTGTTGTGTTTTAAACTTTGATTGTAACTCTAATTGATCTTCAAATTTTAGAGACTAGTTCATATTCTGTGAATTTTTCCGAATTTACAAAGTTTACCAAAAACCAACCCCGAATCTGTCTTGGAAGTGTAACTCAGTAGCTTTAAGTCAAAATTTGAGTGTCTTCCATTTAAAATCATGGAACATTGTCTTCCAGGAACTTTTAGTAATTTAGAATTAGTTTCCAAAGATATCAATTTTTCCAATTTTGGACCTACGGAGAGTGAGATATGATTTTTCAAAGATTGCACCTCAAATCTGAAATTTCTGAACTTGAAGGGAATTGAGTTTTAGAAACTCTCCATTACCCTTCGATATTGCTTGACCGTTTTACACTTGATTTCAAAGATGAAAATCAGTTTTTCCTTGTATTATTAAACCGCACTTTTGAGCCTTGATTTACGAATAATTAAGGCTCATTTTCATGATGTTTTCTTAGATTGTACAAATGTACAATCTTCCTTGATAATTGGGGATTTTAAGCGATAGTGTGTGATAGATAATTATTGTGTGCTCAGGCATTCAAGGGGACCTTCAAGAGGACCTCACAATGGACGCTTAAACACTTGAATTGTGTACCACACTCTTATTTTGACTAGGTGAGTGTCAAGTGCATGTTTTGTTGCAATTATGTGAATTGCCTCTCATGAACTGAAAATTGATAACTGCTGAGTCGAGTGTGTTCTTTATCACACTCGTTCTCATTTAAATGAATTGCCTGAACTGAATTCAATTGCCTGAATTGATTTGAATTACCTGACCTAGATTGAATTGAATTATATGTTATGACTGCATATGTCGTTGGAGTGAATCTCCTCGACTCACACCTGACCTGGGGGACGTCCAAATCTCATCGGTCGACCTTGGTCTCGAGCCGGCATGGGTTTGGTCGGGAACCTTGGTGAGCCATGAGAAAACCTGTATAAGCTTGATCTATTGGAGAGATCTTGCTTGGCCTACTCGTGCAGTAGCGCATTTATCGCAGTTCGGGCCCGGTGGGGGGTTGTAAGGTAGAAGGACCTGTGCAGTTAGTGGAGATCTACGGACTTAAACATACCGACCTAGTTGACGGAGTGTCATCGTGGGAAGGTATTCGATCGAGGTTGGCAAAGCAAGTGGAAATTAGCTCCTGAGAGCTACCATTGTGGCGACCCCACTTTCCCCTAAGGCGAACCAGAGGGTTGGCGGGCCGTCTACCCAACTCTCGCTAGGACTCACGCAAGCACACTAACCCAAATCCTTCCGAAGATTAACCCCATCTATTACAAAGACGATTCTCCCGAAATGGGCAATTACTAAGCCCACGTTAACTTCAAAGATAACAGTAATTTAGAATAGCCAGTCGACGGCTCCTAAGCATCTCACGTGTTACATCCAAGGAATAAGGTCGTACAATTCCAGATATACAATTTCATACACCACAATTACAAACTTACAAGCCAAACATTCGAATTAGGGTTTACGCATTTTCCAGCTTCAAGTGGCAATCCAGTGCCAAAAGTACGTTGTTTAAATTAAAGCACAATACAACCCAAAAGAGAAGCCATAATATTCATTTACATAAAAAAAAACATAGATAAGTTTCAAGGATTTCAATTGCCAGAACCTGTCAAGGAAAACAAATAAACGTGGGGTGAGCTAAAGCTCAGTGGTGCCCCAAAACATGCAATTAAATAAAACAACTAACACGTATTGATTTCAACTGAAGTAAACAACTAGGAAAGCGCATAACAGTACAAAGTAGGATACGGGGGCTCTCAAGAGCCATTTTCCGCGCTTGATCAAAATTTACCGTAGGTGACCCTCCGTCAACTCTCACTACTTACGGTCCATGTAGAACTCCTTATTTTACTTAACTCCGGCCACCGATCATACCCCAGCTCCGGGCCCGCACGACAAGATAGATGAGAGCGGTAGTACTCGAGTATACCCCCTGGATAAACTAGTCGAGGGATTCACCCAACGACTTTACGTCCAACACTTGATTCTTATAGACTGGTCGAGGGGTTCACCCAACGACGTTACGTCTAACACTTGATTTTTATAGACTGGTCGAGGGATTCACCCAACGACTTTACGTCCAACACTTGATTACCAGGTCAGGATAAGAGGCCCTCCCACCCTGAAGGTGTGGTACATTCCCCTGCCTAGTAATTTAGCACTTAGCAAGCGCAAGCAAGATATTCACGAAAAACACTTCAAGCAAGTCACCACTCGAACGGCTAGCGTGATAAAGTACACACTGCTCACTTCGATGGATCAAAAACCACTTTGCAATTATCATACATCGAGTCAAAAAAGCACTGTAACCAAATAGTCATAAAACAAGCAGGGACACTCACCAAGAGTGAAGTTACTGATCAAGATGGGAATCAAAGTCTGCATCCTCGCTAAACCCTAAAATACCAAATTTAAAAACTATAATTGGCTATACTAGTTCTAGGATTACGTAGGAAAATTATTCGTAGCATAGCTAGTTTATTTTCTTGGAATAAGTCAACAAACCATGTAGTATTAAAACTAGTAAAATACTTTGTAGAATTTCCTTAATATTACTTTTCTTGTAAAAGTGTTACTAGAACTAATTTACGTGAAATAATGTTTCTTGCCGAACAAGCTTTCTACGCTTTTAGCTAAAGTTAGTAAAGACTCGCATTTTGTAACTTTTCCTATAGACAGCTAGCCAAGGCAATTCTTAAAGAAAGAAAAGAATTAAAACAAGACTTAGGGTTTTAAAAGCTAGAAAAATTATTTTCTATAACTATTAAGGCTAGTTTAAGCTAAAGGAAAATTGTCGGGTTGGCAAAATTTAGGGCAAAATACTAAATACTAAATTTTATCGTTTAATACTAGTGTAAAAATATTATTTTTTTTATTAGCTTGATCAAAATTGCTCGAGTTCACAGGGTCGAAACGACTTTCACAATTTCGATTCCATTTCGAAATCTCATTATGGCTCAAATTTGTCGACATGGCAAAATCACATTTCAAATAGTAAATCACTAGGGCTCCGTCAGTCATTAGCCCTAGATTTCAACAGATTCATTCCTGATAGAAAAATAAAACAAGTGACCAAGGCTTCGTCAATCATTAGCTCTTGGTTTTGGCAAGCTCATATCACATCTCAACTTAATCAAAATAAACATAAGGCCTCCAAGCAATTTCAGCAGTTTAATTTCATCAACTTTAACACTTATATAAAATCATTCAAATGGCCAAAATTATCCATTCCAATACCGATAATTTCATCGCAACATTACAGTCATAATAAAATCAAATTGTCACTCCGAAATGCACATGCAAGACCCTCTTAATATAGCTTAAAGTGAAATCAATGAACATAAGATATTTTACAGCTCGAAACAGCATTTTTTAGAACTAAAATTCACCAAAAGAAGTCTGGAAAATTCCTTTACTACCTCTATCAACTCGCTTGAAAATTTTCCAGGTCTACACTTCAACATTTTTTATTAAATCCTCCAAAATATCAAATGTTTCGTAGCTAAACAACTTACACAGCTTAAAATACACATTTTTCATGCATTTCAAAACCATTATACTCCAAGGAAAAATTCCAGAAACCAATTAAAATTTCCAGCTCACCCTTCTCGGATTTCACAACATTTTCCAGCACCTCATTAATCTTAGATCAAAATTTTCATCGACTAAATCAGTGTTTTAAGTACTCAAATTTGTCATGCAAAAACTTATCTAGCTAATTAACATTTCCAATTCAAAATTAACTTTAAACCACAGCTGCAAACCCCAAAATTTTCCAGGTTCAAACTAGCATTTTCCAGTTCAAGCCTCACGGCTTTCACAAAATGTTTCCAGCAACTAAAGTGGTCCTAAATCCGAACTTCCTTGGTTAAATCAGAGTGTTATGTACTCAAATCCAACATGCAATCACTTAACTAGTTAATTAACATATCTAGTTCAGGAATTAACCTCGATCAGCAACACAAAATCATCTAAAATTTCCAGCTAGCCTCGGTTGAGCATGCATGTAGCAGTTTCTGTTTTTATTATTATTATTTTCTTCTTTTTTTTTCTTTAGCCGAGGTGATTAGCTGCAAGCAAAGCCTAAACACATAGTTATTAACTAACTAATCACAACTATAAGCTCAGATTATCGAATTTTAGCAGATTGGGAACTGCATTTCTTAATCAATTCTCGGCCGAACCATTTTTCTTCCAAACAAATTTTCCTTTTCTTTCTCATTTCATCATCCGAGCATATACCTCACATGCAAGTCCATAGCTTGCTTATTCTACCTCTGATTAACCATCTTCAGTCCAGAAAATTACCTCACCGAAGGCTCACTCGCGCGTCAAGGACACTGAAATTTTTCCCTCTCTCGGCTTCGCGCACAGGTTTGGCTCTGGTTGATGCTGCAGCTGCGGGGTGTTGAGGTGGATGGTACAGTTGGAGGTGGATTGGAGCTGGTTGAGGGTTCGACAGGGAATGAAGCTCACGCAGTGCTGCTCTCCTTTCTTCTCCCTAGCTCACGGACAGAGCAGGAAAAGAATTGCAGCTCACGGTTTCTTTCCTTGCTCTCGGTTATATGGTGCAGCTCAGTCTCTCACTCTCTCTCTCTCGGTCGACACTCACGAGGTGGAGTTGTGGTGGTGCGAAGTGAAGGTGAAGGGAGGTTGAGTGTTTGTAAGGTTGAGTGTGAGAATGGTGAAGAGTATGCATTGGCCGAATGAGGGTTGCGGTTATAATGTTGTCCGAAAATTGGTTTTGTGGCTGCATGGTAATTTGTGAGGTAGTGGAGGGTAGTTTAGTCATTTCACTTTTCCTCCTAACCTCCACTTAAGTTCCTTAGTTCTAACTTAACTCCAAAATTTATCCCGAATCTAAATTAAGCTCCTAATAATGTACTAATTTTGCAAGGCTTCAGTTATCGAAATTTTATGTCTTAAGTATGTTTAGTATACTTGTGTCATGTTTATCTATAATTTGTTGATTGCATCTTAATACTAAGGTTTCTATTAACCTTGAACATTATTAACGATTAAAGTTTAGCTAACGAAATTCGGAGAAATTAGTTATTAAATAAACGAAATAATTTACCTTCGAAATATTAATTTAATATAATAAAGCCAAGGGATTTAATAGTTTAGCACAATTCTTTTATTTTGCACATAAAAATTATTTTTACGCACTTATTTAAAAACAATTAGATTAAATGCTAAAATTTATTAAAGAATTAGAAGTGCAAATAAAATATGCAATGATATTTGTATATATATTTTCAGGGTTCTCACAATCATGTCCTTGAATTGTTTCTGTTTACTTTTACTTGCTTGAAATGTTACTTACTTGAACGTTATGGCTTTACTTACTGATTATTGCTGTTACTTGGACTACGTGCCTGCATGTGTGTTTCTTGACCTCGTTGATTATTGGCTCACCCCATTAATTTGTTTTCCTTAACAGGAACTGGAATGGAGATAGTAAGGAACTGCCGACTTGAGGCACTTTTGTATTAGGGTTTTGATTGTAATTGACTAGACAATCTTCGAAGTTGTATATTTTTGGGAAACGTGATTGTATCCTGAATTGTGGTGTAAGACCGGATGTTATATATATATGGAAGCGAATTCACTTTCTTACTTTGTCTTGTTGTATTAGTTATCATTGTATTAAGCTTGAACGAGAATTGTACTGAGTCCTGGCGAGAGTTGGGCAGGCGTCCCGCCGATACCCTTTGGTTCACCTTAGGGAGAAGTGGGGGCGTCACAGATTCAGGACATAAATGTGATTTTCAAGCATTGAATCATCAAATTTCAGAAATTGTAGGCCAATCTGTCCTGTTTCGGACCTGTATATTCAAGTATGATAGAGGTTGAATTAGGTCTAGGTCAAAACATGAAAGTTGTAGGGAATGGAGATATATAGATGTCTGTAAAATTTCAGTTCAATCGGAGCACTGTAACATGTGAAATGACAGAATTACCCCTGACTACCAAATGCCCTTTTTGCGTGGGCAGTGTTCTGTTTTCTCTGAGATTGCACATTTTGACCTTGAAAATGAATGAATTGGATATTGATGTCTTCATAAACTTGTAGGTCTATGTCTTAGCTTCGAAACGGCATAAAGTGTACCCTAATCTGATAAGCGTAGCTTCAGTTGTGACCAAAATGCTATAAGACGTCAAATCTGCTGTTTAGCTATTTGCCTTTAAAATTGGTTTTCGGTCGCATTGCTAGACTTGTCTTGTAATTGTATGAAATTGAACCTATTTGAAGGGCTATTGTGTTAAGATTGTTTATGTGTGAAGTTGGGGTTGAATTGAGGAAAATAATGAAGCCATAAATGGCTGGAAAATAGCGAAATACAAAGGGCGTGCCGCCCAAATTTTCACTCGAGAGTTAGACATGTGTACCCGCGACTTGGGCGAAGATTTGAGGATGAATTGAACTTGATTTGTCTAGGGTATTCGAGTCTACTTTCGTAGAGATATATAAGCTGGAATTTGGCCGAAACTCGTACCCTTGGGAAAAGTGAAAGTAACGACCAATAAAAATACGTTATTCTCGTCTTTTCGACTCAAATGGGAATTTCAAAATTTTACTCAGTTTATTACCAAAACTAAAAGAGTGAGTATGAGTTTTCTAGGACATGAAACCAAATGAGTTTCAATTACTTGTTTTTCGTTAAACGAAACGCTTAAGTTTCGAACTTTAGTTGATTTCAAAGCTCTTAAACGATGTTTTATCGCAGATTTGGACTCCAAACCAGGAGTAATACCTGAACGTGATCTGAAGAAGCACTAAATCTTTGGTGAGTGCTTCTAACTACCTGATTGAACTTAATACTTGTTTTCAATACTTGACCAATGTGATCGAATGATATAGATTGGTTTGATCGGGCAAGGGTGTACTTTATCGCACTTGCCCTAATGTGCCATATTCTTGTTCATTGATTGAAAGTGACTTGATGTATATGCATATGATTCGTATCTTGTCTGGAATTCCAGAAACCCTGTGGCTAGTTAATCGAGTCGAACCGGCAAGGGCTTGGTCGATTCGATAACGAACCCTGGGTCTTTAGTTTTGTCGAGTGGTGTGTTATCTCCTCGACTAATCGGTATACTCGATTATTGCCACCAGTATTTATCTTGGAGCTCGGGCCCAATAAGGGGTTTGGTTGGTGGACGGAGATTGGAGTTAAGTGGTGTACTACTGGACTAGTTACCTTACTTGAAAGTTGACGGAGTGTCAACTACTATATGATCAAGCTATGATGGAGCTAGTTTACAAGAGCTACTGTATCCTTTTACATGAAATGCTGAATATTTAATGTTTAGTCATCCGAAGTGTTATTGCTCATTTTCTTGATTTGTTAATGCTCGCTACGTTACTATTATGATTTTGGCACTTGTACTTATTGGTCAACTTGCTATTTGGGACCTCACTGAGTTTTAGTTCACTTTATTAGTTTTGTTTTCCTTACAGGGGGTACGAGCGAGGCGTGGGACTTGTACAGCCTAGCGTAATCTACTTTTTGTAAATTTTATAATTGTACTCACGCCAGTCGCTCGATTAGGATTGAATGTATTTAGAACTCCAATCTTTTGGTGTATTTGGGAATGTATGGAAGTTTGAGACAGAAATGAATGTATTTGTATGTTTTAAATTTGACAACTGTTGTTTTATTTGAGTTAAGAAGTTGTGAATTGTATTATCCAAAATACTTAGTGAGTCCTGGTGAGAGTTGGGCAGACGGTCTGCTAAACTCTGGGGTACACCCTAGGGGAAGGTGGGGTCGTCACAGTGTTGTTGGGCAAGTCCAAGACTAGATTGAGGAAAAGAAAGATGATTTTTGTATATGCATGCTACGTGTTTGATAAAATGCTAAAATGGAAAAATGGATTAAAAAGCTGAATACTGTGCATGTTTTGTTGTCAATATAGATGATTGTAGCTAGCACATGGTCCGAAAATGTTGAATTATCTAAAAATTTTGGAATTTTTGAGCCTTAAAAGCATTGAAGGATTTTTTTTAAAATTTTTTGGACTGTTTTAATTTAATTTATCATATTGTTATTGTTTTTCTATTGATTGGAGATCATAGTTGCATTGTAGAAGTTATAAGGAGTGTTGTAATATAAATTTTATGGTTTTTAGTGGTGATTATGGTGTTTTAAAAAATAAAAAATTGAGCTTTTTTTTAGCATTTTGGCCACTTTCGAGTCATTTTTCGTAAAAACTAACTTCAAAAATGGAATCTATGCAAAAAATCAAGTTGGGGTATGCATTTTGATAATTTTTTGTAGCCGGAAAAATTCGCCGGCGACTGACGGCGGTCCGTGGCGGCGGTGGCGTCGGTAGTCGGCACGGCGCCATGGCTACCAGCTAAAGCTTCTTCAGCTGGCCGGAGAAGGAGAAAGAAGAAATGGAAGGGAAGGAGAAGAAAAAAAAGAAGAAAAGAAAAGAAAGAAAAAAAGAGAACAAGAGAAAGAAAAATGATGGGCTAATGTTTTTTTTTGTGGGCTTGTGGTTATTTTTTGTTGGGTTTTGGGAATGGGTTTGGTTTATTTGTTTTGGATTTCGGCTGGGCTTAGGAATTTTCAGCCCCAGTAAAAAATAAAAGAGGCCCGATGGTCTTTTTCTTGCCCATAACAGAAACCGAAATTTGCACTTTAGCCCCTGATTTTTGGAGTATTTTTACTGCAGCCCATAACATTTTAAATTTTTTTCACTTGGGTCCTTAAATTAATTGTTTTAATTAATTTTGGCCCCTAAACTTTAGAAAAATTATATTTTGACCCCAAAAATTTTTCAATTTTTTTCCAATTCAGTCCCTAGTGGATTTTGACTCTCACTATTGTAATTGTTTCTTTTCTTTAATAGCTAATTATGTTACTTTTGAGTATATTTAACTTGTAACTTTTAGATGTTCTTAAATTTCTTTACGTTTGACATATTAAGGTGAATTTAGTATTTTTATCATTATTATTATTTTTCAATTAAATTGGTGTCATGATTCTTTTGTTCATTTTGAGTATAAATAGGGCAAATTGACTCCATTTAGTCACCACTTCAAAAGGGAGGTACTCCTATTATTATTATTTCAATGTCAATTACGTACTCTTATGTACTCCTACGTGTTTTTATGTGTTTGTATATTTTTATACGCTTTATTTATTTGATTTAAATGTTCATTCAAATTTTCTTATATTTGTTTAATTAATTTTTATAATTATTTGAGAGGCATTTAAATACCTCAAAAATGTAATAGATAGGATAACTAGATTTGTTTTATTATATTTTCCCATTTTAGATTGTAATTAGGTCCCCTATTGTAATAGATAGGGTAGATAGAATTTTTTTATTTCCCCATTTTAGATTGTAGTTAGATTTCCCACTGTAATAGATAGGTTTTTGCGTGTTTGTGTGACTTATGTGTTATGTGCTTTATCCGTTTTTCTTAGGATTTTTGTATCTAGATATTATATTTATGTGTTATGTGCTACGTGCTCTTACATATTTATTTGTTTTAATTTATGCCTTATTTGTCTTACTATGTATTAAGAATGTATGACGCCACCACACTAGTCCAACGCTAGTTGTGGCTTCTCCCTCCGTCTACTTGCTAGTTCAACGCTAGTAAGGATTTTTAGAAATGGAATAGTCCAATGCTAGACCCTTAGATTGTTCATTCATTAGATTCATCTCTTGCATGACATGACATTCATTACATTTTGTGCATATTTTTAGGATTTTTTTTCATTTGCATGATATTTTCTATTAAATTATCCTCTATCTCCTACCCTCTTTATGGGTTAATTATATCATTTAAGATTGCACCTCATTTAAGAAATTGTGAAATAAGTTAGTTCATTTGCTTGTCTATGTTAGGAGAATTATTTTTCAAATATGGGAAATGAGTGATTATAACTTTTTAGTTTAAATACCCATTAATTCCCGTATAAGAAAATTATGTCACGAGTTTTTGCCTCCCATACCCATTATGTTGCATTTCCTATTCTTTGGCCACTTATACCTATATATATAATTTAATTTTCTTTTTAATTTCATCATTCGCATACGCGTGACCCCTTCAAGGAATTATTTTGCTTTTGCAATTAATGCGATTGGTGTCAATTAAACCCTTGAATGGACATTTTGTCCCTTTCGCTATTTTTATAAATTTAGATTTACATTCATGTAAGAAACATTCAAACGTGATAAATTTAAGGATTAGATTAGTAAAATTTTGACTCAACCTCGTAACTAGCTTAGACTAGGTTGAAAGGGTGCCTTAGTTTTGAGTTAATCGAATCTTTGCCTTCCCTTTCTTCAATCGTGACTCCCGAACTCATTTTCTCTTGTTTTTCATAGACCTGGAGTTGTTGAAAAGGGTTTTATTTTATTTTATTTTTGTCAAAAAACACTTTTGGGTGACTTGGTACACCAAAACTCAATATCAAGTGGCGACTCCTATTTTTTCTTGAAAACCCTTTTAGACTACATTTTGGACCCAAATTGTCGCATTTTTTAAAGTCCCATTCTAGGCCCTTTTCACTTATTTTTAAATAAAATCATCTTCTTTCGTAATACCTTATTTTCATCGTAAAAAATGGGGCGTGACATTGTGTATGGAGGCTTTCTTTTAACACAGTTAAAGATGCATTTTTCTGTAAATGACAGTGCTAAGGTGAGCAAAAATTCTTGATTTTTGTAGCAGCACTGGGATGCAAGCCATTTATGTAGCTTATTGGTTTCTCTTCTTGCTTGAGAATAGTCTTGATTTGAGAAAGATGATATTGATTCCTTGATGGAGCTGATATTAACGTGCTTAGCTGGAGTTTTATAAGACAAAATTTAATTGTTGAGTTCTCAACTTATTCATTCCTCAAAATCAGTGTTTTCTCTTCAGATAATTTGGTTTGGGTGCTCGATTCTTTTCTGAAAACATTCTTGGGGTGCTAATTATTGTATCCCCTCTGTACTTTCTCTGCTTTCTTTGCTGGATAAAAGCACACAGCTTTTTGCTATTGATATCTCATTGTATGTAGTTACCCTTGCTGAGCTTGTGAGGGAACTGATTAAAATGTTCCTAATTCTTGGCAGTGCATTTAAGATGTGTAGCTGCTGTAAATATGGAGATAACATAATGAGTAGGCTTTAGGTGGGCGTTTAACGAGTATCTTTGTAGCTACAAAGAACCCTACATACGTGAAAGCTCCAGTAGATTGTTTTAAGGATTAAAACTAATGCTTCTTTTGAGGCCTGGCCTCCTCAAAATTGTGGTTTTCATTTTTCTTATAATGATGAATATTGAGATCGCCATTCTGTGTCCATCTAGTTGCCACTTGCAACTCTATATGCACTTGATTTTGTTACGACTTGGTGGTGAACATCTGTGATCTCAGTTTTTTACTTTTGCATCCAAGGATAGTTTGCAAATGACTCTGCATACATTTGAATTATTTCCTATTTTAAAATGGGGCAGTTGCATGGGTGCTTCTGCACCATTGGTTGAATATATCATGATAAGTGATGTTTAGTTTTTTTACTGTCGAAATGCTAAACCAACTTAATGCCCTAGTTTTTAGGTTGTAATGGACTTAGCAAATTTGTTGATTACATAATCATGTAATACTCAATCACCACCCTAGTTTGTCAGATCCGTATTCTTACTTGTTTCATTGGGCTATTTTTGCTCTAGCTGATTTTTTCAATCTGTTCTTAATTTTCTATTGTATACTGGAGACATTCTATTTAGGAGAGGGAACGTATTCGATATACCAGGAACCAGCTGCTGCAGTTGAGAGCAGTATTCTTTCCACATTGTTCCTTTGTTTTATTCTTAGTAATAAATATTCGGTTGAAGTTTGAAATATTTCAAAATGTTGTCAATGGTGAAATAGGTTTTACATTAAATACATCTTGTGTATTTAAGATGAGTATTGATCATTTGTCCTAGTATCAATGTGACAGCCCCACCTTCCCCTAAGGCGAACCAAAGGGTTCGGTGGACCGCCTGCCCAACTCTCGCCGGGACTCGTTCGATCTCTTCAAGCAAAATAAGATATAACCTCGAGGAAAAGAGAAATCACTAATTCGAAACTTGAAACGCATACTTACATTCATTTCTATTTCAACCAGTAATACAGTCCCAAATATAGCAAAAGCTTTAAGTTCCAATACATCCAACCCTATTCAAGCACTAGAGCGAGTACAGATTGCAAAAAAATTCAAAAGGACTAGACTATGCTATTCTATACAGGTCTCTCGCCCTTGCTCGCATCCCCTGTACGAAAAACAAAACTAATGGAATGAGCTAAAAGCCCAGTGAGGTCTCGTACGTATAATTAAAGCAATTAAACAAGACATTAATCAGATAATAACAGATCATTCAGAAAGCATTCACAATATAAAGCAATGATAACACATTCATTAAAAGGATACATGCTCATATGGAGCCCTTCATTCATTCATTCCACCAATCATTCCCTTAGTCCTTCAACATTAAAATAATTTTATTTGTAAGTGAAAACCCCTTCATTGTTCCGGCCATTCATTCGTTCATTCATTTCATTCTCCCCCTACTGGACACTGGCCAGTCTTCACCAGATTTCGTGGTCATACTCGAGTATACCAAACATTAACCCAGGGTCACCAAATCGCCCGAACGAGTCCGCTTCTGGTTCGAGTCGACCGGCAACGAAGGGCAAGGGCCCAGTTCAGCCAAAAGGCTTACATTCATGTGCAAGTAGCATTTAATCATTCATTCATTGAAAATTTCACATTCGTTTAGGTCGAGTGTGATAAAGTACACACTCGCCTAGCAAAATTCATTTGGCAATCATTAAAAACATTTAACATTTAATCAAACATTCACAAATAGTCACATAGTCACAACAATTCACACAGACATAGGGAACATAATGTACAAAGAACACTCACCTATTTAAGCAAAATAACGTCCAAGGTAACCCTCCGGGTAAAACCCTCAATCACCGATGAATCCTAAAATTAATCAAGAGCATATATTACAGTTCATCTAGCAAAAGTTAGGTGAATCGAAGGAAATCCGAAGTACAATGTGTATACATGGTTGTTGGGATGAAAAGAGTACCTTTAGACTCAAAGACATGTAACTAAGGGTTTTCCAAACCAAACATAAAACTATACTCAAAAGGGTTTTTAGAAAATTCCATCGGAAAACAAGTGAACAGTGCCACGTCAGAATCTGGCCAAAACTTGGCCGGATATCCGGCCGGATTCAAGGCAGTGAGCAATCGAATTTTTGTTTCTTCTTTCCCGGTCAATCCAGCCATCAATGCCAAGAGTTGGCCGGATATACGGCCGGATGTGAAAAGCCTTTTTTCAAAATTTTCCCAAAGCTTTTCGTTTGGCTCGAAACTAATACATATGCAAAGAAATAACGTATAACAAGTGTTTTGAATAAAATCATATGAAAAGGAAGATAAACAAACCCTAAATGCACACCTAAAAGCTCGCTTGATAAAATTTGGTTTTACGGCCGAGAAACCCTAGGCAAATCTTCTTTGCTTCGGAAAGAAAATAAGTAAACATTTGAAGTTCAAAACTTGGCATTTGTAGCTAAGTATCATGTTTAAAATGGTTGCCTCATTCACCATGCGAAAATGTAGAAGTTCAAATGAAATGTAGCTCAAATAACACCATTAAAGTGGTCCTAAGTAGGTCTAAGAAAAGTAAGTCCAATGCCTCACCAAATCACATTTCAAATCTCACTTTTACTCACTCAAACTTCAAGAAAATGAACGGACAGCATTTCCACTTAATTTCTTCACTTTCCATCCTACAATCAAACACCAAATCACATTCCAAATCAACCACAATTTCATATACAAATCATAGGCTATAAAACACACCTTTCGGCAAAACAACCACAACCGAAACTACACTTATCGGATTGAAACGAATCTTATGGTGTTTCAAAGCCAAGACATATACCTACATTCCTTATGCAGGCCTCCAAAGCCAAATCATGCATTTTCATGGTCAAAAATCGAAATCTCAGAGAGGACAGAAAACTGTCTGTGAAACAAGGCTTGTGGGCAGTCAAGGGTATTTCGGTCATTTCACAAGCTACAGTGATCCGATTGAGCTGAAATTTTGCCAGTAGCAAGATAACTCAAATACCTACAACTTTTATGTTTTGAACAAGAGCTGACTGGGTCTCTCTCAAGTACGAATATACAGTGTAAAAACAGGGCAGATTACTACCAAAATTGGAAACCCTAATCTGGAATTTATGCACACAAACCAGAAATTTCTTTAGGCAAATGAAATTAACACCAAAACACTAGATTTTTAACACATCAAAGCTAGTAAATCATGGACAACCATTAATCATCACATGTGAGAAAAAATTACACCATAAATCTGAAAATTCCTCAATCACCACTTCAAATCACAATATTCCTCATCAAACTACATATTTCTCATTTCTAAACCACTAATATGCCATTACTAGAAGTAAAGAAGGATTTTCTTGACAAAATGCCTTATAACCACAAGAAAAATGGTAGCTTAGGCTTTCCTCCTCCAAAACAACTCCACCAAGACCTTCAAGCTTCCTAGTTGAGCACTTGTATGGTGCAGTTTGTGATTTGGGTGGTTGAAACTCAAGATTTGAGCAAGAATTGAGGCTAGAAAATGAAGAACTTTCCTCTCTTGTTTTGCTCCTCAAGTGGTTTGGCCAAGACCAAAAAAAATGGAAGAAAATTGGGTCAAAAATTGGTTTTTAGTAAAGGTGAAAGTTAGGTCAAAGTCGAACCTCCAATGGGTTTGCAACACTTGGCCCTTTCAATGTTTAAAGCTTATCTTCTCACTCCCAATGATTCATTTATCTAGCCAACCTCTAATCATCTCCTAGAACCTTGCAAAATAAAATTCCTTTACCCAAAAATCACTTAGTCACCCAAAATTATATCGCACTTACCGCACTAGCGGGTCCCACGTCTATAACGCACTTCAAATTAACGTACGCTAACTCATACCAGGAAAAATGATTTTAAAACTATACTTACTTATAAAAATGCATAGAAATTTTAATATTTCCAAGGAAAGTATAAAATGTAGGCAAAGAAATAAAATAATGCTGAGAAAATGTGAAAATTTTTGGGTTCTCACACTCTCTCCCCCTTAAGAAATTTCATCCTCGAAATTTTTACCTTCCGTTGCCTCAGGTGACCCCGGAACTTGTTGCTGGTCTACAGCATATACCTATGCTGGTACTTTTGTTCGGTTCCGTCTTTCATTAGTTTGTTTCGATTTGGTTCCTTCCATTTGTTGAGTACTACTCTCTCGTGGCTGTTTCTTCGGGCAATTGCTAAGTTGATGATTGCTACTCCCACAAATCAAACACTTTCCCCCTTTCCACCAGCAATCATTCTCTGTGTGATTTGCCTTTCCACAGTATCCACAGGCCAATCGAGGAGCTACTGTTTGACCTTCTCGAGAAATTTCCTTTAATCCGATTTGACTTCCTTTCGTAGATCCTTCATCTAATGCTCCTAATGTCCATGGTGGGCGAGGTAAATGGTTCACTTTTTGCACTTTGGAGGGCATTATCTTTTCTCTAGATTCCTCAGGTATGTTACTAGATGTATCTCTTTTCCGTGTTTGAAAGGCTTTTACTTGTGCTTTCGCATCCTCAATTCTTTGGGCTCTCTCAAGGGCTTCCGTAAAGGTATTAACCTGAACCGCCGCTAAAGCTTCCTGGATTTCCAAATTCAATCATTGTATGAACTATCTTATTCTCCTTCGCTCCGTAACCACCAATTCAGAAGCGAACTTAGACAGTCTAGTAAATTTGGTCTCATATTCGGCCACACTCAGGGTTCCCTGATGCAACCCAATAAACTCATCTTCTCTCCTCTCTTGGACCAAAGGTGGGAGGTACTTCTCGTTAAATTCTCTTGTAAAGTTCACCCATGTCCATGCAGTCTGTTCTCTCTCCCACTTTGCCCTAATAACGTTCCACCATGCTCGGACCGATCATTCGAATTGGAATACAGCAAAGTTCACCTGTCTTTGCTCCGTGTAGTTTAAGGGCGCGAAGATGTTAATTATTGCCTCTAACCATTGTTCAGCTACATCCGGATCAGGCACTCCAACGAATTTCGGAGGCGCAAATTTTTGAAACCTCTCAAGAGCCATATCCTCTCCTATCTCGGGATTCTGGGGTTGATTCACTGGCATTTGACCTTGTTGATCTACCAATCGCGCTAGAATATTCGTCATTTGTTGTATTGCCATCGCCACTTGATCTCCGGCCTCAACCCTCGGTCCATGTTCTTGCTCGGCCACTGTTTCTCTTTCTTCTCTCGATTCTTGAGCTCGCTACCACGTCTCCCTTCCAAACCCTTTTCTCTCTCCTTTTTTTTTCAAAAGGTGATTTAGTATATAACGAAGTAAATTGACTAAAACAACAAGATTTCTCATACCAAATACACAAGGAGACACACCATATACATAAAGAGACATCTCAAGTTAGACAAAAAGGCAAAGACAGCAAGTGCTATACATGTAGGTATTAACATACCACAGGCAAAAGGCGTGTAGGAATAATGCAAAGGCAAAACGAAAGAAAATGTGACTTGTCGTCCCACACTCAGTTAAAATCACCCCCGTCCGATCTCTTATTTCACTTTCTATCCGGACTAGGCGTCTGTTGATCTCTTGTACTCACTCTAGCCAAACACGAACCTGTTCATGTTCCCCGGAATGAAAGTCTCAAGTACTTAGTGTGGCGACCCCACTTCCCCCTAAGGCGAACCAAAGGGTTGGCGGGCCGTCTGCCCAACTCTCGCTAGGACTCACGCAAGCATTCTAACCCAAATCCTTTCGAATAGTAACCTAATCTATTACAAAACAAATTTTCCCGAATAATATCATCCCTAAAACCACATTAACTTCAGAGATAGCAGTGATATAAATAGCCAATTGAGGCTCTTAACGTTCCACGTGCTACGTACCAAGGTATAAAGTCGTACCAATCCGGATAGATAATTACATACATCATTAATACAAACTTACAAGCCAAGCAATCAAATTAGGGTTTACACATTTTCCAGCTTCAAGTGGCAATCCATAAGGAAAGTACATTATCCCAATTAATGCCTTACAGCCCACAAATAAGTCATAGTATTCGAATACACTCCAAAAGGAAAACATAAGTAAGTATCCAAGCTTTCAATTTCCAGAACCTGTTAAGGAAAACAATAAACGTGGGGTGAGCTAAAGCTCAGTGGTGCCCCAAAACATGCAATCACATAATATCAAACAGCGGTTAATAACTTAGCATAATTTAAACAGTTAGGAAAGCGTATAACAGCACAAGGTAGGATACAGGGGCTCTCAGGAGCCATTTTCCTCGCTTGATCACCATTTATCGTAGTTGACCCTCCGTCAACTCTCACTACTTATAATCCATGTAGAGCATCTCATTTTGATACCTAACCCGTCACCATTCATACCCCTGTCCCGGGCCCGCTCGCCGACTAAGGACGCAGTATACTCGAGATATACCCGTAGATGATTGGTCGAGGGATTCACCCAACGACATTTTGGTAGTTAGATTCATGCGTCGAGGGATTCACCCAACGACGTAACTACATTTAGATTCATGGTAGTTGGATTCAGAAGTCGAGGGATTCACCCAACGACGCAACTACATTTAGATTCAAGGATTCAGGAGAAAAATGTTTTGCACAAGTCACCACTCGAATGGCTAGTGCGATAAAGTACACACAGCTCACTTCGATGGATCAAAAACCAGTTTTACAAATTATCACATATCGAGTCAAGAAAGTACTTTAAACAGGTAAGCATAGAACAGGCAGGGACACTCACCAAGAGTGGAGTTCAGATATCAAGTTGGGAATTGAATTCCGCATCCTCGCAATACCCTAAAAACCAAATTTTGAAACTATAAGTTTCTACTTAGTTTTTAAGCTTATAGACATTGAAGTATATCTAATATACTATTAGTTCACTTTTCCTTAGAAAAATCAAGAGTCCCTTAGGTTAAAACTTGACAAAAGTAGAAGAAATGTTTCCTATAGTTTTCCTTGAGTTACTTTTCTTATAAAAAGGGTAACTAGTATTATTTTATTGAAATAAGTCGACAAACCTCTTAATATCAGAGTTAGAAAGTTACTTTGAACATTTCTCTAAAGTTACGGCTTTTGCAAAAATTATCCCTAAAAACTATTTTTCCTAAAATAGGGTTTCTGGCCGAGCAAGTTTCCCAGGCTTTTCACAAAATTCATTAAAACTCGTATTTTGAAACTTTTCCTATAGTTAACTAGCCAGGAGCAATACTTAATGAAAGAAAAGGAATTAAAATAAGACTTAGGGTTTTCAAAAGCTATAGAATTTATTTACTATAGCTATCAAGGCTAGTTTGAGCTAAAGGAAATTATCGGTTTGGAAAGTTTTAGGCGAAACACTAGATATTAAGTTTATAAACTAATACTAGCTGGAAAATATTTTTTGATTAATTTGATCACAGTTACCCGAGTTCGCAAGGTCGAAACGACTTCCACAGCTCTGATTCCGTTTCGAAATCATATTATGGATCAAATATGGCAAAATCACATAGCAAATCACTAGGGCTTCGTCAATCATTAGCCCTAGATTTCAACAAGTGCATCTCTGAATAAAATAAAATAGTCAACCAAGGCTTCATCAATCATTAGCACTTGGTTTCAGCAAGCCCATCATAAACAATTAAAAATAAAAGTAAAGCCTCCAAGACACTCCAGCAATTAACTTCCATCACCCTGTATTACTTATAAAATCATTCAAATGGCCAAGGGCTTCATCAATTATTAGTCCCTGACAACATCAATTACTTCTAACCACAATTTAATCAAGAATTTAAACCACAAGTAAGCTACAAGTTCAATCCAAAACCCAATTTCAGTTTCACAAAGAAACAGGACATTCCTACCAAAACAGTCTACTTCAAGGATTTACAGACAGCAGTATACATGGAGGAAAAATACGAAATTTATAAAGGACAAAGGCCTATGTTTCTAGTTTCAAATGCCACTGACGGCGCCTTAAACGGATTTTTCTATACCAAGATATAAAGTATTTTACTGAAGACTGGTCAGGGACATCCGAAAATCTGAAATTTCATTTTTCACTTGAGAAAACTCCTTTTTCTCTTTTAACACAAAAATGTTTTTATTCAAACCATCCATACACTTCTTATAGAACTCCACAACAACATATTCCAGGCATTTCCATCCATCATGATTCAAGGAAACATTTAAAAATCGAGCTAAGATTCCAACTCAACCTTTGACTATCACATAAGAAATTCCAGCAATTAATATACTTTAAATCAAATTTTCCCTTGGTTTAAACATGGTTTTAAGTACTCAAATTCAGCATTTAAACACTTAGCTAGCTATTAAAAATTTCCACTTCAAAACCAGATTCATTCAGCAACTAAAATCATCCAGAAAAATCCAGAAATTTTGTCCATCAGCCACGGATGAACATGCATGAAGAAACTTTCTGTTTTCATTTTATTTTCTTGGTTAAAACATGCTTTTAAACTCTCAACTTCCTCATGCAATTACTTAGCTAGAAAATAAACATTTCCAGTTCAGAAATCGAGTTCAAATCACAGCCCTCATCATCAAAATTTCCAGGTTCAAACCTCGCGGCAGTTCACAAAATTTTCCAGCAATTAGAGGTTCTTAATCTAGTTTTTCCTTCGGCTAAAACAGAATGTTAAGGCTCCAATTCCACATGCCAGCACTTAACTAATTAATTAACATATCTAGCTCAGGAATTAAATTCGATTAACGACAAAAGTCCTCCAAAAATTCCAGAATTTTCCAACAAGTCTCGGATGAAATATGCATGTGGCAGGTTCCTGTTTCATTTTTATTTTTCTGACTTAAACCCATTAATTAACTACATGCAGAGCTTAATTATCTTGTTATTAACTAGTTAATCATGATTATAACTTCAGAACAACCAAATTAAACCGAATTAAGCTGCATTAATCAGGACAAGTTCTCGGCAACATCATTTGTCTGCAAAACAGATTTTTCTAGAGTTTTGATTTCATCAACCGACTGCATAAACAATACATGCATGCCCCTAATTTGCTTAATCTTCTTGTTTATGATTGGTTAAACACAGAATTAAGCTCAGATTGTCACAGGGGAACAAAAATAAAGCTGCAATTTCTAATCCACTCTCGGCAGAAACATTTTCTCCCAGAATCAGATTTTCTCATGCCTTGATTGCATCATCCGAGTGCTTAATCATCACATGCAATCTCTTAAACATCTTGTAATTAGCTAATTAATCACAGCTATAAGCTCAGATTACTTCAATTAAGCAATGATCGAGTCTGCATTTCTGATTCAAGCTCACGGCAATTCCATTTTCTTTTCATAATCAGAATTTCTGGTGCCTTAACCCATCATCCAAGTGGCTAACCGTTACATGCAAGCTTTTAATCAGCATCATCTACCTAATTTTAACTAGTCTAGGGCCAGAGGTTACCTCGGTTTGAGGCTTAGCTCACACGACAATGAGCTGCAGAAATTTTCCTCTCAGCTTGCTATCGCTCTTGGGGTTTGGTTGTTGCAGTACCGCAGCTCACTAGCTCTCCCTCTCTTGCTCACACGCGAACTGGAGGTGGTGGTCCTGGTTGGATGTTGCAGTTGCGGTGGAGTTGCTGGAAACGGGTGCAGCTGGTTGAGGTGAAGAAAATGGTCACAGCTGGTGGAGGTGAAGGTGCAGAAAAGGATTGAACTCACGCGGTGTCTCTTTCTTTCTTCCCTCAAGCTCGCAGACAGAACCGAAAATGTGGCAGCTCGCAGTTTTCTTTCCTTGCTCTCATATGCAGAATGCCGCTCTCTCTCCTTCCCCTCAGTCGATGATTACAAGGTGAGGAATGTTGTTGTGGTTTGGGGCTGAGGTAAAAATGGAGAGGAAATGGTTTTCGGTGAGTTTGTGCAGAGAAGGAAATGAGGTTTGGTGAAGGGTGGTGTCTCGGTATCAAGAAAGGAAGTGGTTTGCGGTTTGCTTGTGCAGAGAAGGAATTGGAATTGCCGTTTGTGTTTGTGAAATAGAGAGGATGGTATTGTGGTGCCGCGGTTTAAGGAAAGGATTGCGTATAAGAATTGGTTGCGTATCGAATTGGTAATAGCTGCGGTGATTGGATTTGCGGTCAGAAGTCTTGTTTGGTTTGCATGGAAATGTAAGGGCATTTTAGTCTTTTCACTTTGCTCCCTAACCTCAACTTAATTTCTCAATTCCAACTTAATTCTAAAAATTATCCCCAAGTGTGATTTGAACGCCTAATTATAACCTAATATACCTAAACCATTTCTATCGAATAATTATCGATTAAACTTGGATATTAACGTTCCTAGTAATTCTTATATTACTTAGCGATTAAATTAGTTATTAGAATTTCCAATTATTATTTCTCAAGAAATAGAGTTAGTCTAACTCGAAATTTATCGATTTAGTAATATAAAGTCAAGTGAAATAATAATTTAATACAAGTGTGTCAGTTTGCACATAAAAATTATTTTTACGCACTTATTGTGAAAACAAAGAAGGATAAGACTATAATTATCGAAATTTTCACGCCTTAAGTATGTTTAGTATATTAGTATCATATTTATCTAAAATTCATTGGTTTTCATCTTAACGCGGAAATTCCTATTAACATTTAACATTATTAACGATTAAAACTAGTTATCGGAAATCAAAGAATTTATTTTAAAGTAATAGAATTAATCCAACTCAAGAAATATTAATTTAGTATAGCAAACCGAATAATTCAATATTGGCACAATTATATTATTTATTACATAGAAATTATCTTTACACTTTTATTGCAAAACAATTAATTACAATACTAGAATTCAAAGAAATTAATTATTAGATCAATGAAATAGTTTACCATAGAAATATGAAGTTAATGTAACAAAACTAAGAAGTTTAGTAGTTTAGCACAATTCTTTTATTTTGCACCTAACGTTTATTTCTACGTACTCATTTAAAAACAATTGGACTTAGTGCTAAAATTTATTAAAGAATTAAAATGTAAATAAAATATGCACTGATATTTATATGTCTATTTTCAGGGTTCTCACACTTAGTATCGCCATTAACTCTGGAGTACTCGGGTACAAGAATCCGAAATAAGATAATTCACATCTCGAGTTGGCCAGTTCCAAGAGTAAATTATCTACAATCGAGATTCCTACCTGACGTACATATCTATTGTCCTGAAATACCATGAGAAAGATTTAAAACCTATAACAATTCATGGTTCATAGCTTATGCTCAAAAGAGCACTTAGTCCTTCATACTTATTCATGAAACCTGGACCATCACACCACTTGGCCCAAACTCACTCCGCGCAGAGACCACGCGAAGTGGCTCTGATGCCACCCGTGACAGCCCCACCTTCCCCTAAGGCGAACCAAAGGGTTCGGTGGACCGTCTGCCCAGCTCTCGCCAGGACTCATTCGATCTCATCAAGCAAAATAAGATATAACCTCGAGGAAAAGAGGAATCACTAATTCAAAACTTGAAACGCATACTTACATTCATTTCTATTTCAACCAGTAATACAGTCCCAAATATAGCAAAAGCTTTAAGTTCCAATACATCCAACCCTATTCAAGCACTAGAGCGAGTACAGATTGTAAAAAACTTCAAAAGGACTAGACTATGCTATTCTATACAGGTCTCTCGCCCTTGCTCGCATCCCCTGTACGGAAAACAAAACTAACGGAATGAGCTAAAAGCCCAGTGAGGTCTCGTACGTATAATTAAAGCAATTAAACAAGACATTAATCAGATAATAACAGGTCATTCAGAAAGCATTCACAATTTAAAGCAATGATAACACATTCATTAAAAGGATACATGCTCACATGGAGCCCTTCATTCATTCATTCCACCAATCATTCCCTTAATCCTTCAACATTAAAATAATTTTGTAAGTGAAAACCCCTTCATTGTTCTGGCCATTCATTCGTTCATTCATTTCATTCTCCCCCTACTGGACACTGGCCAGTCTCCACCAGATTTGTGGCCATACTCGAGTATACCAAACATTAACCCAGGGTCACCAAATCGCCCGAATGAGTCCGCTTTTGGCTCGAGTCGACCGGCAACGAAGGGCAAGGGTCCAGTTCAGCCAAAAGACTTACATTCATGCGCAAGTAGCATTTAATCATTCATTCATTGAAAATTTCACATTCGTTTAGGTCGAGTGCGATAAAGTACACACTCGCCTAGCAAAATTCATTTGGCAATCATTAAAAACATTTAACATTTAATCAAACATTCAAAAATAGTCACATAGTCACAACAATTCACACAGACATAGGGAACATAATGTACAAAGAACACTCACCTATTTAAGCAAAATAACGTCCAAGGTAACCCTCCGGGTAAAACCCTCAATCACCGATGAATCCTAAAATTAATCAAGAGCACATATTACAGTTCATCTAGCAAAAGTTAGGTGAATCGAAGCAAATCCGAAGTACAATGTATATACATGGTTGTTGGGATGAAAAGAGTACCTTTAGACTCAAAGACATGAGTAACTAAGGGTTTTCCAAACCAAACATAAAACTATACTCAAAAGGGTTTTTAGAAAATTCCATCGGAAAACAAGTGAACAGTGCCACGTCAGAATCCGGCCAAAAGTTGGCCGGATATCCGGCCGGATTCAAGGCAGTGAGCAATCAAATTTTTGTTTCTTCTTTCCCTGTCAATCCGGCCATCAATTGTGAGAACCCGTAATTTGTTATTTTCTAGGTTTTAGGATTTTCCATGGCTTGTTTTCTGCATTTTCGTGATTAGAAACATTTATAAATAATTTTAAGGAGCAGATATAATTTTTAGATGATTTTTCTAGTATCAAATAGATTTTTAGAAATTAAGAGCGTATACCGGACGTGGGACCCACTAGTGCGAAAAGTTCGGAAAAATTCGGTCAATTAGGTTAAGTTTTGGATACTGGAATTAATTTACCGGGTGTTAAGAGATAAGTAGAGGATGCTAAATGGATTGGTGTGAGAGGGAACCAAGAGATAGAGATGCATTTAAAAGGGTGACAAGTGTCACCATAGGAGTGGTTTGACCTTTTTGAACACTATTCACCCTTTTACCAATTTGGTTAAAATAACTTAAATTTGACCAAAAATCACTCCAAAATTCACTCCTTGAAGCCGGCTCTCTCTCTCAAGAAAGGAAGAAAGAAACTCTTCAAGTTTTGCTTCCATTTAGCTCAAATCCATCCAACCAACCATTGAAACTTGCAATTTCTCCATAAAACCTCTTCAATTAGTGTTAGTGAGTTGATTTGTGGAGTTAGTTGGAAAGCTAAGAGGACCTATTGCTCCCTCTCTCTTGTTTATAAGGTGAGTTGAGAAGAACCATTCTCCTCCTTCTAATGATGCTTAATTTGTGATTAGTGGTAGTATAAGGTGCAATATTATGGGTTATTTCTTGATTTGTGGTTGAAGTGATGAATTTTTATTATTTTTGGGGATTTTTCTGTTTTAATATGAACATGATTGTGTGGCTATCTATGATGATTGGAAATGGTATATAATGACTCTAGGAGGTGGAAAAAGTGGGTAATTACAACCAATTTCTGTTTTGGAAGAAATTTTGAAAAGTTAGGGTTTGGTTAGGGAACATTCTGCCCGAATTTATATCTCCTAGTTAGAGGCCGAATTGGCCTTGGCTTAAAACATGAAAGTTGTAGGGAATAACATTTTAGAGGTTCCTAAAAAATTTCAGGTCAATCGGAGTAGCGTATAATGATAAAGGTCGAAATTACCCTTGCTGTTCTGGTTTTATCCCAATGTAAGAATTGCGCCTGTAATTGGTTGTTTTGGCTGGAATTGCTTCAGAATTGGTTGTTGAGGTCTTCTGAAGCAATTTATCCCTGTTTCTTAGCTTTCATATGGTTTTGGAATTTCTGGATTTGGACTTGGATAGCCTGATGTATTATGTTTCCGCTAGAATGCGTTCTGTGAATCTGTTTTTGTGATTCTAGTGTTGTATCTGGCATTTTTGACCTGGTTGCACTCAAAACTGGGTTGAGTGACTTTCTGTAATGTTGTAGCCCTGTCTTTTAGCTTCGAAACGGTGGGTCTTGAACCTTCATCCGGTAATCGTAGTGCCTTGGGTGCCATTACCGCAAAAAGAGGTCAAAAACTATTTTTTCAGGGCAAAGCTAAATCCATTTCCGGATTTTCTGGTTTTCTCTAATGCTTGTATATGCTTATGGAACCCTATTGGGGTCGTATTTGGCATTGGTTTATGACTCGTTATCGAGTCTCATTGTACTTGTTTGCATGTTTTAGGGCGTGACGTTGGTGCACGACGTTCTTTTGACGGAAGTGCATGAAACCTCATTTGCAAGCTTGGTGAGTGTACTACTCACTTGTGTGTTACTATATGGCTTTGAATGTGAATTGCTTGAAGTGAATTGAATGTGAATTGATTGAAGTGAGAGCGTACTTTATCACTCTCACTTATTGTTTACTATGTTATTGGAATGTTATACGAAATGTTACATGAAATGAAAGTACATGGCTTGGTGTCGTTTGAACGAGTATCCAACGACTACAATTGTTATCTTTGAGCTCAACCCCATTGGTAGTTGATTGAATCGAGCCGGCGAGGGCTTGGTCGTGCCAATTAATGATCCTTGGGGAAATGTTATATGGAATCTTGTAGTATGAGAGACTCTTGATTCCGGTATACTCGAGTAATACCAAAGTGCAAGTGTTTGGAGTTCGGGCCCAGTAGGGGTATGTTGGGTGGAAGGAATGGAAGTAAAGTGGGGTCTACGGTTGGTTACTTTTAAACATTGACGGAGAGTCAATGAACTTCGATCAAGAATGCAAATGCGGAAAAGGGCTCTTGAGAGCCGCCCGAATCCTTTTGTCACTACCATTAATGTGTGCCTTTGTTTACTTCTGATGATTTTGAATGAAAAGCTTGATGCTTATATGAACTTGGTTGTTTGAGTGGTACTATCTCACTGGGCAATTAGCTCACCCCGTTCCTTTTGTTTTCCTTACAGGAATCTGACTGCTTTTGGAATGACTTTTGATAATTGGTTGCCGAATGAACTAAATGAATATCTCTCTTGTATAGTTTATGAATTGAAACCCTAAATATGCCTTTGGGGCCGTTTTCACTTTTATTTTGGCAACCGTACATGTATTAATTTTTGAGTAACTTTCCTATTCCATTTTGGCTTGTAAACGCTGAATTTGATGTTGTATATGTATCTTTGATGTTTGGTTGGGTTCTGACGGGTCGGTTACTATTCATAGCCGACTCCGGATTTTTCTTTTTATTTTGGGTTATTTTGCCATTGTGACTTGTTTACGCGCGTTATAAGTTCCGGAACGCAATAGATCGCTCTAACTGCACTGTTAGTCCTGGCGAGAGCTGGGCAGGCAGTCCGCTAACCCCTCTGGTTCGCCTTAGGGGAAGGTGGGGCTGTCACAGGTGGTATCAGAGCCTAGGGTTGAAGTAGCCTGGGTGTAATAGAAATGCTCGATTTGAGGGTTCATTGTTTATGGCCTTTAAGATTATTTATGGTTAATTGCTTTTGGTGTAGGATGGACGGATCTAGTGGACCGAGCGGTGACCCTGCAGGCGAGCGACCTCGTGGAGCGCTCCCAATGATACCGTACCAGATACGGCCAGGAGGTACCGTCGTGCACTGGAGCCCGTCTAACCGTCTCCGACGGTGTGAGTGTCGACATAAGTATGCCTATCCTAACGCTCTCGTGTTTGCAGTGGACGCGGAGCGTAAGGAGTTGGCCGAAGGGAATGCTAGACTGGAGGCCGAGGTGACCCAACTTAGGGCGGCCAATGAGAGACAGGCCGAACGCATTGAGGGTTTGAAGGACGATGTACTTGAGGCAGAGGATAGGGTTGATGACCTTTGCGCTCAGCTGAAGGAAGTCCAAGAGCGCGAGAGTAAGCGAGCTCGCAAGGTGAAGGTTCGAGCTGCATCGATCCTGAATCTTTGCGCGGACGTGGTTGAGGGCTTGAGTGACGAGGACTCTTGCGCGGTTCCTGAGGCTGGGGTTGGATCCACTCTGTCGGGTGGGTCTAATAGCTCGTCGTCGGTTTAGGACAGGACTTCTAGGGTTTGTTTTGGATAGTTTTGGTTTTGTATATAGGATGGATAAGGAGAAGGGCCTTAGCTAATCGTTTTGTACGTTTAGATTAGCTACGTGTATATTTCTTTTGTTGAGGCCATTCCCTTGGGGATTGTCCATGTTTGTACTCGACTTGACTTGACTGATTGTTAATATGTGTGTTGTTTGCCTTGCTTGGAATGTATATATTTGTTTGGAAAGGTTTTGAGTTTACTTACATGCATTGTTTTATATTGGTTTAGTACCATTGCCTAGATCAAGTAAAAAGTTATGGAAGGAACACGTAGTGGACGGGGACGTGGGCGCGGAAATAGACCACCCACACCGGATAGGGGTACTGGAGAAACCTCTACTGGACCTAACACTGACCCCAATGTCCAAATCGCTGCTGCTATGCAGCAAATGACTAACTTGCTGGCACAAGTGGTGCAGCAACAGGGCCAGAACCCAAACCCTAACCCCAGAAACCCTGGTAACCACATCGAGAGCGAAGACAGAGCTCTCGAACGTTTTCAAAACTTTACTCCACCCAAATTCATTGGGGGACCTGATCCGGATGTTGCCGAGCGATGGCTCGAGAAGATGGTCGATATTTTTGCGGCCTTGCACTACACCGATGAACGGCAGGTGACTTTTGTTGTATTCCAGTTAGAAGGGGCGGCCCGTTCCTGTTGGAACGTCATACGACAAAAATGGGAACGGGAACAAACGCCCAGGACTTGGGTGAATTTTATCAGGGAATTTAACGCGAAATTCTTCCCTCCTCTAGTTCAGGAGAGGAAGGAAGACGAGTTCATCCGACTCCGCCAAGGAACTCAATCGGTGGCGGAATACGAGAGCCAGTTCACCCGTTTGTCCAAATTTGCGCCTGAGTTGATCATGACCGAGCAACGGCGCATCAGGCGCTTCATCCAGGGCTTGAACGTCGAAATCCAAAAGGACCTCGTAGTGGCTCAAATCAATGCTTTTAGCGAGGTCGTAGAAAAGGTCCCAAAGGGTAGAGAGTGCTCGATTGCAAGTCCGGAACTTCCAAGCTAAAAAGCGGGGCTTTCCTGGAAGCAGTTCTGGACAAGGGGATAAAGGTACTCCCTCCAAGTTCGGACGCGGAGCTGGAGGTGGACGACAGTCAGGTTCCGGCAGAGGGGCTCAGTCTAGGGGCGGCCAACCGGGAGAGGCCAAGGTGGAGACTTCCAAAAAGGTTCAGGTTCGGCGTCCCGTGGACCTTGCGGGTACTGCGGAAAGCCGAATCACTCTGAAGACAATTGCTGGAAGAAGGGAGACAAATGTCTGCGTTGCGGAAGCGCAGACCACCAGCTTGCTACCTGCCCACTCTTAAAACAAGACGGAAGGGGAACTCAAACCACGCCAAAGACTAATTCGAGGTAGAATAAGGGAAATGAGGCGAAACCTAAGGTGCCAATGCGAGTATATTCATTAGAACCTCAACAGGTCCCAGATTCCTCTGAGGTCGTAGAAGGTACGATCCCTATTTTCCACCGTTTTGCCAAAGTTTTAATTGATCCCGGTGCCACTCATTCCTTTGTTAACCCTGCTTTCATGTGTGGCATCGATATAAAACCTGCTAATTTACCATACGACCTAGAAGTTAGTACACCTACGGGGAATCAACTCTTGGTTACTAGTATGGTTTATAGGGATTGTGAAGTGTGGGTAGGAGAGAAGAGATTGTTAGGGGACTTGATAAGCTTGATCATTAAGGGGTATGATGTGATATTGGATATGGATTGGCTAGCCAAGTACAATGCCCAACTGGACTGTAAAACGAAAGTGGTAGAGTTCCGCATCCCTGGTGAGGCAACCATAAGGTTTGATATAAGGGGTAGGTTAGCCTCATCCGCTTTGATTTCGGGCATTCGGGCTAGGAAATTGCTAAGTCGAGGGGCGCAAGGATTTTTGGCCTTTTTTATTAACACCCCCACAGATAAATTGAAAGTGGAGGATGTGCCCATAGTGAAGGAATTTTCGGACGTGTTTCTTGATGAATTAGTAGCCTTACCTCCGAAAAGAGAAATTGAATTCAAAATAGACCTGTTACTGGGATTCTCACCTATCTCAAAAACACCATACCGAATGGCTCCTACCGAGCTTAAGGAGCTAAAGTTACAATTACAGGACCTTCTGGAGCGGGGATTCATTCAAGAGAGTGGGTCTCCTTGGGGAGCTCCTGTACTTTTTGTGAAGAAAAAGGATGGTGGGTTGAGGATGTGTATTGATTATCGGGGCCTGAATAATATTACAATTAAAAATAAGTATCCACTGCTGTGACGCCCCGAAAAAAAATGAGTTTGAGAACCCGGAAATTTTCTAATTTTCTAGGGTTTATTTTGTTTAAAACAAAACCCGCCTTTTCTACATTTTCTTGATTAGAAAAATTCCCCAGATCAAGTTTATGAGCAAATATAGTTTTCAAATGATTTTTCTAGTATCGGTTAGTCTTTGAGAAATTAAAAGCGTATTTTGGACGTGGGACCCGCAAGTGCGGTAAATGCATTATATTTTTGACAACTTGTTGGAATTTTGTATTAAGTGATATTAGTTTACAATGTGTTAAGATATTTGTCTTGGAGAGACAAAAAGATAAGTTTTAAACCTAAAGGTGACAAGTGTCACCATTGTATTGGAAATAGCTTAAGAGTTACTATTCACTTTTTTTGACTTTTGACCCATTTGAGTTAAATATCTTCAAAAATCACTAAAAATGCACCATTTCTTACCCTTGGATGGCCGGCCCTCTTAGCTCAAGAAGGAAGAAAGTTTCTTCAACATTTCAAGCTTCCAACTAGCTTAATCTTCCAAAATCAATCACATAAATTAGTTTTTACTCCATACAATCTTGCCTTTTTGTGTTAGTGGGGAGTTTGGTGAAGTTTTTGGAAGAGCTAAGGTGGTCTATAACTCCTTTTCTCTTGTTTCCTAGGTAAGTGATGGTTGAACATCCTACTACACCTAATGATGCTTAAGTGATGCTTAATAGTAGCTAAAGTGATGGATTATGTGAATTAATTCTTGATTTGAAGTGATTTGGTGAAGTTTTTATATTTATGAGGAATTTTCTGGTTTAATATGAATGAGATGTTGTGGTCATCTATGATGGCTGTTAATGAGTGGAAATGACTCATGTGGGTGTGAATTGGTGATAATAGCAACCAATTTTGGGTTTGGAAGAAATTCTGGAAAATTAGGGTTCTTGAAGCTACATTCTGTCCGAAATTTTAGGTCATATATAGAGGCCGAATTGGCCTTAGCTCAAAACATGAAAGTTGTAGGGAATGACATTTTAGAGGTTCCTACAAAATGTCAGGTCAATTGGAGTAGTGTCGAATGAGATAAGCCGAATTTACTGTTGCTGTTCTGGGTTCATCAGGATGTAAGAACTGCGTCTGAAATGGGTTGTTTTGACTGGAATTGTTTTGGATTTGGATGTTCAGGTCTTCTGATGAAATGTAACTTGATGTCCTAGCTACCATATGCCTTTGGAATTTCTGCATTTGGACCTGTTTAGACTGAGTTGTACTAATTACAGCATTGTGTGATTTGGGAACCTGCAATTACGGTTCTGGGTTGGTTTTCTGCCTTTTTGACCTAGTTGTGTTAGGATTTGGACTGAGTGACCTTCTACATTGTTGTAGCCCTGGTTCTTAGCTTCGAAACGGTGGGTCTTGGACCTCCATCCGATACTCATAGTACCTTTTGTGCCATTACCGTAAAAGGACGTCAAAACTGTTTTTTCTAGTTTTGAGCTTAACTTTCATTTCCGGACTTTTCCCTAGCTTGACTTGTACGAGTACTACTTGGAGCTTGCTGAATGGCTATTGGATGAACTTGTTGTTGTGTGTGTACCTTTGGGACTGGCTGAGGATATAATGAAGCCGTGGTGGCTGGAAAAGTAAGAAAATTCAGGGGAAATGCTGTCCGAATTTGGAATGGGCTTGATTGCTTTGCGTTTGTGCTTTAGGGCTTGGACTTGAGTGAAGTAATGCAATATGATGGATGGTTTCAGAGCCGTGGAGGTGAGTGACCCTAAACTATTTCCAAAGTACTTGTGAAATGTTTCTCGCATTATTTACTCGATTGCATCTCATGCGTGCTTGCATGTGAATTCATGATATGATTTTGGCTTCAATGAGTTCTGGGAAAGTCTTGTGCTGGACACCAACGTCTCCACTCTGTTTGTGGTTCATGTTCATGTTATCTGGAGCTCAAAAAGGGGCTCCCTCTCTCTGTTCGTGTGTTATGATCTATTTGAGCGTTGGGTGTTCAAGTGCAATGATTTCACTAGCTCACGAGAGCACTAAACGGACATTTGATCTCTGAATCATGACATCATCGAAATCATCGAAATGCAACATTGTGAAATATATTTGCTTAATGAATTTGCTGGTTACTCACTGAGCTTCTAGCTCACCCCAAAAATATTTTATTCCCCTCCACAGGGCTCAAGGCGAAGGCAGGACTTGTTGTGCTTATTCACGTGAATGGATGGCTTTTATTTTGTACAATTTGGATTTGGAATCATTTTATGTATAGTTGGGAATAGTTTCCGCTGCATTTGTGACATGTAATTATTGGAGACTTGGATGTATATTTGTGGACCATGTGATGTATATTTGAGGTTTATTCTTGTAATTCATTTGAGGACTTTAGTGAACGACTGAGTCCCGGCGAGAGCCGGGCAGGCGGCCCGCCGAACCCTCTGGTTCGCCTTAGGGGGAGGTGGGGCGTCACAACTGCCCCACATCGATAAGCTATTTGATCAGTTGCAAGGAGCGGTGGTCTTCTCGAAATTGGACCTCCGCCAAGGGTATTACCAGTTATTAATCAGGAAGGAGGATATTCCGAAGACCGCCTTCAACTCGAGATATGGGCATTACGAGTTCGTAGTTATGCCCTTCGGACTGACCAATGCTCCTGCCGCCTTCATGGACCTAATGCATAGGGTTTTTAAGCCCTACCTGGATCGCTTTGTAGTGGTCTTCATCGATGACATCCTGGTCTATTCCAAGACCCGTGAAGAGCATGAGCAGCACTTGAGGATTGTCTTACACACCCTAAGAGACCACCAACTGTACGCCAAGTTCAGCAAGTGCGAATTTTGGCTGGAGAAAATTGCTTTTCTGGGACACATAATTTCTCAAGAGGGTATTTCAGTTGATCCGGCGAAAGTAGAGGTTGTGACTAATTGGAAGAGGCCAGAAAATCCCACAGAGGTCCGCAGCTTTCTAGGACTGGCTGGATATTATCGGCGTTTCATCAAGGATTTCTCCAAACTAGCCGGTCCTCTAACCGACTTGACAAAGAAACATGGTCGGTTCAGTTGGAACGCCCGAAGTGAGACAAGTTTTCTTGAGTTAAAGAAGAGATTGACCATGGCCCCAAATGGAGGTGACGGATTTGCCATGTATACGGACGCGTCACGAGAAGGCTTGGGTTGTGTACTAATGCAGAACCGTAATGTGATTTCTTTTGCCTCTAGGAAGTTGAAACCTCGCGAGCAAAATTACCCGACGCATGATCTGGAGCTAGCTGCCGTTGTTTTCGCTCTTAAAAAGTGGAGACACTACCTATATGGGGTAACTTTCGAAGTTTACTCCGATCACAAAAGTCTGAGGTATCTTTTCTCACAGAAGGAATTGAACATGAGGCAACGGCGGTGAATGGAATTTTTGGAGGATTACGATTGTACTATCAACTACCATCCAGGAAAGGCAAACGTGGTGGCCGATGCCCTAAGTCGCAAAGCTCAGGTCGCAAGCTTAATGATTAAAGAGTGGAAGTTGCTCGAGTTGGTTTGTGAGTGGAAACCCTACCTTGGGAGCCATAAGGTGATTTTTGGCAATCTTAAAGTGACTTCCACCTTCTTGGAAAGGATTAAAGAAGCTCAAAAGGAAGATTCACTAGTGCAGAAGTGGGGAGAGAAAGTGGGAAAAGGAGAAACCACTGATTTCAATTTTGGTCCTGAGGGTATTTTAAAATACCGAAACCGAATCGTGGTGCCGAAAGATGAATCATTGAAAACGGAGATTCTAGAGGAAGCTCATCGATCCAAGTATACAATCCATCCGGGTAGTAGTAAGATGTATCAAGACCTAAAAGGAACCTATTGGTGGGACAATATGAAGAAGGAAATCGCTCGGTACGTGCAAAAATGTCTCATTTGCCAACAAGTAAAAGCGGAACATCAAAAACCATCAGGCTTGTTACAACCCTTTGAGATACCTGAATGGAAGTGGGAAAACATCACCATGGACTTCGTCTCAGGTTTGCCGCGAACTCAAAGAGGACACGATGCCGTTTGGGTGATCGTCGATCGATTAACCAAGTCGGCCCATTTCTTGCCGGTGAACATGAAATATTCCATGGACAAGTTGGCTCAACTGTACATGGACGAAATCGTGAAGCTGCACGGTGTTCCTATAAGCATCGTCTCCGATCGAGATCCACGTTTCGTATCTCCGATCGAGATCCACGTTTCGTATCGAGATCCACACCTCCTTGTAGGATTAGGATCGATTGTGACGCCCCGAAAAAAAATGAGTTTGAGAACCCGGAAATTTTCTAATTTTCTAGGGTTTATTTTTTTCACGCCCGCCTTTTCTACATTTTCTTGATTAGAAAATTCCCCAGATAAAGTTTATGAGCAAAAATAGTTTTAAAATGATTTTTCTAGTATCGGTTAGTTTTTGAGAAATTAAAAGCGTATTTTGGACGTGGGACCCACTAGTGCGAAAAGTTCGGTAATTTTCGGCCAACTAGGTTAAGTTTTGGATACTGGATTTAATTTACCAGGTGTTAAGGGATAAGTAGAGGATGTTATTTGGATTGGTGTGAGAGGGAACAAAGAGATAGAGATTCATTAATTAGGTGACAAGTGTCACCATTTGGTTGGATTGACTTGTATGACCACTATTCATATCTTTACCAAATTAATATCAAAATTGACCAAAAATTTCCTTATTTTCTTCTCTCCTTGGCCGATTCTCTTCAAGCAACAAAAGGGAAAGAAAAACTCTCCAAACTCTTGCTTCAATCTTGCTCAAATTCAACCAATCAACCGTTTAATCTTGTTTTTGTTCCATAGAAACCCTTAAGGGAGTGATAGTGAGTTGTTTTGTAAAGTAATTTGGAAGATTTAAGTGCAAGGTTGCTCCATTCCTTTGGGTATCAAGGTGAGTAGTGATTGACTATCCTCTTACACCTAATGATGTTGAATTTATGCCTAATGGTGGCTATTGTGAATTTATTTCTTGGTTTGAAGTGATTTGGTTAAGTTTTTATTTTTTTTGAGGAATTTTCTGGTTTTATGTGATCTTTATGGTGTGGTTGTTTTTGATGGTTGGTAATAAGGGGCTATGGCTCTAGTAGGTGCATATGATAGGAAATTGCAACCAATTTTGGGTTTGGATTGAATTGTGGAAAGTTAGGGTTTTATCACCCCTAATTCTGTCCGGTTTTGGATCATAGGGTTAGAGGCCGAATTGGACTTTTCTCAAAACATGAAAGTTGTAGGTATTGATGAGTTTGAAGTGCCTGAAAAATTTCAGGTCATTTGGAGTAGTGTAGAGTGAGATATGTCGATTTTACTGTTGCTGTTCTGGGTGATCAGAATGTGCGAACTGCGATTGTAATCGTCTGTTTTGACTGGAATTGCTTTGGATTTGGATGTTGGTGTCTTCTGATGAAATGTAGATTGATGCCTTAGCTATCATATGCCTTTGGAATCAATGCATTTGGACCTGTATAGACTGAGTTGGACGAATTACAGCATTATGTGATTTGGGAACCTGCAATTACGGTTCTGGGTTGGTTTTCTGCATTTTTGACCTAGTTTTGCTAGGATTTGGACTGAGTGACCTTCTACATTGTTGTAGACCTGGTTCTTAGCTTCGAAACGGTGGGTTTTTCACCTTCATCCGACAATCGTAACGCCTTTGGTGCCATTACCGCAAAAGGACGTCAAAACTGTTTTCTGGTTTTGAGCAATTGTGGTTAATTGCTATGTGATTGGGTTTGATTGTAGGTTGGAAAATAAAGGAATTAAGGGGAAATGCTGTCCGATTTTAATAGCGTTGGTTACCTTAAGTTTCAAGTGAAAGGCTTGGACTTGAATGATGGAATTGGCTATATTGAACAAGGATTATGAGCCGTGGAGGTGAGTGACCTTAAACTACTTGCAACGTTACTTTAAAATGTTTCTTGCATCATTTCTTTGATTGCATATCCTGTGTGCCGGCATATAAGTTCTTGACATGTTTTGGCTCAAATGAGTACTTGGAATTCGTGTGCTAGACTCCGACATTTCCTCCACCGTTTAATGTTCCTGTAGAGCACCAATGGGCTCAATGTTCAATGTTCAATGTTAATGTTCAATGTTAAATGATTGTTTGGAGCGTTGGACGTCTAAGTACCATGATTTCACTGGCTCATGAGAGAAGTGAAAGTGCATTGATTGTTGAAGCATGACATTATTGAAATTAACGATTGTGAAACTGATTTGATAACTGAATTTCTTGGTTACTCGCTGAGCTTCTAGCTCACCCCAAAATATTTTATTCCCCTCCACAGGGCTCAAGGCGAAGGAGTGGCTTGTAGTATTTATCATGGATTATATCATGTATGGATTGAATTTGGATTTCCTTTTGTGTAATCGTTCATATTGGGATTGTATTGAACGTTTAGAATTGCTTGGATGTGTAATCGTCTAGTTTTGGACTTCCTCCTGTATAATAGTTGGTATCAAGGATCAGAGTGGCGCTGCGGAAGCGTGGACGCTTCGCTTTTGATATGTAAATGTTGGAATATTGGATTTATATTTGAGATTGTATCTTGTATTTGTTTGAGGATTGTAGTGAACGACTGAGTCCCGGCGAGAGCTGGGCAGGCGGCCCGCCGAACCCTCTGGTTCGCCTTAGGGGGAGGTGGGGTCGTGACATCGATTGCCTTGGGTAGGCGGATGGTGTGCCCTGCGCCCATAGCGCTACCTAAGGGATCACTCGAGCCACCGATCAAAGGCCCTGGGAGTGATGACCCTTCGCCTTTAGGTCTGAAGGCTTGGGAGCCGAAGCCTTATCGAGTCTAGATGCATTAGTGAGCCAAAGCTCATGCATCCATATTAGAATTGCCTAGGATAGAGTCGACCTTATCCTGAATTAGGGACACTAGGCACGAGGGGAGGGATCCCACCCCTCTCGCTTTATTTATTTTTTGCTTTTAATTGCCCAACGTGTTATGTGATTATGTGTTGAACTAACGTTTCTTTGTCTTCTTGTCTTTTGCATTCACAAATGTTAGGAATAAGAGGTCTGGCATGATCTTCTTTTAGGACCTACCCTTATAGATAGGCTATTGCACGTTTAAGAAATTTTGGTATATTTCGTTCATGAATTAATAATGCCATGCCATTTTTAGGCCTACCCTGGCAAATAAAGGGCCCCTTAGGTCACGTTTCATTTCGAATTGCACATTTTACTGCTTTAATAAAATGGCATCATGCATAAACCCTAGAAAGGGAATGCCATTTAGGGGATCCACGTTAGGAATAAACCGCCCTGTGTCTCGGATACTTAATCCAAGGAGATTTGCACGTTTACATTTTATACCATCCAAAGGGGTAGTGCACAAGGTAAGGTAGGGTCCGATCATTTTCATAGAGCGATCTTTGGAATATGAGCGTCTAATAATCACTTTTTGGTCATTTTATCAAATTGGTAAAAATCTCTTGCGAAAAGGACATTAATTTGAAGAAATTCACAAATAATTCCTCGCTATTGAGACGATAAATAAATTGAGGCCAAAATTTGATTTTAGAAGGCTCATAGACTAATGAATCGCAATAAGTTTTTTGAAATTACCAGTGGATAGATTGATTTTAAATAAGCTGTCAATTCTATTCAATCCACTGGACTATTTTATTTACCAATTGCATCCAGTCCATTTTATCAATTTATTCATTTTAGGGCAATCTAGTCGATTTTGAATAGACCGCCAATTTCATTTAATTCATTTGATTGGTTTACCCATTCTTAGGTCAATTCAATCAATTTTGAATAAATCATCGATTTTGTTCAATTTCATTTGACCACTTTACCATTTTTAGGGTGATCTAGTCAATTTTGAATAAATCATTCAATCCATTTGACCAGTTTACCTATTTTTAGGGCAATTCGGTCGATTTTGAATAAATCATCATTTCACTCGATCCGTTTGATCAATTGATTTCATTCAATTTCTTTGATTAGTTTAATTCATTTTCAGGGTTATCCATTCAATTTTCAATAAATAATCAAATTTTATTCAATGCATTTGACCATTTTACCCTTTTTGCACATTATGTGTTGATCAAAACATGCAATCCATTCGGACTTTGTCCTCATTTTTTTAGGACAAATGTCTCTTCTTACTCCAATTGATCAAATTTGTTAAAATTATTTTTCACTCAATAAGTTGGTCGGATCCATCAGGTATTGTATGGTGCCTACCCTAGAGGATTGCATTTTCATGCTAGGCCTACCCTTGGCACAAAAAGGGTTCCCCCATAGGACATGCATACCGATTTTACAATTTTGCTTACTAACTCTGGGTATTTTTCTTTTATTTTTCCCTCCCCCCTGCATTCATAAAAATGTTTCAATAAGGTGGAAATAAGGTGGAAATATTTTTCTATATCTGATAACAATTTTGATCCGATAAAGTTTGAAAGGTAATATTTGATTCTTGGGCAGACCTTGCAATGAAAACATGAAAGATCCATCTGAAAGCTCTAGGTTAAAGTCTTATAATGGGTTTTCAAAGGAAAATTCTGTTTATTTGATTTGTTAATACATTTTGTTCCAAAAGAAATAGAGACAAGAAGTGTATATATGTGGAGCTTTTTAGAAGTTTTCTCATTCTCATTTGTATTATAATGGAACGAGAATTTTTGTTTTAAACTTTTTCAACAATAAAGCTTTGGACAATTATTGTTTTGTATATATATTTATGTACATTTCATTGTTTATTTTTGCTCATTAGAGATTTCATGATGAATTTTAAGAAATAAGACTAAATTGGGATTTTTTTTCAACTTCCAGCCTGAAAATTCGCAAGTGTATGCTTTCTAAAATCCTTGTGTACACTAGATTGGTGATCCGAGTTATGCAATAAGAATGCTCAGAATTAAAAGAGGTCACTCAAAAGACCCAATATGATACCTTTTTCTCCTTCACTGTACAATTCATATTTTACCCACTTCTATTAACCCCAAAATAAAATCAGTCACATTGATTGATAAATTGTAAATTGGGGCAATCTTTGTTTGAAAATGCTCACTGGTCCAACCAGATTCAATCACATCTAAGTGAAAGGAAAAATGTGCATTATTCTTGTTTATTTTGAAAATTTGGAATGATACTTCAAGCATTCGTTTCTCTACCGATACAGATTTTATCATTTGCTCTCCCATTTGAGCCTTAAAAGAATAATTTCGTTTCAAATAAGGGTCTTAATGATCACTACCCTACATTGGGAAGATTTTCAAAAGGGAATGGATTCTCAACGAGCAATTCGTTTACTTGGTTGTCATGAGGTGTAAGAATGATACTTTGGCCATCGTTTCTACAACCTAAACACTATTTATCCCTTGCATCTTCATTTGAGCTAAAATTGGTGGTTCTTTTCAAAAGCACTTACGATCGCACCCCACATTGGGGAGGGAGATTGGAGAATTTTCCAAAAAGGAGAAAAACAAAAATGCTAAATTAAAAGAAAAGAGGGAATCACAAATTGGAGAAATTTGTTTCTGCCGGGGTTTCAAAGAAGAAAAGAAAAGAAAAGGAAGAATTTTGTCCGCGCGAATTGCCTATGTTTCACAGATATGGATGAACAAGAGTCTTCCTCAGTCAGTTAATTCAGATACATGCAAGAAATTTCGCATTAATGAAAGTTTCCTTTCAGAGTTTTTGTAAGGAACGGAATAAAAGTCAGGCCCTCTTCTTTTCCAATCAAACATTCTATCCCTAGTTATCCCTTTTGAACCTTTAGAATAAAATACTTCATTTGGCAACCCCTGAGAATCGCAAACCCCATACTGGGGCAAGTTCAAGTTTAAAAAGAAAGAAAAGTTCCAAAAGGTGAAAAGTGAAAAGAAACAAAAATCAAAAGAAAAGAGAAAAGAGAACCTTAGTTCAAAAATAGACTGGGGCAAATTTCGTGAAAATTCGAAAGAATGGCAGAAGGCCGAAAAATCAAAAGAAGAAAGAAAATGAAAGAGAAAAAGCCTCAATTGAGCATAAACTGGGGCAAATTCTGATTTAGCCCTAAAATAGGGTTGGCGCAACAATGCGATCTCGGATTCTTCAAACCGTTTTTGAAATTCGCTTTCAAGCCTTTACTTTTCTAAGCACCCCACCAAACCCCATTACGAAAGCCGAAAGTCCTGACTTCTGTTCTTTGCAATATCTCCGTCAAGAAATTTTCTAATTGGCAAATGATGTTCATATACTGATGCCAAGGAATTTTTTTGAATGTATTTCTGAATTGATTAGGTGTGAGGTTGACACTGCTCTTTATGTGAAACCCCGCGAGGGCACTTTTGAAAAAAGGAAAAGAGAAAAAAGGAAAAAATGAGCGAAATGAATGCAAAAGAAAAATGCAAAAAGATTTGATGCTGAAAGACTCTGTTGAGTGATGATAAAAAGTCAAACAAAGTTCAAGATCTCGGAGTCCAAAATGAGGGCAATTTTGAGAAAAATGCGATCTTCGGTGCAATGTCCTTGAAAGTCTTATTCTTTAACTATCGTTTTCAAGCCAAATTACAAGTTCACAAAGTCCATCGTTGACTTATTCCTTCATGACAATCCAAAGTGAGGATTATGCTCGTAAGAAATCCATCAATCATTTGTGATCACAAGGGTATAACCAGTTTTCACATGTTTAGCTATCATTTCTGCCCATATGTTACAAGCTTATAAAGCTTATATGTTGACTAAATTTTCTTAAGAAATAAGGGTGACAAACTCTTTGCTTTCACTAAGATGTGATGTTGAATGGATTACATACAATTTTGGGGCATAAGAACCAAACAAATCTTAACTTCTCATTTTCCTTAGCCACCTCAAAATCAGAAATAAGACCACTTGATTGGTCCTGAAAGATGAGCCAACAAGAAGTGGTGACCCGCTACTCTAAGCACAGACGCTAAAAATGAGGAAGAAATCTTCTGTAATTTGGTATTATTTCGAGAAGTTCATCATGAAATTATCTGTTAGGAAACATAGTTTCTTACAGTGTTCAAATAAATGGAGAGTCATCCAAACAAGTTTTTGCAATTAAATGGGTCCACATTGGGACAAATTTTCATTTAAAAGATTTTGCAAAATGGGCCCATACTGGGGCAAATTTTTATTTGTGAGATTTCGTGAAATAACCCCACACAGGGGCAAATATTTTTGCAATACATTTGAGGATTTCGTCCAAGAATCAAATAATACATTTTTCAAATCAATCACGCTGCTCTTTTCATGACATTTAAGTGCATGTCATACTTTGGTAAGCCCCCTGTGCAGGTATTCATAGTTGAAATCGACGAAAGAGCATTTGGTAATGTGGAAGGCCGATGCCGAAGAAAGAGAAGAAAGAAGGGAAAAGAGCCTTACACTGGGGCAAATTATTTTTGAAAGATTCTCTAGAAAAATCAGAAAAAGTCAAAAATCAAAAAATGAAAAAATGAATGAAAAAATCAAGTTTAACTTCTTCAGATCTTTCAAAAATCACGTTGGGCCTGGACTTGGTGCCGCCAACATCACAAAGTTCACGTTGGGCCTGGATTTCGTGCCACCAACTTCACAAAAATCACGTTGAGCCTAGATTTCGTGCCGCCAACTTCACAAAGATCACGTTGGGCCTGGATTTCGTGCCGCCAACTTCACAGAGACCACGTTGGGCCTGGTTTTCGTGCCACCAACTTCACAAAGACCACGTTGGGCCTGGATTTCGTGCCGCCAACTCCACGAAAATCACGTTGGGCTTGGTTTTCGTGCCACCAAATCACCAAAATCACGTTGGGCCTGGATTTTGTGCCTCCAACATCACTTCATCACGTTGGGCATGGACTTGGTGCCGCCAACATCACAAAGTTCACGTTGGGCCTGGATTTTGTGCCACCAACATCACAAAGTTCACGTTGGGCTTGAATTTTGTACCACCAACTAAGGCAGGCTTGGGTTTAATCCCACTGACCAATGCATCACACTGGGGCAAATTTCTGGATAATTTTTCAAGCAAGTCTTATACAGTTTCTTCATACATACCAGCACTTCTTTTATTCTGCCACTAGCCGTTGGGTCAGTCCCACTAGTGCGTATTTCATTTTACACCGCCGCTAGCCGTTGGGTCAGTCCCACTAGTGAGCACTTTATTTTATTCTGCCACTAGCCGTGGGTCAGTCCCACTAGTGAGCATTTTCTTTTTCATCGCCACTAGCCGTGGGTCAGTCCCACTAGTGAGCATTTCATTTTACATCGCCACTAGCCGTGGGTCAGTCCCACTAGTGAGCATTTCATTTTCATCGCCACTAGCCGTGGGTCAGTCCCACTAGTGTGCATTTTATTTTGCATCGCCACTAGCCGTGGGTCAGTCCCACAAGTGAGCATTTCGTTTATTCCGCCACTAGCCGTGGGTCAGTCCCACTAGTGAGCATTTTATTTTGCATCGCCACTAGCCGTGGGTCAGTCCCACTAGTGAGCATTTCGTTTATTTCGTTTATTCCGCCACTAGCCGTGGGTCAGTCCCACTAGTGAGCATTTTATTTTGTAACGCCACTAGCCGTGGGTCAGTCCCACTAGTGAGCAATTTATTTTGCATCGCCACTAGCCGTGGATCAGTCCCACTAGTGAGCCTTTCGTTTATTCCGCCACTAGCCGTGGGTCAGTCCCACTAGTGAGCATTTTATTTTACATCGCCACTAGCCGTGGGTCAGTCCCACTAGTGAGCATTTTATTTTGCAACGCCACGAGCCGTGGGTCAGTCCCACTAGTGAGCATTTTATTTTGCATCGCCACTAGCCGTGGGTCAGTCCCACTAGTGAGCATTTCGTTTATTCCGCCACTAGCCGTGGGTCAGTCCCACTAATGAGCATTTTATTTTGCAACGCCACTAGCCGTGGGTCAGTCCCACTAGTGAGCATTTTATTTTGCATCGCCACTAGCCGTGGGTCAATCCCACTAGTGAGCATTTCGTTTATTCCGCCACTAGCCGTGGGTCAGTCCCACTAGTGAGCATTTTATTTTGCAACGCCACTAGCCGTGGGTCAGTCCCACTAATGAGCATTTTATTTTGCATCGCCACTAGCCGTGGGTCAGTCCCACTAGTGAGCATTTCGTTTGCATCGCCACTAGCCGTGGGTCAGTCCCACTAGTGAGCATTTTATTTTGCTCGCTACTAGCCGTGGGTCAGTCCCACTAGTGAGCATTTCATTTGCATGGCCGCTGAACATGGGTTAGACCCACCAGTGTGCATTTCATTTTTATTGCCGCTAAACATGGGTCAGTCCCACTAGCGTGCATTTCATTTTCATTGCCACTAAACATGGGTCAGTCCCACTAGCGTGCATTTTATTTTTCATCGCCACTGAACATGGGTCAGTCCCACCAGTGAGCATTTTATTTTCATTGCCCTAAACATGGGTCAGTCCCACTAGCGTGCATTTCATTTTTATTGCCACTAAACACGGGTCAGTCCCATGATTTTAGATTTTATTCGGGTCAGTCCCATGATTTTAAATTTTATTCGGGTCAGTCCCATGATTTTAAATTTTATTCGGGTCAGTCCCATGATTTTAGATTTTATTCGGGCCAGTCCCATGATTTTAAACTTTATTCGGGTCAGTCCCATGATTTTTAATTTTATTCGGGTCAGTCCCATGATTTTAAATTTTTGTTCGGGTCAGTCCCACGATTTTAAACCTTGTTCGGGTCAGTCCCGCTTTTAAATTTCTTATTCGGGTCAGTCCCATTTTAAATTTCTTGTTCGGGTCAGTCCCGTTTTAAATTTCCTGTTTTGGTCAATCTCATTTTGAATATCTGGTTCGGGTCAGTCCCGTTTTAATTTCTCGTTTGGGTTAGTCCCATTTTAAAGTTCTCATTAAAGAGGTCAGTTCTCGTTTCAATAATGACAATCATTCGAGTAGCTGCAGCCGAATAACACAGGTAAGTACTTGGTGTCTACTTCTTTGTCTCAAGTTTTTCCAAAACTCAGACAAAGAGGGGCAAACTGTAGACACCAAATTTTGATTTCAAACTTTAATCATTTAATTAATTTTATTTTATTTGTTTCGATTTTAGGTCTTTATTTTATTTGATTTTATTTTTGTTTTGATTCGTGTCTCTTGTCTTACTTTAATTGAATTAAGAGTTTTTGCACTAATTTTTTGAAAAAAAAAGGGAAAAAAAAAATAAGGAAAAAAAAATCAATCAAAGGGACAAGAATAAGACACATAAGCCTACTTTGGGGTTTGAAATCTTGGCCTTTCATATTAGGTTTAGTCTTGTGAAGTGCCTTTAAAAGGCAAAACAGCCGCAAGCCAAGAAAAAATTTTGGGGGGGCAGAATTAAACAAAAAAAGGAAGAAAACAGAGTGGGCGGCGGAGTAGGAGGAGAAAAGAAAAGCTTCATCTGAAGGCGAAGGTTTTTTGAGAGAATAGAAGGCCAAGAAAAAAAGCCGAGAAGGCTACGGCTGAGGGGGGCTAAGGGAGAAAGACTACGGACGAAGAGAAAAAAGAGTAAGGAAAACATAGAAAATCTGGGGACAAAGAAAAAGGCAAAAGAACAAGGGGGGGAAGGCTCTCGGTTGGGGGCTAAGGAAAAATAGCAGGAAAAAAGAACAAGAAAGCCGGAGAGAAGGGAAGGACCGAGAGGAAAGCTCGGCTGCAAAACAGGGAGAGATTTTTAGCAAAGAAAAACAGAGCTAAGGAAGTAAAGAAAGAACAGAGCCGCCCAATTCATCTTGATGTCCATCCAAATCCTACCGTCCTCTTCATCGTCAAACTACAACGTTCCCATCAATCAAGACAGCGGCTAGGGAAGGAAACCAGTGAGGAGAGCTTCAGCAAGAGCAGAGAGAAATCTGGAAATTGGAGGGGTTTCCTTCGGAGGATTCGAATGATAGCCAGAGCCAGAAAAGGAAAAGCCGCGGCGGCGAACAGAGGAGCAAGACTGTGAAAGGCTTCAAAGCAAGGGAAAAACTAAGCATAGTCTATCGGCAAGGGGGTCCTGTTGCCGCTGCTGCCACCAGAATTTGCTGCCACCATCGCGCTGGAATCCACCACTACCGCCCGAAAATTGTCGCCGCGATAGGCCACGGTGAGTCTACCTTTTCTTTTACATTTCAGTCCTTTTACAGAGCATGTCTGCCGTGGATTGTTGTGGCAAATCTTCATGTTGGCTGTTCATGGTTTTCTGATTGAACATGTTATATGTATTGATTGGGTTGAATGCTTTGGGTTGCTAGTAAAAATTTTGGGCGGGTTATAGATTCATTTGAGCAGAAATTAGCTACAATTTTGTGTGCCCATTTGGTGTTCGACAAAATGCCCAACCGAGACTTTAGCTCCAAGGACAAATCGATTTCTGTTTCAATTTCTGTTTATTCGCATACATTCGGCCAGTTCAAACAGAATTGTGAAAATTTTGATGTGTTTTCTTTTGGTGCCTTTCATGTTTTTCTTACTCTTTTCACTGGTATGAATCCGAATTGAATCTTGACATTGTGTAAAAGGGGCCTGTGTGATTTTCATTTTTTCTAGAATACCAATTGAACTTTCTTGTGTACTTCATCCGTAAAAAAAAAACGAAGATGGCAACGGGTATTTGGCCTGCTTGGGGAAGATGACTACCTGTTTAAGTTATGATTCTAGTCCTTCAATTGCCTCTGTTGTTTTGATTTAGCCCCAAAGTTCTTAGAACTTCATAATTTGACCCCAAAATGTTCATAATTCTTTCAATTAGATCCCTATTTTGTTGTGTTGGAACCCCTTAATCTTCCCTCTTGTTCTGATATGACCTGGAAAATTGGAAAAGTGAACTTGTTTCTTCCTTTTACATCTTAATCAATTTTTTAATATGCATAAGTAGTCTTTTAGCTTGATTATTTCTTGTTTTTTTTTAGATCATAATTGTGGCTTAATGATTTTTGTGGATTTTATTATGTTGGGTTTAGAGAAATTGGATTTCCTTTGGGTAAGAGGTGTATTTGGTTGGGTTTGGTAATAGATTTTGGTATATTTCTTCTGGACTGATGCTTTGGGCTGAAGGGTTAAAGCCCATCAGTTTTGTTGGATCATTCTTGGGGTCAGAATAGTAGACTACCCCATCTGTTTTGCTTGGGTCTCGGTTTGGGGCTAAGAAGGGTTTTGGCCCAAGAAATGAATAAAATGGCCCAATGGCCTGGCCTGCCAAGAATCTGGTAACCAAATTTGCAAATCAGCCCTTGAGCTTTTCTTTAATTCCACTATGGCCCTACAAACTTTCAATGCTTTCAATTGGGTCCCTACTTTAATTGCAAATAGGTCCCTAAACTTTATTTTTCTTTAATTTTGACCCCAAAACTTTGTTAATTTTTGCAATCAAGTCCTGTCTTCTTTTGACTTCTTAAATGTGGGTTGTCTACATGATTTAATTGAATCAATTTCGTGTTTATTTTTATCTTTTGTGATTACTTATTAATTAAAGTGATGCCTTGACCCTTTCTTTGTTTTTGGAGGGTAAATAAGTAGTTTCATGCCATTAGGGCTCCAACTCAAGGGAGGTACACCCTATCCCTTCTTTCTTACTTTATTTGACTTTATGTGCATTATGTGATTTATGTGCTCAATTGCATGCCATTTGAATGCTTTCATTTTATTTATTTATTTATTTATTCGCTTTATTTGTTTTAATTTAGTATTTTTATTTTATTTTAGTTCAATTTTTGATCATTTGGGAGGCACTCGAATGCCAAAATTGTAATAGTTAGGGATTTAATTGTTTTATTCTTTCTTATTCCCCCTTTTAGATTGTAGTAGGCCTTCCCCCTTAAAATGTAATAGTTAGGGCCTTAATTGCCTTATGTGTTTTGCATGTCTATGTGCTATGTGTTTAATCGCTTTCTTAGGTTTTGGCATCTAGATATCATGCCTATGTGTTATGTGTCTTATGTGATTTATGTGCTTATTTGCTTTATTATGCTTTATCTGATTTTCTTAGACTCTAATAAATGCATGTTATCACACTAGTCCAATGCTAGCTGTGATTCCTTTCCCGTCACCACACTAGTCCAACGCTAGTTGTGGTTCTTTGTTCCGATTGCCCACTAGTCCAATGCTAGTGAGGATCCATAGACATGGGCTAGTCCAACGCTAGACCCTTAGGAGCCCCTCGAGCGTTAGATCATGGTTGTGTGACAAAATCACTGCATCTCATGCATATTTTCACTTTTTTAGGGCCTTTTATCATTTTGTATGATCTTCTATTTATATTCCCTATTCCCTAATTTTCCTATCTATATATGCCCCTTTGTATGTTACATAATATTAGACTTGCATTTCATTTTTAGATTTAGGATTAGGGTAGTGCATTTGCTTGGTTAGATTAGGGAAAGCCCCTTGGATATGGGATATGGACGAGTTTGGCTTTTCTAGCCTTAGCACGCTCGTATTCCCTCTATTAAAAGGGAAAATTGAGTCACGAACATTAGTCCCCCTTACCCGATATGATGCATTCCTTTAAGACATGTATATTTCTATAATTATTTCATTCTTTTCCTCTTCTTAGAGTCTCATATTTTTGCATTATTCGTGACCTCTCCAAAGAGTCATTATTGGGCATCACAACTAATGTGATTGGCACCACTCAAGCTTTGAAGAGAAATTTTGTCCCCCGATGCCCCCTAGGTCTAGGGTTTGCATTCATATAGTACATCCAAATGTGATAAATCTTTTGGTTAAAAATAAGAAAATCCTTGACTAAATCACGCAACTAGCCTTGGCTAGGTCGGAGGGGTGCCTTGGATTTTCATCCTTGCCTTCCCCTTCGTCAAATGTGACTCCCGAACATTTTTCATTGGTTTACGTAGATTTGGAGTCGTTTAAAAAGGGTTTTTCCATTGTTTCTTTAAAAATTCATTTTTAGGTGACTTGGTACACCTTAACTCTATACCAAGTGGCGACTTCGATTTTTATTTCAAAAACCCTTTTTAAACTGTATTTTGGGTCAAATCGTCGCATTTTCAAGTCCCATCTAGACCCACTTTCTTTGTAAATCAAAAATCATTTTTCAAATCAAAAATTCACTTTTCAAACCATTTATTTATTTTATTTTTCTTGTAAAAAATGGGGCGCGACAACGGACACACGCCCACGCCGAAACAGCGAACGGAAACGGAAACGGCCGGCAAGACGGAAACGGGCAGATTTGCTACCCTGAACCGTTTTGACCATAAGTTAGACTATGAATGTCGGATTAAGGTGTATGAAGTACCGTTGCGAAGCTAAGAAGGAGGGATACAACTTTCATGAAGATACCTCAACCCAGATCTCAATGGGCACAGGTCAAAATTGGGACAATCACTTCCAAAATTTCTTATTTAGACTGACGGACAGGGTATGTTTGAATGACCATAACTCCTTGCTTACAAATGCAAATCAGGAAATTCCAAAAGCAATAGACAGCCAGTACATAAGGCTCAAACTTTTATGTTATGACCAAAGTTTGAATCAGTACAGAGCATAGGGAAAAATGGGTCCAAAGTTCGTGCTCAAAACTGACCAGCTTCAACGGCAATTCTGACACCTTACATTGTTTTGGGCATAACTGGAGCTACACTAATCGGATTGGGCTAAATATTTCAGGCACAACAAGGACTTAAGAAGCTACAACTTTCATGTTTCGGGCAAACCCTTAATCAATACGTAGCACAAAGAAAAATGGAGCCAAAGTTCGGGTTCTGGGCTGCCCTGTTTTCCAGTTTGAATAGTTTCGCACGTCGCAACCGCATGATCCGTTTCTATGCTTCTCATGCAAGTTTTCTAAACAATTACATACCACATAAACACACATATACTATCTCCTAATTGATCTACAAGCAACCCAAAATTCCTTCCTCAACCTAACCTAAAAGCCTAACAAACACTAACCATATTCTATGCTTCTAATCTTACAAGTTCAACTAACCTTCAAACCTCACCAATCAAACCCTAACCATCTAAACCCTAGCTAAGCCAAACTAACTTCCCCTTAAGCTAGGGTTTCATAGCTAAATCTGATTTTGCTAAGAATCAACCATACAAATGAAATCAATACATCAAAGGTTCCATTTACAAGCCAAAAACCAACCAAACCAACTCTAGGAGTCATGAAGCAAGAAACCCTAACTTTTTTTCCTAGCCTTGACCGAAATTTAGGTAACAAATACCACCAAAATAAACCATCAAACTATTCTATAATCACCATATAAACCATAAAAGTTCTCAATCACAACAAAAACATCACTTTCATAACTTCAAGATTCAACCACCAAAAATCAACTTCCAAGTGAGATGATTTACCTTCAAGTAAGCTTTGCAAGTGATGGAATTACAACAATCAAGTGCCAAAGTTGCTTCCTTAAGCTCCAAGATCAAGATGGAAAGCTAAACTTGGATGAACTTGGAAGAAAATTTTTTCTCCTCTCTTGGTGCAAGTTTCGGCCACATCTCTCTCTCTCTCCCTTGATGTTTGTTTAGTTTATTTCTTATGGTTATCTTGTATTTCCTATGATAAAACATAAGTCAAAGCCATGGAAGATATTTTTCCACTTCAACCAATCACATAAAAGCTTACATTTTGCTCCTTAGCCCTTACACCTTCACTTTCTCTTTCTTACACTCTTACCCATAAATGTATGAAAAGCTTTCAATTAACTCCATAGGTTACAAACTTAATCTAGTCTAAAACACTTAATCACACTTAATTGCTTCACTAATCACTCTCCTATCTTAACCACCTATACTTAACCACCTTATTTCACATAAAAGTAACTAAACAACAACCTTTTTGTCATAAGCAAAATTAGGATTTTCTAATTAATTAGAAGAAAATAGAGCAAGATGCTCTTTATTTCACATATTATCAAAATTAAGGACTAACCGGGGTCTCACAGTCACATCCAAAACTAAGTTGCTCATGTCCAGGACTAAATTACTCTATCCGATTGTTGTTAGTAACTAAAGCAGACTTGTCATTAATTAGAGTACAATCACCCTGTGTATTGTCTTTAGATGCAGAACATAAGACACGAGCATACGTCTTTGCAATGGATGGTAATTGTTCACCTGCTAATATTTGAAATTTGATTGGTTCAAATTTTGGCTTAAGGCCAGCCAAGAATTTGAGCACAAGCATTTGTTCTATTTGCCTCTACATAACTATAATATCACTTGAGAGAGAAATTACAGCATTTAATTCTTCTGAAATTCGCTTGAGATCAGCAAAGTATTCAGTTACTGTCTTGTTATCTTGTTATAACTGAAAATACTCCAAAGAAATATCATACATCCGTGAAAGATTACTGCAGTATAATAATTGGACATAATCCCAAACTTCTTTTATTGTCTCAAAATGAGAACACATGTAAGCAATTCGTGGCTCCATAGAATTCCATAGTGCTCCAAGAATTTGGGCATCCTCTTGAATCCACATTAGTCTCTTATTATACTCTGTAGGAGAGTCATCTGTGAGATATCGTTTCTTTCCTAAAGCTGTCAGATAAATCTTAATAACTTTTGACCACTATTAATAATTAGTGTCGTTCAACTTTGAATTTGTGATTTGAGGCATCACTATTGGCATAATATTATTGGATGTTACAATACTTTTTGATAAACTTTCACCCATAGCAAATAGCACTTCAAATAAAAAACAAAGTCAAAATTCGTGATGAACAGTACATTGGAACAGTAACATGTGACAGCCCCACCTCTCCCTAGGGCGTACCCAAGGGTTTGGCGGACCGCCTGCCCAACTCTCGTCAGGACTCAGAGTCACAATTCATGAAATTTACAAATGATAACCTCAAAATAAAAGCGATATTGAGTACAACCTTCCATATATACACTTATGGACCTCTACTGTCCACACAATCTATAATACAACCAAGGAGTCAAACTTGCAAAACAATCAAACCAAACAAACTGGCTAGACATCTACGAAGTGCTCGCGTGAGCGACTGACGAACTTAGATGAAATCTAGGCCTTTCTCAATTCAATCTCTTATGTTCTCATCCTTGTAAGGAAAATAAATTTGTATGGAATGAGCTAAAAGCCCAGTGAGATTCCAAGAAAATAGGCAGGTAATATAACAGGTAAGACCATACATCGGATATCAAAAAAAAGTCAAACTCAAATAGATCATGATCCAGTATATAGTTAAGCAAATAGTCAGATAGATCATGCAAAAGTGTACAGTAAAGAACACATTCATGGCAAAGGATATTGATTGCTCTCAAGAGCAAGTTCCACTGCAGCTTGATCAAGGTTTGTTCACTCTCTATCAACCATGAATTTTAATGTTCGTAGATCACCACTTTACACCAATTTCCGTTCACCAAACATATCCCTTACCGGGTCCGAGCACCAAAAAAGTACCCAAGGTTCGTCGATCTCCTCGACCAAGCCATTGCCGGCTTGATTCGACCAACTAGCCCTGGGTTGGACTTGTAGTCCCAGATATTCAGTAATTCAGAATCTGGCTTATAGCCCCAAGTATTCAGCATTCAGGAGTGGAGTCGTTGGCTGTTATCCAACGTTCACGCAGTAATAATTGGAGATGTTAGTTGACTTAATGCTCCGTATTCAGTAATATCAGTATTCAAGTGATGAATTCCAATCAAGAGTAAACAAGTTAGGAACTTGTCCTTTACCCAAGATTGCCAGCTTACCCGACCGCTCTAAGACTGGTCCAAAGCAAGAGGTCCAACTAGAGTTCAGTTCAACCATTACCGACTTACATTCACGCATACGCATGAGTAACCCTAGATTCCACTTACCCGACGTCTCGGATAAGGTCCAAGACCCAGTTCAACCACTACAAGAGAAATTGTAGCTTGAATCGAGCTCGCGAGTAGCTTGGTTAGCTACTCGACTCGAGCTCGATCAAATTCGAGTTCGAGTCAATCTCGATCTACTTGCTACAGTAAACGAGTCGATCTCGAGTAGTTAGGAGTAAGAAATTCGAGCTCGGTAGCATATATATATTTTATTTTATTTTATATATCAATTTACTCTTTTAGGTTTGTTAGCTAGAATATTTACGGGCTTAACCAGTTATGTTATAGTAATAATGAAGGGTGAATAAGTAATTTTGGCTTGAGAAATATGATGAAAACTAAAAACGAAAAATGAAAAAGCTTCCGTTTAATCCGTCCTTCAGAGAATCAGAGTTCATTCTTCAGTCGTTCCTCTTCAGTCTTCACTCTTCAGCCTTGACTCTCAAATCTCAATCTCTTATTCTTTTGCTCATCTTCTCAACTGTCACAACTCACAACTCACAAGGCATTCGATCATCTAAAGCTTTAAACATTTCAGCAGTTTAGCTCAAAATGGAGTAGGAAGCAGCGTGAGCAGCCGGCCTTCGATTGAGGGTTTGAACTTTGAAATCAAATCAAAACCCACCAATTTCAACAGCTGCATTTGACAAATTGAGGTACTTATTGTGCATTTGTATGGTAAATATGTGCTTTATGAGGTTAAATTTTATAAATGTAATATTAATTTTTAATCTCCAAACCCTAACCAAAAAAATTGGGGGCTGCAGCCTGCGATTCAATATATTCCATTTGCGTATCTCATTCCCTCTCCATTGCTATACTGGAATTTTGAGGAAATGGAGGGCAGCTCGATTCCTTCAACAAGTGATTCGGTGGTTGGCGCGACATCTCCAAGAATTGGTAAGTTTCTTGACATTGGCTCTAACATGTTTGTGGGTTTTTCTTTGATGTGAAAATGCACTGATTTCAGAAATTTGCTTTACATCTGAGTTGGATTATTAAGTGTTAACTAGCTAGTATATTAATGAGATTAATGAGAATATTCAGTTATGTTCTTAAGTAGGTCAGGAATCTGGAGAATAATTTTGATGCTAGCTTATGCAGTTTTATTTATCGCAACAAATTATTCTAGGAATCAGAAAATTTAAAGACAATCTTCAATACTGTTGGTAGTTCCTTATTGTCACCCTTTTTCTTTTTTGTTTGCCACGAAGGTTGTTCCTTTGAAATATGCCTAAAAGTGTTGTACAAGTACTGATAATATAGCCATTCTGTTCTGACAGAGTATAATGCGTATGTTAAATCCAATTTCCAGCAATATGCAACTAATTTTTGTTGCCTTTCCCTGCGTGGTATGATTGAATGATTGCGAGACCATTGTTCTACCAAAGAGCTTGGTTCTTCAAGTTCTGTTTTTGAAGTAACTTCACATGTATTTTGGGTGCATTGACCATTACAATTCATACTTAAGGTGTAAATTAAAAACTGAATGATGAAATTGGGAAGCATAATTACCTCTATATGTCATTTTTCTCAAGTATTGATGAATTCAGATATGCATACTCAGCTTTTCCAGGCTCAGCAGTCTTTCTTTATTCAAACTGTTCTGAGTCTCTAGGTTAGTTTTCAAAAACAAAATTGGCAGCTCTCAGTCAAATGTAACATTTGAGTTCTTTCAATTTGACTTCTTTTTTCTTTGTAGAATTCTGGGTAATGTGCTTTTAGAATTCAATCTATTCCGCTTTTGAGTGTTAACAGTCATATCAAATTAACTTTCATTTTCTATTGTGAGTAATTGCTTTGAGACCGATACTCATTTGATTGATGTTCTCTTTACATTTGATTGAGAACAGGTTGTTGCTTATGTATATTACTGAAATGTTAATGTGGATCATGGCCACTTAGTTTCTGCATGCGTATGGTGTTTCTTTAATCTGCCTGTCCTTTTGTTTCTCATTGGTTTCTCTTTTGTGGAATTTCTGAATTTTGGAAGCTAGAATTCTTGAATCTTGAATCCTTATTAATCTTATTGATTCCCCTGGGCATGTTGATTTCTCATCTGAGGTGACTGCTGCCCTTCGTATTACTGATGGTGCATTGGTGGTGGTTGATTGTATTGAGGGTGTATGTGTCCAAATAGAAACTGTCCTTCGACAGGCTCTGGGAGAAAGGATTCGGCCTGTCTTAACCTGTCAACAAGATGGACAGGTGTTTCCCGAGGGATTTCTTATGCTCTATGTATCCAAGATGATTCCAGCATCTGACAAAGGTAGATTCTTTGCTTTTGGCTGTGTGTTTTCTGGAACAATTGCCACTAGCATGAAGGTTAGAATCATGGGTCCCAACTATGTTCCGGGAGAGAAAAAGGACTTGTATGTTAAGAATGTCCAAAGAACAGTTATTTGGATGGGTAAGAAGCAGGAAACAGTTGAGGATGTGCCATGTGGTAACACAGTTGCTATGGTTGGTTTGGATCAATTCATCACCAAGAATGCAACCTTGACCAATGAAAAGGAAGTTGGTGCTCATCCAATTAGAGCAATGAAGTCCTCTGTCTCCCCTGTCATGCGTGTTGCTGTGCAGTGCAAGGTTGCATCTGACCTCCCCAAGCTTGTTGAAGGTTTGAAACATCTGGCCAAGTCTGATCTGTACGCAAATGGCATGCTTCTAAGTCTTGTCCTTGTAGCTCCAAGACTTTAATTGGCTTCTAAGTTTTGTTTCTTTGCATTGCAATTAATCTTGTTCAATTGATATTAATGTACCTTAATTCGAATGTTTAGTGCAACTTAGTTTATTGTTTAGTACAAATTAGTAGTGTTGCATTTAAGATACAAAGACTAGATTCTTTAGATTATTAGGAATTGTGCAGGAACCAGTATCAATTCGAGCTCATTCGAGCTCGAGTACTCGACTTGATATCGAGCTCGATTGACATGTCGAGCTCGATCGAGTCGAGTTCGAGTCTGCGTATGCTATTATCGAGTCGAGCTCGATCTTTATTTCTCGAGCTCGCTCGAGCTCTGGTGGTCTGCGTCGAGGTCGAGCTCGAGTACGCCACTACTCGAGCTCGACTCGGTTCGATTTCACCCCTAAGCCGGTCTACTATTCAACAGCAACAAGAGAAATGCAGCCAATCTACAGTTCAACTGCTGCAAGAGGAATGCATTCGGCCTACAACCATGCACATAAACATGCGGGTCCACATGCAAGATCAATTAACTCAAGTTCATGGAGGTCGAGCGTAAATAAGGACACACTCGCCTAGCCATAATCAAGTCACAAGTAATACCCAACAAGTCACATTCATAAGCATTCCAAGTATTTCAAATCAATATACAGGTCACATACAAATCAAGTCACTTGTTCATGCATAAATGAGATATCAAGTATTTAGTCAAGTCAGGTCAATTGAGTGTACATAAGAACACACTCGCCTAAACAGGCTCAAGTCACAAATAAGCTCAGTATATCATGTTTCAAGCATTTCAAGTATTTCAAATCCAAACAGTTGAAAATCGGGTAGGTGCGAAAACCTGATCAAACAAGAAAACTGGAGGAGAATAGCAGAAATCAGAAATTTCTTCAGCAAATCCGACCAAATATTGACCGGATTCAAGGCCGGATTGACAGGGAAGGTAGAAAACAATTTGATTGCTTACTGCCTCGAATCCGGTCGAAAATTCGGCCAGAAAGTGGCCGGATTCCGGCCACATTTCAGTTATACAAAACTGCCAACACATTTTTTAACAGAATATCAAAAGTTTAGTCGAATTAGGTCAAGTGCCATAAAGTACACACTTACCCATGAGACGATAAATCAAGTACCTAGCAATTTCTAGCAACAGTAAGCATGTAACACACCCCCCAAGCACACAAGAAAGTCGGTGGAATAACCACCCGAGTGACCAACAAGTCAAGTGCATGCAAAGCAATTCATTTCATATCAATATCAAGAAGTTAATTAAAAAGGATCGAGTATGATAAAGTACATCCTCGTCCCAAAGGTCATCAATTTAAGAGCAATTATTTTAACCAAGCAAGCAAGTCATTCAAGTAAGGAGACATTCCATGTAAATATTTTTATGCACTTAGAACACTCACCAATCAATTGCAACCCTTCACTTTAACCCTAGTTGGTCCTCTTGAACTCTCTCGAGTCCATTGGTCACATACTGTATTAAAAGAGTAGCAATACAAAACCAAAATACATGAAGAAATTAAGGTTCCAAAGCTTCACTTCCTTTCATTTAAATCTCATTTCCACCCATAAACAAAACTCAAAATAGTTTACCAGCTCCAATCTTAAAGTTGAAATGAAAGTAAGAACAGTTCTAGGAAAATAGAACTTTTCCAGTTTTGCGCGGCACTATTGAAAAATCATAACTCAAGCTTCCTAAATCCAAAATTTATAAACTCTATACCGTTGGAAAATAGACTCAAAGGGTTACAATTTCATAGAAGAAACCTTTGTAAGATTCGGTCCATAAGTCAATCAAATTCCAACCTCAAGCGGCTGCTTTATCCAGTAGAAAGACAGAACAGGAATGGAAATTCAGTCAACTTTGGAAAATCAGAGATATTCATATGAATTGAGAAAAATTCTAAAATTTTTACAGTACAAATTACTCTAAATTTAGTTTCAAATACAACAAATAAAACTCAATTCTGACTTTTTTACACCAAGATACAATAGTTTCATGAATGCTGATTTTTGAAACCTGGTTCACGGAATTCCAGCTTTGGAGCACTTGACACAGTTTCGAAATTAGGTCATAACTAAGGCTACACAAGTTCAAAATTAGTGTGGTTTATGGCATTGAAAACTAGATTCAAAATGCTAAAAATCACTAGAAGAAACTGTCATGAAATTCATTTGTAAGATGAGTGAAAACGAGCTACAAACAGCAACTGTGCATGCTTCTCGGTTAAAACAGTAAGGAAAAATCAGTCAAATTTGCCGGCTCACTGTGGTTCATAGGAAATGAATTAGCGGGTGAACTTTATACCGTTGGAAAGATCTCGGAGTCTAGTTTCATATGCCTCAAACAGCACTTGATTTGGACTCCTGTAAGAAAAATTATGGCCTGTTGAGTGTACACTGGATGGCTACACCGATCAGAAGTTTTCCAGGTTTGCTTTCTCACTTTAACCTAACTTTAACTCAAACAAATGATATACTTTTTGGGAGATAATTTATACACATATACACCAACATATAACAAGCATTTTGGCATCAAAACAACCACAAAATTCAAAATTAAAATGTGGAAACTGAACAAGCTGAAATCGGACAGCTTGCTCTTCTTTCTCTTCAAGTTTTCTTTTCAACTTTTACACTCAAAACCAAGTTACAAATTACTAAACAACAATCAAACAAACAATAATTCCTCAAGGCCACTGTAGACACCAAATTTTTGGTTTCAAATTTGATTTTTATTCTTAATTAATTTTGTATTTATTTGTTTCGATTTCAGATTTATTTTGGTTGATTCCTATTTCGTGTCTCTTACTCTATGTTAATTAGTTTACAAGAATTTATTTTATCTATTAATTTGAAAAATAATGAAAAAGAGGAAAATAATGAAAAATGAAAAGAAAAATAAAAAATTGCCATTTTTGCTGTTTATTATTTCTAGTTTATTTATTTTTATCTGATGTTAATTAAATTGTTGATTTTTACTTAATTTTATTATCATTTTTGTTAAATTACTTTAAAAAAAAAAGGGGAAAAAGAAAGAAAATTAGCATTTCGTTTTATCTTAATTAGCATTTCTGCATTTATTTTTTATTATTTTTAGGTAATTAGTTATCTATATTAATTAGAAAAAAAAAAAAAAAGGGGTCGCGCATGCACGCTGCATTTTGTTTTTACAGCGTGCAAAGGACGAATGGACGCTCATCGAATGGCCAAGAAAAAGGGTTGGGAAGTGATGATTTCCAGCCATTGAATACAGGGTTTAGGAATCTGGAGCCGGGTATAAAAAGGAAAAAAGACCACAACCACAAAGACTCCTTCTCCAGACTTCACCTCGTGAGTATCGACTGAGAGAAAGTGAGAGACTGAGCTGCACCATATAGCCGAGAGCAAGGAAAGAAACCGAGAGCTGCAATTCTATTACTGCTCTGTCCGCGAGCTGAGGGAAGAAATCAGGAGACCTCCGCGTGAGAACCATCGACCTACACCCTACCCTCTTCCAGCTGTGACCATTTTCAACTTCAACCAAGCTGCATCTCATCAGTTCCAGCCGCAACCTTGCAGCTACCAAACCCAGAACCAAACCTGCGCGTGAGAGCCGAGAGGAAGAAAGAAATTTCAAATTTCTTGTGCGTAGGCTTAGCTGGTTTCTGAGGTAATTTCTGGGCTAAATTTAAGTTACGTATTAGTAGATGAAGTTATATCAGAGCATGCTGGTGTTGTTTATGTAGTCAGATGATAAAAAAAAAATGAATAAGAAATCTGTCTTGGAAGAAAATGGTTCTGCCGAGAAGCTGAATTGGAAATGCAGCTTTAATTTTGTTTCCCTGAGGTAACCTGAGCTTATATATGCGATTACTTAACTTAAGACATGATGTTTAAGACCATGCATGTCAATTTATGCATCCGGATGATGAATTTGAAGCATGAGGAAAACCTGTCTTGGGAAGAAAATGACCTGGCCGAGAGTTGATTAAGAAATGTTGGATTAAACCTGCTTTCGTGTGATAATCCGGAACTGTTATTATGTTTAGCTAACTAAAGCTTGGATGATTAATATGGTTAGAGCTTTGCATGATAACTTTATGCATTCGAATTTGCGAGCTATGTAAGCTATGTAAATTTGGATGATCAAATTTTTCTGAGCTATGTAAGCTGCCGAATGGTCTCAGTTGCGAAATATTTCCTTGTGGTTGCTGCATCATATGCTCAATTGTTTGGAGTAGATTTTCTGGGCTGTAAATGTTTGTGTTTGAAGTTAACAAGATGCATAGGAGGTCATGGCATTGGGGGGGGGGTTTTGATGGATAAATCCATAAGCTTCATTCCTAGCGTGCCGCACGATCAAATTTCTGTTGCATGTGAAAATTGCAGAAAATCTTGTTCCTCAAAGTCAGCATTTTGTCCAGATCCTTTTTGTTGCATTTTTGAGTTCAAAACCTGTTTGATCCTACTCCTACCTTTGCTTCAAATCTCTGCATTTTGATTTGAGTGGAGATATACTTGGGTTATTTGCATGAATATAGATTCGGCCAAATGGGTCAGAAATTGAATGAGACTGCACAGCCGTGAGTTTGCAGAATGCATGAGTTTCTTGGTGTCTTTCTTGCATGAATTTCATCCTATGTTTGATTGTTTAGATGTTAAAGTTCTACACTCGGTTGTCCAGTTAGAGTTTTTGATGTTTGGTGGGTAGAGTTTAGATCAAAAGTGAGCATGCGAATTGAAACTTGCATTTGGATTTTGAAATTGCAGCAAATTTGTTTGGCCGAAAACATTGCAGAAGCTTATTTTCTTCTTCTCTTCGTGGATCGCATGCTTTGCATGAAGAAATAACTTCCAAAAATTGCACTCCAACCCCTTGGCTTCTATCTAATGCTTCCATGGCCCAATTAATTGGAAAACTTAATTAATTTTGTCCTCCTAACATGCCATTCTCTCTTTAACACATCTTGATTTGTTTGGGTAGATACTTAAGGAGTTGTAGAATGAATTTGAAGGGTCTAATAATTTTTTTTTCTAGATTTGTAGTCAATTTGTTTTTTTCTTGGATTCTTTGGCATTATGTTGCTTAGATACTAGCAAATTGTTCCTCATTTACCTTTTTGTGAATTTTCTCGTTTGATTTGGTATGTTTCACCTTCGATTCTTAATTTTATTTTATGTTTTTTTTTAGATCCTTAGTGTTTATAATAATAATAAATTGGCCCTTTAAACCTCTTTAATTTTTCAATTGGGTCTTTGCTTGTTTTAATTGGTTAAATACGAGTATTTTACTTTCCTTGGAATGCTTCGAGTGATTCAATTTGGCGTTTATTTCCATTTTCTCTGATTATTTGATAATTAAAGTGGTACCTTGACCCTTTTATTATTTTGGAGGGTAAATTAGTAATTTCACTTCATTAGGGCGTCGATTCAAGGGGAGGTACACTCTATCCCTTATTTGCACTTCATTTGACCCTACGTGCTCCTACGTGTTATGTGAATATGCATGTCTACTTCGCTTTCCTTGCCTTTCCTTAATTCCTTGCATTTATTTCATTTACTTTTGCTTTTATTTAAGTTATTCATTATGGGGTATGTGTACACCTCTTGGCTTGTAATAGATAGGGCTTGGCGAGCAAGTTGGTCCATTTTCCCTTTCCCCTTTTGTTTTAGTTAGCAAATGTAATAGATTCATTAGCTTGGTTGCATGCCTATGTGTTACGTGTTAATTTGCTTTATTAGGCTCTTGCATCTAGTCGAGCATGCTAAGTGTTATGTGCTACGTGTTTATAAGTGATTCGCATGTCTACTCGCTTTTTATGGTCATGAATGAAAGTGATGGATGAATGGACGTCACCACACTAGTCCAATGCTAGTTGTGGCCCCCTTTCTCGTTACCACACTAGTCCAACGCTAGTTGTGGTTCATTGTCCCGTTTTCCACTAGTCCAACGCTAGTAGGAAATTCTTAGAAAAGGGTTAGTCCAACGCTAGACCCAATAGGCCGTCCCTTTTTGTTAGTGCATACTTGCATGCTCACTACATTTTCATGCATTTTTCTTAGTTTTTATCATTTGGCATGCTCCTCCACCCTTTCCCCTTCATTTTAGACTTTTGCATTTTCATGCTAGTTATAGGGTACATTTGCTTGAAGAGTCCCCTTTCGACAAGGGAAACGAGCGAGTGTGGCTCCACAAATAGCCTTAGCACGCTAGTTCCCCCTTCTAATCAAAGGGAAGATTAAAGTCACAAAGTTAGGACTCCCCGTTCCCGTCCTGATGCATTCCTCTAGTGTTCATGCATTTTATTCATTCGCTATCACATACACTTTTACTTTATATTCTATCCCTTTTTCCACATTCTCACTTCACACTACTTTTGGACGTTTTTCACTTAACCACTCACACTTTATACCATATCACTCGCACACATGCACTTTATATTATTTTCACATTATCATTCTTTACTCACCTTACCCTGTAAATACATTTGCACACCTCCACTTACATCCTATTATTTTTATCACTTTTCTCACTTCACACAAACTCACATTTTCACATGGCATGCATTCCACTCATTTTTACGTCATTTAGGATTATGTGTGACCTCTCCAAAGGATCATCATTGGGCTTCACAATTAATGTGATTGGCACCACTCAACCTTTGAAGAGAAATTTCCCCCATGTCCCCCTAGGTCTAGGTTCTTGCATTCATATAGTCATATCCAACACGCGATACATACCTTGGGTAGAAAAATTAGGAAAGGTGGGGCTAAATCACGCAACTAGCCTTGGCTAGGTCGAAGGGGTGCCTTGGATTTTATCCTTGCCTTCCCCTTCGTCAAATGTGACTCCCGAACCTTTTTTCGTTGGTTTACGTGGACTAGGAGTCGTTTAAAAGGGGTTTCTCTCTACCTTTCCTTTAGAAAGAATCACTTTTTTGGGTGACTTGGTACACCCTAACTCTATACCAAGTGGCGACTCCGTTTTTCATTCAAAAAACCCTTTTTAAACTTCGTTTGGCCAAATCGTCGCATTTTTAAGTCCCATGGCCTTTTATTTTCATTTACACACGTTCACATATTCCACACTACTCACACACCACAACACACATTCAAAAAGTGGGGCGCGACAGCCACTACCTAAGAATCCACCTCAAGACATCTACCTAAAGTCAAGGTTCAAGGAACCCATCGACAACCCAAGCTTAACTTAGTTAAAACTAACCAAAATCTAACTAAGAGATGAAAGAAAATGAGGGCTTTGAGGGGTTTTACAATTTTTCCAGGAGTAGTGAGCAACTACAAGGAAACAAACTCTAAACCACCAAGTATCTTCCTCCTCCAAGTCTTCTTCTAAGCTTGAGTGATGATCCAAGAAGATGAGCAAGTTTGGAGCAAGTGTTTGGAGCAAAAATGGAGAAGATGCTAGCTGAAATTTTTGGCTAAAATGGAGAGGGAATGGCCGGCCAAGAGGAGAAGAAAAATTGGAAATTTCTTGGCTCATTGGGAGATGAAGTGCACGGCTAAGGGGAAGAAGAAAGAAAGGAAATGAAATTTTTGGTCAATTTTTCTTTTACTTAAAGGCTAAGAGTAGTCCATGTCAAGGTCAAAGTTCCATGGATGTTGTGACAATTGTCCTTCCAAGATTAATCCTCATCCTATTGTCTTCTAATCACTAAAATATCTAGCCAATCTCTAATTATCTCTTAACACCTTATAAAATAATATTCCTTTGTACAAAACACCTTTTTAATCTTCAAAAATTTATTGCACGCACCGCATTAGTGGGTCCCATATTCAATATGCAATTCAAATTTAACATGAATTAACTTATACAAGGAAAATGATTTAAAACTTGACTCACTTATAAAAATATCTGGGAAATTAAGGTAATAAGGTAAGGTAAAGAAAATGTGCTCAAAGAAATAAGATAAAATAAAGATAATTTTCGGGTCCTCGCACTCTCTTCCCCTTAACAGAATTTTGTCCACGAAATTCTCTCCTTTGCTCACAAAATTCGATTCTACAAGGTTTTCTTTCACTTTTCAAGAGCATCCCCCTTAGTCATGTTGCTACCACAATCTTACCTAGAGGGAAAAACTTAATAATACAATGACTAAATTAACATGCTAAGATCAATGAAGGTATCAAAAGGTGAAAAGTAACATAAACTTCAAACTCGGTGAAAAGAAGGGTTGAAACTTGGTTACTACTCGTGCTAATTCTTAAATTTATACACTGTACGTTGATAAATCATCCACAATATAAGGCGCCTCTCATTTTTACAATTGTACCACTAGATCCGAATCACCCTTTCTAATCAAAATTTCTTCCTTTCGAACCACAAATGAAGAATTCTCGCTTAAATTCAAGACTAAATTATAGTAATAGATTTATGAATGAGGATCCATTGCTGCCTAACCACCAGTATTTAATATCACCCATTAAAACATCAGGTACCAAGTCCACTGTATCTAACAGGGATACAACTTACTACATATATTTCCCTACACATAGCCTAATAAATACAACTATTTCAGGTAAAACCTCACTAATTGTTAACTTTGACTATTACAACTGCTTCACCATCCCGAACTTCATTTGTCTTGAGCAGTTCCTCACTTGATGTCCAAGTTGGCCACATCTAAAACATGCACCAATTTTCAAATAACATAATCCCGTATGAATTTTATTACATGTTTCACATTGAGTAGCTACGCATCTCTTCTTGAAGTGTCCATTCTTTCTTTTCCTCCTCTCTTTATCCTTCATAGCAAATTCATCTTCATGCATCTTTTTACGTTTCCCTTTAATATCGCGAGTACTTCTTGTGACGACCCCACCTCCCCCTAAGGCGAACCAAAGGGTTCGGCGGACCGCCTGCCCACTCTCGCCAGGACTCACTCACGTAAAGATGGCGAAAATAACTTACAAACGTAGGAAAATAAAGAACACAATCCCTTCAGCTTAATATATATACAGCAGTACTCAAATCCAACTACAAGGTTCATACATGTCCAAATACATTAACGGGTTTACAATTCAAATACACACAACCCTAGTCGGGTGCTAGCGTGAGTACAAATCAAAATTTCAAAATAACTAGACTACGCTAGTCTGTACACGTCTCACGCCTCGCTCGTACCCCTGTAAGGAAAACAAAACTAATGGAGTGAGTTAAATCTCAGTGATGTCTCAAATATCAAATTGTCGATCAAATAAAGTAAAAATAGCATAATAGTGAAATAGCGAGCAAAACAAGTCAAGAAGTGAGTAACAGCACTTCATATAGCCAAACAATAAATTTTCCGCATTTCACATATAAGGATACGGTTGCTCATATATCGGCTCCACCATAGCTTGATCGATTGGTAGTTGACACTCCGTCAACTTTCGGATAAGAAACTAGTCCAGTAGAACACCACTTAACTCCAATCTCCGTCCACCGACAAAACCCCTTACTGGGACCGAACTCCACAATAAACACTGGTGGTAATACTCGAGTATACCGATTAGTCAAGGAGATAACACTCCACTCGACATCACTAACTACCCAGGGTTCGTTATCTAATCGACCAGACCCTTGCCGGCTCGACTCGACAAACTAGCCATAGGGTTTCTGGAATTCCAGGCAAGATACAGTTCATAGGCATGTATAACAAGTTAATTGCAATCGATGAACAAGAACACATCACATTAGGGCAAGTGCGATAAAGTATACTCTTGCCCTATCAATTCACTTATATATATATCATGTAATCACATTGGACAAGTGTTACACACAAATGTCAAGTTCAATCAGATATTTGGAAGCACTCACCAAAATGTAGTGCCTCAGTGATCACGTCTGGGTTGTACTCCGGGTTTGGAGTCCAAATCTGCGATAAAACTTTGTTTAAGAACTTTGAAAAACGACTAAGGTTCGAAACTTAAACGTTTCGTTCAATAAGAATCAAGTAATTGAAATTCATTTGGAGAATATTTGTGAAACACTTGCTCATTTTTCAAATTGTGAGCTTTTGTAGCAATTATACTTGAAAATACCATTGGAGTCGAAAGAACGAGAAAAACGTATTTCTAGTAGTCGTTGTTTCATTTCTCAAGGGTACAAGTTCGGGCAAGTTCTAACATATATACCTCGATAAAAGAAAACACAAATATCCTAGATGGTTCAAGTGGTATTCGCTCTCAAACCTTACTCAAGTCGCAAGTATATCTACCTAGCCCTCGAGCGTAAATTTGGGCAGCACGCCCTTTGTATTTACCTATTTTTCAACCATTTATGGCTTCATTCTTTTCCTCAGTCAGTCCCAAAGTCACACACAAAAATCATCTCATTTCAATAGCCGTTCAATAGGTTCAAAGTTATACAAGTACAAAATCAAACTAGGAAAATGTCTGGAAATGAAGTTTAAGTCATAAAACAAAAGACAGATTTGCCGTCGTTTAGCGTAACGGGAACAACCGAAGCTACGCTTATTGGATTGGGGTGTAATTATACCATTTCGAAGCTAAGATAAAGGGCTACAACTTTAATGAAGACCACTCAGTCCAGTTCCTGGTGTATCCAAGTCAAAATTTCAAATTACAGAACCAGAATCTCACATTCGGGCTAGTTAACCGCACTATTCGTAAACGATAATAACTCAGGCTACCGAAGTCCGATTAAGGAGTTTTTAGGGCCGTTGGAAAGATAAAACATAACACTATAACTTCTGTGTTTTGGCCAAATGCTAATTCAGTATGGATCAGGGTGAACAGACACGGTCAGATTGGTGAAATATCAAAACTGGCCACAAAGTTCTACCTATGGAAGTCAGGGGTAATTTTGTCTTTTCACATGATAAAGTACTTCGATTGAGTTGAAAGTTTGAAGGCAGCTATAAAATATCATTCTCTACAACTTTCATGTTTTGTGCTAAGTCTAATTCAGCCTCCCTCATGGTCAAACAGAACCGGACAGAATAGGGGAATTACAAAACCGAAAACTGGAATTCATGAATACAAGTGCTAATCTTCACAATCCTAGCTTGAAAAACTACTTCACCTCCTTGTCTACACTTTTTTTTTTTTTTTTTATAATTATTTTATTTTATAGATAGGAGCAAATTTTACACACTGAGAAAGACCAATTCGAAGTACAGCAAATCGACTGAAAAGGTAATAAATCAAACACAAAACCTCCATTTCTCATTCAACCGCATATTAGCTCCAGTTGTCCTTTGTTCTCAGCCCTTCATACGCTTACTTTTCCGAATTGAAGGCATTCCTAATCTATCAAGTCGAATGGCCCCACGAGCCATAGTTGGGAACGAATTAAAGGCCTCGTAAAGCTTGACTTGATGCTCTGGATGAAATACGCCCACATTGGACAGCGCATCAGCAACTTTGTTAGCTTCCCTATAGCAATGCGAAAAACGATCAGGATCTTTCACCAACTGCCAAATCTGCCTAATCTCTCGTCGAATCTTCCAGGGGCATTGAATGCGATTCTGAAGAATTCCAACTAATAATAAAGAATCCGATTGAACATAGAGATTTTAAAAACCCCTATGTACACAAGTTTGAAGGCCAATAAGGAGTGCCTGAACCTCTGCACATAGACTTGTAGTTTCCCCAAGATATGCCGAAAAGCCAATCAAAGGTATGCCATTTGAATCCCGAAGAACCCCACTGCCTCCACTCACTCCTGGATTGCCCTTAGAACAGCCATCCGTATTTAATATGAACCGATCGGATTCCTTTGCTTCCCAACGAACAAGTTTGTATGTAACCTCAGTATGAGAAGAATACGACCAATCATACAAATGATGAAATGACTGTACTCTGAACACTTGTTTGAAATGAATTCCCACCATGGTCTGGATTTCCGAGAAAATGGCACGACAAATGGCAAGCGGCCTCATCTGAACATCCTCAAACATTGCTTTATTCCTTGCTTTCCAAATCTGCCAACAGACAATGCTGGGTAGAATGTGCCCAATAAATCGTTGTATTTCAGAATCATATGAGCTGAGCCACCAACCCACTATACGGGGCCTCAAAGATGACCCTGGAAAGGACAAACCACATGAAGCTCCAAAATAGTGCCAAACTGTCGACGCTATATGGCCATTAGAAAATAAATGTTCAATTGATTCCTCAGATGCCGAAGAACAGCAAAAACACTTTGAGGGTAAATGTAAACCAAGTTTACATAACCGATCTGGAACCGGCAGTCTCCCCAGCAACAATCGTAGCATGAAGAATGAAACTTTGAAAGGGAGTTGAGAATGCCAAATTGTATTAAAGACCATAGACTTGTTGCGGGCCTGCCTAATATCCCGAAATGCCGAAGCTATAGAGAAGTTTCCAGATGTTGTGAGCGTCCAAATGACTTCAGATTCACCCCCTTCTTCTGGAATCGGGTGCTCTAAAATAGAGGGCACCATTTCCCTCGGTAGTATCTGATATAACAAATTCACATCCCAGTTTCCATTGATGATGAAATTAGCAAAAGACAAATGTGGGACAACGGTCGCTTGGTGGAACAAAGCACCACCCCCCAACCAATTGTCGTACCAAAAATGACAAGCGCCGTCTTTTGCAATCCATAGCATAGAGAATTCCACTTGTCGACTCACATTGACCATCCTGCGCCAGAGTGCGGAGTCCATTGCCTTGATTTCTACCTGACAAGGATGAAGGTGTCTACAGTATTTTGCTTTCATAAATTCAGCCCACAATGACAAACCCTTTCTAAAATTCCACCAAAGTTTGAATGAGAAAGCTGTATAGATGTCTTGAAGCTTCCGAAATCCAACTCCTCCCTCCTCTATCGGATAGCACATATGGGACCAACGTATCCAGTGAAATTTCGACTCCTCGGGTGATGAGCTCCATATGAAGGTCGAGAAAGCCTTTTCTATAGTTCTAAATACCTTACTCGGGATAACCGCAGCCGACATCAGATGTACTGGCATCGATGCCAAGACATGTTTGATTAGAACTATCTTACCTCCAAAGGAAAGCATCCTTGATTTCCATGATATAATTCTCCCTAGAATAGACTGACACGCTTCTCCAAAATATGATGATTTGCATCTCCCAAAGTAAAGGGGGCAACCCAAATACCGAATTGGAAATGGTTGCCAGGAAAACTTGGTGATACGTTCAATCACCCTTCGTCTTGCCGGTGGTAAAGATGGATGAACCAGGTAACAAGTTTTTAGCACATTTATTAGCTGACCCGAACACCTTTGATACGCCTCTAGCACCTGCATGATAACCTTTAGAGAATAAGAGGATCCGTTTGCAAATATGAGAACATCATCCGCAAACGCCAAATGAGTTATAGTAGGACATGCATACGGGACTTTGAATCCCACAAAACCCGATTGCATGGCAAGGTTATTCAATCCTCTAGATAACACCTCAGCCCCTATAATGAATAAAGCAGGCGATAAAGGATCACCCTGACGGAGGCCTCTCGTAGATTTAAAAAAACCATGAGATGCCCCATTTAAAATGACCGAAAACCAGACATTAGAGATCAATCGCCATACTAAATCAATAAATATTTCTCCGAAGCCAAACCTCCTGAGAACATCAATAATATGATCCCATGCCACCCGGTCATAAGCTTTAGACATGTCAAGTTTCATTACCACATTGCCTCCTCTATTCTTTTTCCCAATACCCGAAACTATCTCCTGAGCTAGCAGAAAATTATCTGTTATATTGCGCCCCTTCACAAAGCCTGTCTGCTGGGGTGAAATAATTTTGGGCAGTACATAAGCAATTCTATCAGCTAAGATCCTGGATAATAATTTGTTGAAGAAGTTACACAGACTGATGGGCCTAAATTGAGAAAAATCCTGGGGATTTGGCATCTTCGGAATTAACACAATGGAGGTAGATGTGATGAATCGAGGCAACTCTGCCCCACAGAAAAAGCTGAGTATTGCATTATATACATCTTGGGCAACAACTTCCCAGGCAAATGTAAAAAATTTGCCTGTGAAACCATCTGGGCCAGCAGCACTGTCCCCATCCATTGATCTCACGACTCGATAGACTTCTTCAATCGAAGGAACCTCTTCCAATTTTTCATTGTCCTCTTCCGAGATTATGGATGGAATTAGGTGCCGCAAATCGGAAGATGACTCTAAAGAACACGTGAATAGGTCAGAAAAATATGTTATTGCCTCAGTTGCTATATCATCATTCTTGTCCACCCAAACACCGTTTGACTTTTTGATGCGGTGTATCATTCCTTGAGCCCGTCTCTGTCTTACTACCGCATGAAAATACCTTGAATTACGATCTCCGTGTTTAAGCCATTTGACCCTGGCTTTTTGGCTCCAAAATTGCTCTTCAATTGACAATGCATGCCGCAACTCCGCCTGAGCCTTGCTAAGCTCAACCTGACATTCCTCCGATGCATATTGATCCATAGCTTCCTCTGCGCGTTGGACCCCCATTTCTGCAGAACGAACAGCATCAAATACATTCCCAAAGTGTTGCTTGTTCCAAGTTTGAATAGCCCTCCTCGTTGCCAAAAGTTTAGAGCTCAAAACACGCAATGGAGAACCAGACACATCTTGATTCCAAGCATATCGAATTACCTCCAAGAGTTCAGATTTGGTTGTCCAGACGTTCAAAAATCTGAAAGGCCGTGGCGTATGATCTGATCTCTCCTTAAATGAAATTTTCAACGGTGCATGATCTGAAGGATGTCTTGCCAGGTGAAGCACAGAAATTGCGTTTGAGAGATCCAAACAAGCCCCATTGACTAAAAACCTATCCAACCTCTTTGAAACCCGAGCTCTTCCTCTCCGATTGTTAGACCATGTGAAGCTAGCTCCTGAAAATCCTACGTCAAAAACTCCGGCATCTTCCATAAAAGACATGAATTCCATCCCCTCCGCTATAACAAATGGACGTCCCCCTCGTTTTTCATGAGGTGCTAATATAACATTAAAATCACCCCCAATGCACCAAGGAAGAGAAATTGGCTTATCATTTAATAAGGTATGCCATAAGACACGGCGCTCCTGCACTGAGCACTTATCTACACTTATTCACAGCATTTTTCATCTAAACAAGAAGAAATATGGCTGAACAATACAAAACCCTAACTCACCAATTCTCCAAAAATCATCACAACTACTTGCATAACTATCAATCAACCAAAAATATGAATTGTATAGCAACTTAAGCAAGAATAAAGGAATTAAAGATGATGGACAGCCAATATACCTCAATAAAAGGGCTTGAAGAGTTATCCTTCACCTTTCCTTATGAAATTAAGCTCACTAAGCTTCCCAAGCTCTCACTTTGCAGGTTAATCGGTTTAGTTTTCTTGTTTTCTCACTCAATCAAGCAAAACCCAAGATGGAATTGAAGTTCTTTCTCTCCCTTTTTTTCTCTCCTAGTTTCAGCCACAAGCTAGAAAAAATGAAGAAGAATGAAGCTTCAAGATGGTTTTAAGGCTTAGTCATAGTTTGGGTCAAAGGTTCTTGGATTAGTGCCACTTGTCACCACCAATTTCCATCTCAATTTTTTCCTTTTCCTTTAGTTTAAATGGTCAAAATTTTTGGCCACCTTGATCAACTTTAGAGATGATATTTAGGCTCCAATAACAATGAGATTAACTTGATAAAAATGGTGGGTTCAATCGGTAGTGAACGGTACCCGTCGGTTCGAGCCGATTTTCCTTAAATCGCGTATACTAGGGTTTTAACTTATAATTCACTAACTTATTATTCTCACTTCTAATCACACACTTAATATCATTAAAAACTCACTCTTAATCACCAAATTTGATCCACCCTCCGTACTGGATAGTCACACTACGAATAGACGTAAAAACCCTAATTCGCGCTAACTTGAAAACGAAAAGGGAAAACCCTTAATTCTATATTCATTTGCACTTATTGTGGGATGATTGGGTAGTAAGGCTATTATAAAGTAATCATTTCCAAATAAAAGGGAATTTTTACGAAAAATATAAGGAATTTTGCAAGTCCTCGCACTCTCTCCCTCTTAAGAGAATTTCGTCCTCGAAATTCATACCTTGAGCTGTAAATAGGTCTGGATACTTCTCTCGCATATCCTTCTCTAGCTCCCAGGTGGCTTCCTCCACTTCATGGTGTTTCCATAGAACCTTCACTAGTGGAATCTGCTTGTTCCTCAAGTCCTTCACCTTCTTGTCCAGAATTCGAATGGGTCGTTCCTCATAGGTTAACGACTCGTCGAGTTCAATATCTTCTGATGGCAAAATATGAGTTGGATCCGGATGGTATTTCTTAAGCAAAGAAACATGAAACACATCATGAATCCGAGACAAGCTAGCTGGTAGCTCTAGTCGATAAGCCACATTCCCTATCCGCTGGAGTATATTAAAAGGTCCTATATATCTCGGTTGTAACTTTTTCCCTTTTCCTGCCTTAATCTTTCCTTTCAAGGGAGTAATCCTAAGAAACACTTTATCTCTTATCTCAAATTCCAAATCCTTCCTCGGATGATTGGCATAACTCTTTTGTCGGCTTTGGGCTGTTTGAAGCCTCTGACGAATCACCTTTACCCTTTCGTAGGCTTCCTCAACCCACAGTATTGTAGCCGAATCAATAATCTTCCTCTCCCCTACTTCATCCCAATGGATTGGAGATCGATACTGTCATCCATACAATGCTTCATATGGAGCCATTTGAATAGACGAGTGATAACTATTGTTATACGCGAACTCAACCAATGTTAGGTATTGGCTCCAACTTCCTCCAAAATCGACTATACAGGCTCTCAGCATATCCTCAAGAGTTTGAATGGTCCTCTCACATTGTCCATCGGTTTGAGGATGATACGCTGTACTATAATTCAGTTTAGTCCCTAAAGCCTCTTGCAGTTTTTGCCAGAATCGAGACACAAATCTGGGGTCTCTATCAGATACGATACTCACTGGTACCCCATGTAGTCTCACCACTTCATCCATATAGAGTTTGGCAAGTTTTTTCAAAGAATATTTCATATTTACTGGCAAGAAATGTGCGGTCTTAGTTAATCGGTCCACTATCACCCAGATCACATCATGACCTTTTTGAGTTCTTGGTAACCCGATACGAAATCCATCGTTATATGCTCCCACTTCCATTCAGGGATCTCTAAAGGCTGTAATAGACCTGACGGTTTTTGATGGTCAGCTTTCACTTGTTGGCACATAAGACATTTTTGCACAAACTGAGCAATCTCTGCATTCATATTATCCCACCAATACAGACTTTTGAGATCCTGGTACATTTTAGCACTACCTGGATGTACCGTATACCTAGAACAGTGAGATTCCTCCAAAATCTCCCTCTTTAAATCTTCATCCCTAGGTACAACGACGCGATTTCAGAATCTTAAAATTTCATCAGGACCTAGGTTAAAGTTGGGCAACGCTCCCTTCTTCACTTTTTCTACCCACTTCTGCACCGTTGGTTCTTTCATTTGGCCCTCTTTAATCCAATCCAACAGTGTTGATTTCACCTCAATATTTCCAAAAATAACTTTATGTGGCTCCAGACGTGGTTTTCATTCACATACATCCTCTAACAAGCGCCACTCTCCCACCATTGAACTTGCTAGTTAAGCTTTGCGACTTAAAGCATCTGCTACAACGTTGGGCTTTCCTGGATGGTAGTTAATCGTACAATCATAGTCTTCTAAGAACTCCACCCACCGACGTTGCCTTAGGTCTAGCTTCTTCTGAGAAAATAGATACTTAAGGCTCTTATGATCCGTATAGATCTCAAATGTCACCCCGTATAAATAGTGCCGCCATTTTTTCAAAGCAAACACGACAGCTGCAAGTTCCAAGTCATGGGTTGGATAGTTTTGCTCATGAGACTTTAACTTCCGAGATGCGTAGGCAATCACATTCCTATTTTGCATCAAAACACACCCTAACCCCTCTCTCGAAGCATCGGTATAAACCGTATAGCTATCCGTCCCATTGGGCACAGCTAACACTGGAGCCATGGTTAATTGCCTCTTAAGCTCTTGGAAACCATTCTCGCACTTAGCATCCCAAATGTACTTTCCTTGTTTCTTTGTCAAGTTCGTTAGGGGTCCCGCAATTTTGCGGAAATTCTTTATAAATCGGCGGTAATACCCTGCTAGGCCCAAAAAGCTTTATTTTTAGTAGGATTCTCTGGCCGTTTCCATTTGGTTACAGCTTCCACTTTAGCCGGGTCTGTAGTAATCCCATCCATTGAAATGATATGGCCTAGGAACGTCATTTTTTCCAGCCAAAATTCACACTTGCTAAACTTGGCGAACAACTGGTGCTCTGTTAGGGTTTGTAATACTATCCTCAAGTGTTGCTCATGCTCCTCCCTTGCCTTCGAATATACTAGGATATCATCAATAAACACCACCACAAACTTATCCAAATAGGGTTTAAACACCCGATGCATTAAATCCATGAATGCCGTTGGGGCATTAGTTAAACCAAAAGGCATTATTGCAAACTCGAAATGCCCATATCGAGTGTTAAAGGCCCTTTTTGGCACATCCTCCTTTTTGATTCTCAATTGATAATACCATTGTCGAAAATCCAACTTAGAGAACACCACCGCCCCTTGTAATTGATCAAATAACTCATCGATGTGGGGCAAAGGATACTTATTCTTAACGGTTACTGCATTCAAACCACAATAGTCAATGCATAACCTTAAACTCCCATCCTTCTTTTTAACAAATAACACTGGAGCTCCTCACGGTGACTCGCTCCCATGTATGAACCCCCGTTCTAGCAAGTCTTGCAATTGAATTTTTAACTCCTTAAGTTCAACAGGTGCTATTCGATAAGGGGTTTTCGAAATGGGAGTAGTTCCAGGTGCTAGGTCAACCTTAAATTCAATCTCCCTTTCGGGTGGCAGTGACCCCAACTCCTCCGAAAATACGTCCGGATACTCACTAATCACCGGCATGTCCTCCAGCTTAACCTTTTCTCCTGGGGTGTTAACTGAAAAAGCTAAAAAATCGCATGCCCCATGACTAAGTAATTTCCTAGCCCTTATTCATGAAATGAACGCAGATGAGACTAACATACCCCTCACGTCTAGCTTTAGGGTTGCGTCCCCCGGTATGCAAAACTAAACTACCTTCAACCTACAATCTACCCGAGTATGATAATGAGCTAGTCAGTCCATGCCTAGAATAACATCGTACCCCTTAATGGCTAGACTTATGAGGTCGACTACTAATTTTCGCTCACCAATCCAAATATCGCAATTTCTATACACCTCATTCCCAAGTAAAATTTGATTACCCGCAGGTGTTCTTACTTCTAAATCACAAGGTAGCCTTTCAACTTTCATGTCAATTCCAAGCATAAATGTAGGGCTAACAAAAGAATGAGTGGCACCAGGGTCTATCAGAATTTTGGCTAAACGATGAAAAACAGGAATCGTACCTTCCACGATCTCCGTCGGCTGAAGTACCGATTGCTGGTCCAACGAATACACCCTGGCCGGTACTTTTGACCTGGTCCCTCCTACCTTGATTAGCGGGCAGTTAGCGATCTGATGCTCCGTGCTTCCACACCTTAGGCACTTCCGGGCCTTTCTCCAGCAATTATCCTCAGTATGGTTTGATTTTCCACAATATCCACACGTTACTCGGGGAGTGGAGGTCTGGCCCCCCTGTGGTCCACCTCTCCCCTGTTCTCTTCCACCTTGGCCTCCCCTCGGCGTACCTCCCCTCGAAATACCCGTAAACCTTCCACCCCCAGCTCCACGACCGGCTTTAGGGGGTGATATGTTTCGATCACTCTGTGCTGGCTTTTGACTTCCACCGAGCGCCCCTTTTTGTTTCGCGTGAAAGTTCCTCACTTGTGCCCTGGCAATCTCTATCCTCTGGGCCTTTTCCAAAACCTCAGTAAAAGTATTAATTTGGGTTGCCGCTAAGGTCTCCTGTATTTCCACATTGAACCCTTGAACAAACTTCCTTACCTTCCTTTGCTCCGTAACTATCAATTCAGGAGCAAATTTAGACAACTTCGTAAACTGAGTTTCATACTCAGATACACTCAAAGTTCCCTGCCGAAACTTAATAAAATCATCCTCTCTCTTCTCTTGGACGATCGATGGGAGGTATTTTTCGTTAAACTCCCGCACGAAATTAAACCAGGTCCATGCGGTTGCCTCTCTCTCCCATATAGCTCTAATTACATTCCACCAAACTCTAGTCGGACCTTCAAATTGAAAAGCAGCAAATTGCACTTGCCTATCCTCCGCATAGTTCAGAGCGGCAAAGATATTGATCATGGTCTCTAACCATCTCTCGGCTCCCTCAGGGTCCGGTCCTCCTAGGAACTTAGGAGGAGAGAACTTTTGAAATCTCTCGAGGGCTCTATCTTGTCCCATATCGGGATCCCTAGGTTGGTTCACAGGGGCTTGACCCGGTTGCTCTACTAAACGAGCAAGAATATTAGTCATTTGCTGGATCGCCGTCGCCACCTGATCTCCCCCTTCCACTCGGGGTCCAGGTTGCGGCTCCGCCGTTCCACTTCTTTCCCCTCTCGATTCTTGCACTGGTTCTTGGGCCTGTCTACCCCCTCGCTGACGATTAGAGCCACGTCCTCGAGTAGCTCCCTGATCCTGACTCCTTCTACCTTCCATGATTCTTGACTAGCCAACTATATAAATATAAGCAAAATAAGGTATGGCTCGGATAAAACATTTTCAAATCATAAAGCAGAGACAATAAAACACATTCAAAACAAACATGGCCTTTATATACATAGCAAAATAAGGCACATAGCAAATTAAAAGTACTGTACATGTCAACCTGGTCAAGTCAAAGGCTATACTAGCCAAGAGACATAGAACAAAAGAAACACTATATACATCAACCTTAACACGTCAAATTTCAAAAACAAAAGGGGACGTGTTATTCCACTATATCCCTATCTACCTCACAAAAATCTCTCAAACCCTGAACTAGAAGTCTAATTAGATGCTGACCCAACCGACTCCGTAGGTGCGGCAGACTCCTCATTTGGGTCCTCCTCGGGATCCTCCTCAGGATTCTCCTCGGGATCACTAGGAACCGCAAGCGCTTGACCCTCCCTGGCCAAGTCCTGAGCCACATCCTCCACTAGAGCCCCGCACTCAGTCAGGATACTGTGGGTCCGGTCTCAAACATCGCCAACTACTCGAGCAAGGCGACCAGTAGTCGCCTGAGCCTGCTCTCTAAAGGCATCAGTCCGCTGCTGCTCCTCCAGAACTGAAGCCTCTATCTCTCGGATCCTAGCACTGTGTACTCGGAGGGCTGCCTGGAGATGCTCGATCTCTGTCTGGAACCTATGATTGGCGTTACCCAATCGTCTCCGCTCATCGTCCACGGCCAACACTACCCTATCGGGATAGGAGTAGGTCTTTCAGCAGTCCCAACGCCAGATCTTGCGCGCCGGAGACCACCGACACACGGGCCCACCGGGACTCTCTTGGTAGGTCAGCACACGACATGCAGGCCCCTCAAGATATATCTCATCAGTAGGTATGGGCTGAGATGGCCCAGCACCCCCAGTAGCATCTGTACCCGCCATCGCCTACATTACAAGAAGCATTGCAAGAAGAGGCAAGCTAGACATATAAATTGAGGCTAAAGGCCTATTCTCAAGTGTGAAACCCTAGCCTATCGTAACCAAACTATAACCAAGGCATAGCAAGTATAAATCACTCGAGCTACCCAGATCAATTCAAACCTAGGATCTGATACCACCTGTGACGACCCCACCTCCCCCTAAGGCGAACCAAAGGATTCGGCGGACCGCCTGCCCAACTCTCGCCAGGACTCACTCACGTAAAGCTCGCCAAAATAACTTACAAACGTAGGAAAATAAAGAACACAATCCCTTCAACTTAATATATATATATAGCAATACTCAGATCCAACTACAAGGTTCATACATGTCCAAATACATTAACGGGTCTACAATTCAAATACACACAACCGTAGTCGGGTGCTAGCATGAATACAAATCAAAATTCCAAAATAACTAGACTACGCTAGTCTGTACACGTCTCACGCCTCGCTCGTACCCCTGTAAGGAAAACAAAACTAATGGAGTGAGTTAAATCTCAGTGATGTCTCAAATATCAAATTGTCGATCAAATAAAGTAAAAATAGTATAATAGTGAAATAGCGAGCAAAACAAGTCAAGAAGTGAGTAACAGCACTTCATATAGCCAAACAATAAATTTTCCGCATTTCACATATAAGGATACGGTTGCTCATATATCGGCTCCACCATAGCTTGATCGATTGGTAGTTGACACTCCGTCAACTTTCGGATAAGAAACTAGTCCAGTAGAACACCACTTAACTCCAATCTCCGTCCACCGACAAAACCCCTTACTGGGACCGAACTCCACAATAAACACTGGTGGTAATACTCGAGTATACCGATTAGTCAAGGAGATAACACTCCACTCGACATCACTAACTACCCAGGGTTCGTTATCTAATCGACCAGACCCTTGCCGGCTCGACTCGACAAACTAGCCATAGGGTTTCTGGAATTCCAGGCAAGATACAGTTCATAGGCATGTATAACAAGTTAATTGCAATCGATGAACAAGAACACATCACATTAGGGCAAGTGCGATAAAATACACTCTTGCCCTATCAATTCACTTATATATATCATGTAATCACATTGGACAAGTGTTACACATGTTGACCTTGGCTGATCAGTCCTTGGTTTTGATGATTAACAAACCAAAATGTAAATTTGGACTAATGTTTTTATGTGAGAAATTTGTTAGAACATGTCATTGATCCAAAAGAGAATCGAAAAGATTTGAATCAAAGAGAAGTTAAGAAATATGAAGGTTCGGACGTAGAGGATCGGACGTCCGACAAACGACGATACTCTTCGGACGCTTGGATCGGACGCTCATTCATTGCTTCGGCCGTCCGACACAAAAAGAATGAAAGTTGAACATTCTGACTTCTATCGGACGCAGGGTTCGGACGCAGAACAAATGGTTCGGACGTCCGATAGGTGGTTCGGACGCAGAGCAAATGGTTCGGTCGTCCGACAGGCCAACGGCTAGTTTCGACAGCATTTAATATTTGACCGTTGGAGAGCCTTTTGGAGCCATTTCTCACCTTCTATAAATACCCCAAAACACAAGAAGACATAGACTTTTGGCCAACACTAAATACAAGCTTACAAGTGAGATCTTTGAGTAGAAATATTCTTTGTTGGTTGTATAAGGGGTTGGGAAAGTTGGGTTGTGAGGTTGCTCAAGTGGAGGAGTAAAACCTTGGTGAAGGTGAACCTATCACTTGGAGTGGTAAAACCTTGATAAAGGTTGCCTCACTTGTATAAAGTAGTTCTTAATTGAATGGGTAAGCTTTCAATTGTAACTAGTTGAGGGTTTACTTGGAGAGTAGTAAAATTCCTTTGCTCAACCAAAGTATGTTTGGGGTGAGGAAGGAGTGAGCCTTCACTTGTACAAGTTGGTTAGCACTACCATCAATTGAAGAAACTATTTGGTGGATTCAACTCCAAGTTTGGAAGAAGCTTGGGAGTTTGATTGGTTTGAATTTCTTTTACTTTATTGTTACTCTATTTTTGTGCTTTAAAATTGCTTATATTCTTTGTCATTGTATTTACTTGACTACTTGTCTGGTTGAGTATTTTGGTTATATTTGGTTGCATCGGGGGTTACAATTGGTATCAGAGCTTGGTCTCCTAGAGATTAAGTTTAACCGCTTAGAGTAGAGATCATGGCAACCATAAAAGTTTCCTTTTTAGAAGGGCAATCTTTTGATAGACCACCTATGTTTAATGGTTCTCATTTTAGCATGTGGAAACAAAGAATGATGATTTTCTTACAATCCGTTTATATTGAATTATGGTATGTGGTAGAAGATGGTCCTTATGAAGCTAGAATAGTTGACTCTACCACTAATTTGAGTAGATTAAAGACTAGAGAAGAATTGAATGGAAAAGACAAGAGATACCTTTCTTTGAATGCCAAGGCCATGTATATATTGTACAATGCATTAGCTGTAAATGAATCTAGTAGGATTAAAGGTTGTAAATCAGCTAAAGATATTTGGGATAAATTGTGTGAATTTCATGAAGGTAACCAAGATATTAAAGAACAAAAGAAATCTTTGCTTGTTTCTCAATATGAATTTTTCAAAATGCATCCTCTTGAAAATGTTGATAAGATGTGTAGTAGATTTTGTGACATTATTCAAGATCTTAAATTGCTTGGAAAAGAATATTCTTTGGGTGAGAAAAATAGAAAGATTTTGAATGCCTTGCCAAAAGAATGGGAAAACAAAATAAATGCTATAGAAGAGGCAAAGGATTTAAATTCTATGTCCATTGAATCTCTTGTGAATTCCCTAACCTTTTATGAATTAAAGCTGAAATTCAAAGTGCAAGAGGAAGAAAATGCAAGAATGTATAAGAGAGGCATAGCTTTTAAAGCATCTCAAGTGGGGGATAACCCATCCTTCATGGGTAATGAAAACATGGAAGTGGACAATGATATAACTCCTCACATCAAAAGTTTCAAGAAGATCTTCAGCAAGAGAAGTTCTAGAGGAGATTGCAAAATTACATGGGATGAATGCAATTCAAAAAGAGAAAAAGAAGAGTTGGCCCAAATGGCACTAATGGCCTTTGGAGAAGATGAGGTAAATTCTTATCACTCTTCTAGTGATGAAGATAATGAAGATGATGATGTGCAAATTCTTATGATTAAAATGCATAAAAGTTTGAGAGAATCTTATGCTAAAAATAAAGATTTGAAAACAAAAATAAATGATTTGTTGGAAGAAAACTCCAAACTTTTTCAAGAAAACAAATGTTTGAGAATGGAAAATGATGATTTAAAAAATCAAAAAGGTGTTTTTGATTGCAAAAATAATTTGAAAAGGAAGTTGGAAGAGAAAACAAAGTTTTATGAAAAAATGTTGGAGGAACAAAATTTGTTAAAGAAAAGAATTAATGACTTGAACGAGTTTCTCCAAAATGAAAAACAAAAGTTTTCTCAAACAAAAGAAAGCAAATCTTTTCAAGGCACAAATAAGTTTGCTATGATAAGAAGTAAGAAAATTAGTTGCATTAAATCCACTTATGTGCAAAATACTTCTATCATGTGTCACTTTTGTTGCCAATTTGGACATATGCAAAATGATTGCTATGTAAAGAAAAATATGAGAAAAGGTATGAAATCCATGTGGATTGCTAGATCATGTTGTACTAACTCCCAAGGACCCTATAAAGAAAAAATACCAAATGAAATTTCTCATACTTAGGTACATCATGAAGATTTGATCCAAAAAGTGCTAAATGGTTGAAAGTACATTTGAAAGTTTTGACATTCAATATGGTCTTGATTTGAAAAATAAAGGGGGAGTTTGCTTTTTGATTGATGCCAAAAGGGGGAGTAGGATTTATTGAAATTTCTTTGTATGTTGGCATTTTCTAAGGGGGAGTTTTATTTGAACTTATTTGATCAAAGAAATCTTCATTTTGTTTGTCATCATCAAAAAGGGGGAGATTGTTGACCTTGGTTGATCAGTCCTTGGTTTTGATGATTAACAAACCAAAATGTAAATTTGGACTAATGTTTTTATGTGAGAAATTTGTTAGAACAGGTCATTGATCCAAAAGAGAATCGAAAAGATTTGAATCAAAGAGAAGTTAAGAAATATGAAGGTTCGGACGTAGAGGATCGGACGCTCGATAGAGGATCGGACGTCCGACAAATGACGATACTCTTCGGACGCTTGGATCGGATGCTCATTCATTGCTTCGGCCGTCCGACACAAAAAGAATGAAAGTTGAACATTCTGACTTCTATCGGACGCAGGGTTCGGACGCAGAACAAATGGTTCGGACGTCCGATAGGTGGTTCGGACGCAGAGCAAATGGTTCGGACGTCCGACAGGCCAACGGCTAGTTTCGACAGCATTTAATATTTGACCGTTGGAGAGCCTTTTGGAGCCATTTCTCACCTTCTATAAATACCCCAAAACACAAGAAGACATAGACTTTTGGCCAACACTAAATACAAGCTTACAAGTGAGATCTTTGAGTAGAAATATTCTTTGTTGGTGAGTAGAAATATTCTTTGTTGGTTGTATAAGGGGTTGGGAAAGTTGGGTTGTGAGGTTGCTCAAGTGGAGGTTACTCTCTAGGAGGAGTAAAACCTTGGTGAAGGTGAACCTATCACTTGGAGTGGTAAAACCTTGATAAAGGTTGTCTCACTTGTATAAAGTAGTTCTTAATTGAATGGGTAAGCTTTCAATTGTAACTAGTTGAGGGTTTACTTGGAGAGTAGTAAAATTCCTTTGCTCAACCAAAGTATGTTTGGGGTGAGGAAGGAGTGAGCCTTCACTTGTACAAGTTGGTTAGCACTACCATCAATTGAAGAAACTATTTGGTGGATTCAACTCCAAGTTTGGAAGAAGCTTGGGAGTTTGATTGGTTTGAATTTCTTTTACTTTATTGTTACTCTATTTTTGTGCTTTAAAATTGCTTATATTCTTTGTCATTGTATTTACTTGACTACTTGTCTGGTTGAGTATTTTGGTTATATTTGGTTGCATCGGGGGTTACAACACACAAATGTCAAGTTCAATCAGATATTTGGAAACACTCACCAAAATGTAGTTCCTCAGTGATCACGTCTGGGTTGTACTCCGGGTTTGGAGTCCAAATCTGCGATAAAACTTTGTTTAAGAACTTTAAAAAATGACTAAGGTTCGAAACTTAAACGTTTCGTTCAATAAGAATCAAGTAATTGAAATTTATTTGGAGAATATTCGTGAAACACTTGCTCGCTTTTCAAATTGTGAGCTTTTGTAGCAATTATACTTGGAAATACCATTGGAGTCGAAAGAACGAGGAAAACGTATTTCTAGTAGTCGTTGTTTCATTTCTCAAGGGTACAAGTTCGGTCAAGTTCTAACATATATACCTCGATAAAAGAAGACACAAATATCCTAGATGGTTCAAGTGGTATTCGCTTTCAAACCTTACTCAAGTCGCAAGTATATCTACCTAGCCCTCGAGCGTAAATTTGGGCGGCACGCCCTTTGTATTTACCTATTTTTCAACCATTTATGGCTTCATTCTTTTCCTCAGTCAGTCCCAAAGTCACACATAAAAAACATCTCATTTCAATAGCTGTTCAATAGGCTCAAATTCATACAAGTACAAAATCAAACTAGGCAAATGTCCGGAAATGAAGTTTAAGTCATAAAACAAAAGACAGATTTGCCGTCGCTTAGCATAACGGGCACAACTGAAGCTACGCTTATCAGATTGGGGTGCAATTTATACCGTTTCGAAGCTAAGATAAAAGGGCTACAACTTTGATGAAGAACACTTAGTCCAGTTCATGGTGTATCCAAGTCAAAATTTTAAATTACAGAACCAGAATTTCACATTCGGGCTAGTTAACCGCACTATGCGTAAATGACAATAACTCAGGCTACCAAAGTCCAATTAAGGCGTTTTTAGGGCCGTTGGAAAGTAAGACATAGCACTATAATTTTTGTGTTTTGGCCAAATGCTAATTCAGTATGGATCAGGGTGAACAGACGCGGTCAGTTTGGTGAAATGTCAAAACTGGCCACAAATATCTACCTATGGTAGTCAGGGGTATTTTTGTATTTTCACATGATACAGTGCTTGGATTGAGTTGAACGTTCACAGGCAGCTATAAAATATTATTCTCTACAACTTTTATGTTTTGTGCTAAGCCTAATTCGGCCTCTCTCATGGTCAAACAGAATCGGGCAGAATAGGGGAATTACAAAATCGAAAACTGGAATTCATGAATACAAGTGCTAATCTTCACAATCCTAGCTTGAAACACTACTTCACCTGCTTGTCTACACTTATTCACAGCATTTTCCATCTAAACAAGAAGAAATATGGCTGAACAATACAAAACCCTAACTTACCAATTCTCCAAAAATCATCACAACTACTTGCATAGCTATCAATCAACCAAAAATATGAATTGTATAGCAACTTAAGCAAGAATAAAGGAACTAAAGATGATGGACAGCCAATATACCTCAATAAAAGGGCTTGAAAAGTTATCCTTCACCATTCCTTATGAAATTAAGCTCCCTAAACTTCCCAAACTCTCAATTTGTACGTTAATCAGTTTAGTTTTCTTGTTTTCTCACTCAATCAAGCAAAACCCAAGATGGAATTGAAGTTCTTTCTCTCCCTTTTTTTCTCTCCTAGGTTCGGCCACAAGTTAGAAAAAATGAAGAAGAATGAAGTTTCAAGATGGTTTTAAGGCTTAGTCATAGTTCGGGTCAAAGGTTCTTGGATTAGTGCCACTTGTCACCACCAATTTCCATCTCAATTTTTTCCTTTTCCTTTGGTTTAAATGGTCAAAATTTTTGGCCATCTTGATCAGCTTTAGAGCTGATATTTAGGCTCCAATAACAATGAGATTAAGTTGATAAAAATGGTGGGTTCATTCGGTAGTGAACGGTACCCGTCGGTTCGAACCGATTTTTCCTTAAATCGCGTATACTAGGGTTTCAACTTATAATTCACTAACTTATTATTCTCACTTCTAATCATACACTTAATATCATCTAAAACTTACTCTTAATCACCAAATTTGATCCACCCTCCGTACCGGATAGTCACACTACGGATAGACGTAAAAACCCTAATTCGCGCTAACTTGAAAATGAAAAGGGAAAACCCTTAATTCTGTATTCATTTGCACTTATTGTGGGATGATTGGGTAGTAAGGCTCTTATAAAGTAATTATTTCCAAATAAAAGGAAATTTTTACGAAAAATATAAGGAATTTTGCAAGTCCTCACACTTCCTTCACCCCTTTTATCTTTATTATTAGAAATGTCTTGAGATGCTATTCAACTAGACAAATGCACTAATTCAAACTTATTCCGCACCTCTTCCGGAATCTTTTCGTATTTCTTTTTCAGTTCTATGTTCTTGTGCAGTAGCTCACTTTTCTCCAAATATTCTTGTTTCCATCGCCCTTCCCAGTGCTCAGCTAATTTCTTTTGGAACTCTTCATCCTTTCAAAGAATCTCTATTTCCTTATACATATCAGCCAAATATGTCATCTCACCGATTTGCTTAAACTCAAGTGATAGCCCGCTAGGCAAATCAATGGATCAAAATAAGTAACTAATTACAATTGGAAACTCTAACCATATACTTTTAAGTTCATTCACTTCCAATCCAACCACGAGAGATTAAACTTAGCTATTCTCAAATGGGATAAACAAGAAAGTAGAACACAGGTAGGCAATATCTTAAGATACTATGCCACTTATTTCTTATTCTGTGATCTTAACATAAGGGGTATCCTTATCCCTTATGTTCATAACGAAACCCTAAAGCATACTTCGTATATCAAAAGTTTCACACCCTATCTCAAGATTTTTGCATATAGGTATAGAACCCAAATCCCTTTTCTCAAATCCCTATACATAATTCCAAAACTCTTGATCTCAGCACGATAATAATCAAGCCAAGTCCATACTTTAACATTAATGGATAGGTATCAAAGAAGTATAGGCATGGGTAGTTCATCGAGAACCAAACTACGGGTATCAAATATCACAAGAGGGGTAAAAATACCTCTATAGTTGCAGTTAAACTGCCTCAAAATCAGATAAATGCTTATCAAGTTCTCACGTTCATAGGAGAAGGGAAACATGTCTTCAGTGCTAATTTCCAATGTACACTACAATCTAGCCACCATCTATAGAAACGCTAACCGGACTATTACTAGATTAGTCCATGATAGCACTCTTAGATCCAATCCCCTCAATCAGTTCAATTACTAGGTCAAATGTTAGAATCTTCCGCGCCTTGTCCTTTGCCATCTAAACTTACCTCAAGTGCAATCAAGATACAGACCCTTATTCTAGTGCTCTTCACTTTTTGGTACTCAAGTACAAGAATCCCCAATAAGATAATTCACAACTCGAACCGGCCGATCCCAAGAGTAAATCACCCATATTAGAGATTCCCACCTGACGTACATATCTATCTTTCCCAAGTATCATGATAAAGGGTTTATGATTATAATAGTCATGATTCATAACTTACGCCTAAGAAGAGCACTTAGTCCTTTACACTTATTCACATAATCGGGACCATAACAGCACTTGACCCCAAACTCACCCCGCGCAGAGACCACGCGAAACAACTCTGATACCACCTGTGATAGCCCCACCTCTCCCTAGGACGTATCCAAGGGTTTGGCGGACCGTCTGCCCAACTCTCGTCAGGACTCAGTCACAATTCATGAAATTTACAAATGATAACCTCCAAATAAAAGCGATATTGAGTACAACCTTCCTTCTATACACTTATGGACCTCTAATGTCCACACAATCTATAATACAACCAAGGAGTCAAATTTGAAAACAATCAAACCAAACAAGCTGGCTAGACATCTACGAACAAATTTAGATGAAATCTAGGCCTTCCTCAATTCAATCTCTTATGTTCTCATACCTGTAAGGAAAACAAATTTGCATGGAATGAGTTAAAAGTCCAGTGAGGTTCCAAGAAAACAGGCAGGTAATATAACAGGCAAGACCATACACCGGATATCAAGAAACAAGTCAAACTCAAATAGATAATGATCCAGTATATAGTTAAGCAAATAGCCAGATAGATCATGCAAAAATGTACAGTAAAGAACACATTCATGGCAAAGGATATAGATTGCTCTCAGGAGCAAGTTCCACTGCAGCTTGATCAAGGTTTGTTGACTCTCCGTCAACCACGAATTTTAATGTTCGTAGATCACTACTTTACACCAATTTCCGTTCACCAAACATATCCCTTACCGGGTCCGAACACCGAAGAAGTACCCAAGGTTCGTCGATCTCCTCGACCAAGACCTTGCCCGCTCGATTCGACCAACTAGCCTGGGTTGGACTTATAGTCCTAGATATTCAGTAATTCTGTGAGGACTCGTGCTTTTATTCTTAATTTTACCTATTTTAAAATTATTTACATTGGCATGTTATTTAATTTTATCAATTTAGCATGAATTTTACTCAAGTCATATTTTTATCGCTTACGCATCAAATTATTCAAAAGGCGCACTGGCACGATTAATTAGGGATTTGAATATTTAACCTCGGACTAGTAAGAATGAGTATTAGTGGTGTAAAGGAAACTATCTTGGAAGATTAGTATTAGAGAGTAGGAAACAAGAAGGAAATTAGTAGCGCATGACACTATTGAACTACTATTCCTAGTTGACCTTCTCAACCACCAAAAGCAAGTTTTCCTCTCAACTTCACATCACAATTCAAACTCCATCTCCTCTCCTTTTCTCTCTCATTTGGCCGAACACTTGAAGCTCAAAAGAGGAGAAGAAAACTCAAAACTCCAACCACAAATCTTGCTCCAAGAATTTATCCAACACCTTCAAACTTTTGGGAGTTGATCTAGTTAGAAGAAAGCTCCTACCTTGTGGTGATTTCTTGATGGATTGGTGGTGAAAAACTTGGCTCTAATTAGGGTTGAAGAAGCTTTGGAGAGGTACCAAGCTTCACTTTCCTTGATCTTTAGTTTGTACAAGAGTTAGTAGTGGTTTTGGGTTGATATACAAGGGTATTTGAAACCCTAACCAAAGCTAGGCTAGATGACTTGAGGTAACCCTTTTTTTCTTGATTTGCTCTTAGGTAGATGCCTTGAGGTGGATGATTTGGTAGTGGACTTGAGGATTCTTATTTGTTTGATTGTTATTTTTGTGATTTCTAGCTTGATTTGGGCTTGAATGTTGGAGAGAAAATTTGAAGAGAAAGAGAGGAGATGCTGTCCGAATTTTGCTGATTTATTTCCCTTGGTTTAATTTCAAAATTTGTTGTTCAAATGGCTGAAAAAATACTTGTTATATGTTGGATTGTGTGTGTAAAAATTATCTCTCAAAAATCATTTCATTTGATTGGGTAAAAGTTGAGTTTAGAGAAGAGAAGCAAATCTGGAAAATGTTGCCCAGGACAGCCGACCAGAGTATCTTTAACTTCACATAAATTTTTGTACAAGAGTCAAAATCAAGTGCTGTTGGTGACATTTGAAACTAGACTCCGAGAGCTTTCCAACGGTATAAAATACTCCTGCTAATTCATTTTCTATGAGCCGTAGTGAACCGGCAAAGTTGACTAATTTGCTCCTACTATTTTACCCGAGAGACCTACACAGCTGCATCTTGTAGCTCGTTTTCAGTCCTCTTGTGAAATGAATTTGAAGATGGTTTCTCCTAATGTTTTTTAGTACTTTGAATCTAGTTTCAACGCCATAAACCACACTAATTTTTTATTTGTGTAGCCTTAGTTATGACTTGATTTACAAACTATGTCAAGTACTCCAAGGCTGGAATTTCGTGAACCAGGTTTTGAAAATCAGCTTTCATAAAACTGTTGTATCTTGGTGTAGAAAGATTCGAATTGAGTTCCACTTGTTTTTTTTTTTTTGAAACTATACTTGGAGTTCTTTCAGTGGTATGAATTTCAAGGGCTGATTCAATTTCTATGAATTTTACCAAATTTCCAAATTTCACTGAAAATGCAAGACTGTTTTGCCCTATTCTTACTGAAGCAGTGATTTGGAGCTGAGATTTGATCAATTTATGATTTGAATTTAAAAAAAGTGTCTTCTAGAGAGTTTTAATTCATTGAGTCTATTTTCCAACAGTATAAGATTTGAAAATTTTGGACTTATGAAACTCCAGTTATGATTTCCCAAAGAATACTGTCCAAAACCGACGTTTTCCTTATATAGAAGCAAAAACCTCAAAAGTGGTTTGGAAACATTTCCTAGGTATTAAACCTAGCTTACTTGATTATATGCACCTCATTTCATACTTGAAAAATGGATTTAACCCCTATTCTTATGCCTTTGGTTTCCATGACATTGAACCATAAAATGGAGTGTTTTAACTAGAGTAACTCTTGAGGAATTTCACTAGTTTTATATTCAAAACTTAGAACTTTTAACTTCAACATTTACTATGAAAATCAGTAACGTTTTGATGGATTTTGACTCCATAATATTTGAAAACATGAATGCTCCTTTATATTCTAAAACTTGGGCATAGGATTAGAAGTTTTGAGATATGAAAACTATCTTTCCTTTTCTCGATTTTCGTGCCAAAAGTTAAGTAAGGTACTTTCTTTTGGAGTTGAGATTTTTTACCATGACTTGACTCAAAAATGACTTTTGAGTTCTCCTTGAGTGTTATTTCAATGCTTAAGCAAAAAAGTCTCTTTTAATTCGACTTGAGCTCATGGTTTTGAATGTGGGTAGCAAGAGGATATTTTTTCTCATTAGCTTTGGTCAAATACCTAGGTAATCATGATTGTACATGTCTCAGGTGATCACGTGGACACCGAGGAGCTCATTTGACCTCTTGCTTTTGCTCCCGTATTTGCTCTTGACTTTTGGTGAGTGTCAAGTACATGTTTCACGTACTATGATTGAAATGATATTTGTACAAGTGTTATGTGAAATTGTTATGATTCGTGAACTTGCCGAGGTGAGGGTGTACTTTATCGCCCTTATCCTCTCCCTCTTGAATACTTGTTACTTGACATATGAATTTGTGTGATTTGAACTTGTACTTGAACATTCTTGTAATCGTGAGTACTGAGCAGCAGTATGTACCACACCCTATTCGGGTGGGAGGTGCCTCTCATCCCGACTCAGTATTATGACCGATTTTAAGTCGATTAGAGCATTGTCTCATCGACCACTTATACTCGTGGGGACGCCCAAAACCCATTGGCTAGCCTGGTAACTCGAGCCGGCAAGGGCTTGGTCGAGAAGCTTGATGAACCATGAGAAATTATAAAGCTTGGTCTTTTAAGATCTTGCTTGGCATACTGGAGTAGTATTACCATCTCGTGCGTGTTTAGTTCCGGATCCGAGAGGGTGATATGGTGGATGGAGGAAGTAAGTGGAGCTCTATGGACATGTTACTACTTGAGTTGATGGTCGTGACGTGGAAATAACTCTTGAGAGCTCCTGTATTCTTTTCATTTGCGTTTTACTTCCTACTTGCTCGTTTATATGAAATTTGTGTTAAGTCTCTCTTAAGTGTGTTATTTGAGTTAGTTCGTGCTACTTGTTTGCTTGCTTGCTTGATTTCTTGGCCTCGCTGAGCGTTAGTTCACCCCAAGTTGCTTTCCTTAACAGGTTTGGAAGTGGAAGTTGGTGATTCTAGACTAACGGCTTTTGGTGGAAGCTAGTATATCTTTTGTATGTTATGGGAGACATTTGAAGTGCAAATTTTGTTATACTTGGGTATTTTGGATTGTAATTATAAATGGTAGCCTTGAGAGTTTTGGACTTGTATATTCGAAGTATTTCTTTATTATAAGTCAATGGTTGACTTGTGGTTCTTTATTAAGCTTGAATGAGTGTGTGAGTCCTGACGAGAGTTGGGCAGGCGCCTTACTGATATCCTAGGGTTTGCCCTAGGAAGAGGTGGGAGCGTCACAGTTTCAGGATCTGGCTTATAGCCCCAAGTATTCAGTATTCAGGAGTGGAGTCGTTGGCTTTTATCCAACGCTCACGCAGTAATAATTGGAGACGTTAGTTGATTTAACGCTCCGTATTCAGTAATATCACTATTCAAGTGATGAATTCCAATCAAGAGTAAATAGGTTAGGAACTTGTCCTTTACCCAAGATTGCCAGCTTACCCTACCGCTCTGAGGCTGGTCTAAAGCAAGAGGTACAACGAGGGCTCAGTTCAGCTGTTACCAACTTACATTCACACATATGCATGAGTAACTCTAGATTCCACTTACCCGATGTCTCGGATAAGGTCCAAGGCCCAATTCAACCACTGGAAGAGAAATATAGCTGGTCTAAAATTCAACCACTATAAGAAGGATGTAGCCGGTCTACTATTCAACCGCCACAAGAGAAATGCAGCCGGTCTACAACCATGCACATAAACATGCGGGTCCACATGCAGGATCAATTAACTCAAGTTCATAGAGGTTGAGCGCGATTAAGGACACACTCGGCTAGCCATAATCAAGTCACAAGTAATACCCAACAAGTCACATTCTTAAGCATTCCAAGTATTTCAAATCAATATACGGGTCACATACAAATCAAGTCACTTGTTCATGCATAAATGAGATATCAAGTGTTTAGTCAAGTCATGTCAATTGAGTGTACATAAGAACACACTCGCCTAAACAGGCTCAAGTCACAAATAAGCTCAATATATCCTATTTCAAGTATTTCAAATCCAAACAGTTTAAAACTGGGTGAGTGCGAAAACCTGATCAAACAAGAAAACTGGAAGAGAACTGTCTTTAGCAAATCCGGCCAAATATTGATCGGATTCAAGGTCGGATTGACAAGGAAGGCAGAAAACAATTTGATTGTTTACTGCCTCGAATCCGGTCGAAAATCCGATCAAAAAGTGGTCGGATTCTGGCCACATTTTAGTTATACAAAACGGCCAACACATTTTCTAACAGAATATCAAAATTTTAGTCGAGTTAGGTCAAGTGTGATAAAGTACACACTTGCCCATGAGACGATAAATCAAGTACCTAGCAATTTCTAGCAACAGTAAGCGTGTAACACGCGACCCAAGCACACAAGAAAGTCAATCGAATAACCACCCGAGTGACCAACAAGTCAAGTGCAAGCAAAGCAATTCATTTCATATCAATATCAAGAAGTTAATTATAAAGGATCGAGTACGATAAAGTACATCCTCGTCCCAAAGGTCATCAATTCAAGAGCAATTACTTTAACCAAGCAAGCAAGTCATTCAAACAAGGAGACATTCCACGTAAATATTTTCATGCACTTAGAACACTCACCAATCAATTGCAACCCTTCACTTTAACCCTGGTTGGTCCTCTTGAACTCTCTCAAGTCCCGTGGTCACATACTATATTAAAAGAGTAGCAATACAAAACCAAAATACATGAAGAAATTAAGGTTCCAAAGTTTCACTTTCTTTCATTTAAACCTCAATTCCACCCATAAACCAAATTCAAAATAGTTTACCAGCTCCAATCTTAAAGTTGAAATGAAAGTAAGAACAGTTCTAGGAAAACAGAATTTTTCCAGTTTTGCGCGGCACTATTTGAAAAATCATAACTCAAGCTTCCTAAGTCCAAAATTTAAAAAACTTTATACCATTGGAAAATAGACTCAAAGGATTACAATTTTATAGAAGACACCTTTGTAAGATTCGGTCCACAAGTCAGTCAAATTCCAACCAGAAGCAGCTGCTTTATCCTGTACAAAGACAGAACATGAATGGAAATTTAGTCAATTTTGGAAAATCACAGATATTCATAGGAGTTGAGAAAAATTCTAAAATTTTCACAGTAAAAATTAATCTGAATCTATTTGCAAATGCAACAAACAAAACTCAATTCCAACTTTTCTGTACAAAGATACAATAGTTTCATGAAAGCTGATTTTTGAAACCTGGTTCATGGAATTCCAGCTTTGGACCACTTGACACAGTTTCAAAATCAGGTCATAACTAAGGCTACACAAGTTCAAAATTAGTGTGGTTTATAGCGTTGAAAAATAGATTCAAAATGCTAAAAATCACTAGAAGAAATCATTTTGAAATTCATTTTGTAGGATGAGTGAAAATGAGCTACAAACTGCAACAGTGCATGCTTCTGGGTTAAAACAGTGAGGAAAAATCAGTCAATTTTCCTGGCTCACTGTGGCTCATAGGAAACAAACTAGTGGGTGAACTTTACACCGTTGGAAAGCTCTCGGAGTCTAGTTTCATATGCCTCAAACGGCAATTGATTTGGACTCCTGTAAGAAAAATTATGGCCTGTTGAGTGTACACTAGATGGCTACACTGATCAGAAGTTTTCCAGGTTTGCTTCCTCACTTTAACCTAACTTTAACTCAAACAAATGAAATACTTTTTGGGAGATAATTTACACACATATACACCAACATATAACAAGCATTTTGGCATCAAAATAACCACAAAATTCAAAATTAAAATGAGGAAACTGAACCAACCGAAATCGGACAGCTTGCTCTTCTTTCTCTTCAAGTTTTCTTTTCAACTTTTACACTGAAAACCAAGTTACAAATCACTAAACAACAACCAAACAAACAATAATTCCTCAAGGCCACTACCTAAGAATCCACCTCAAGACATCTACCTAAAGTCAAGGTTCAAGGAACCCATCAACAACCCATGCTTAACTTAGTTAAAACTAATCAAAATCTAACTAAGAGATGAAAGAAATTGAGGGCTATGAGGGGTTTTACCTTCTTCCAGGAGTAGTGAGTAACTACAAGGAAACAAGCTCTAAACCACCAAGTATCTTCCTCCTCCAAGTCTCCTTCTAAGCTTGAGTGATAATCATCACTTGGATCCAAGCCAGTGTTTGGAGCAAAAATGGAGAAGATGCTAGCTGAAATTTTTGGCTAAAATGGAGAGGGAATGGCCGGCCAAGAGGAGAAGAAAAATGGGAACTTTCTTGGCTAATTGGGAGATGAAGTATATGCGAGGACTCATGTTTTTATTCTTAAAATAGTTATTTTTATAATTATTTACCCTAGTATTAGTTAATTATATTATCGTTACATGAATTGCTTTCAAATTTCTCTTTATCGCGGGCGAATCGGAAGTTCGTGTATTTCGCGTCGAAACGACTAAGTGGAGATTTAAGAAACTTATACTAGACTACTAAGAGTGAATAAATACAGTGTTAAAGGAATTACATTTGAGGATTGTGACAGCCCCACCTCCCCCTAAGGCGAACCAGAGGGTTCGGCGGACCGCCTGCCCAGCTCTCGCCGGGACTCAGTCGTTCACTTCAGTCCTCAATTAAAATCGAAATAAAACACAGGAATAAATATAACGACAATCCAAAACTTAACGCAAAACTTATGTACATTAGAGTACAAACATCGAATATACAAAGGTTCTCAATTCTTCATACATCCAACCCGTGCCAAGCACTAGGGCGAGAACCATTACAAAAGAAAATCAAGAAACTAGTCTAGGCTAGTCGATCCAAAACTCCCGTCCTGGCTCGCCTTCCCTGTTAAGGAAAACAAAACTAAAGGGATGAGCTAAAAGCTCAGTGAGGTTCCGAACACATAACCAAACAATCAATCCAATACATTAAACATAGAGTATCAATAATTCAAGAAACATTTACAATGGAAAGCGATAATAACACATTCATTAAAAGGATACGGGCTCACAGGGAGCCATGCTTTCGTTCGTTCATTCGTTCGTTCGTTCGTTCTCCTGTCATTCCCCATATTCCTCCAATCATTTGAAAATGCATTTTTGTAAGTAAAACCCTCGTTCGATCGTTCATTTCATTCACCCCCTCCTGGACGTTGGCCAGGCTCCACCAACCTACAAGGTAATACTCGAGTATACCTGATGAGAATATAAAGACCAAGGCCCATTCAAGCACATGGGGAATTGGAAGATTCAAGTTAAGACTAGTTGATTGCACGAATGCTTGAGTTTAGTAGGATTATTTGATTTTTCTCGTTGATTTTGGTTATTTCTCGTTTTAAAAAGTCTAGGTAATTAAGATAGTTTAATTGCGGCCCATTTGTTAGTAAGTAAGGCCCAAAATCTTTCTTAAGTATGTAGTGTAGTTTGGTCAACTTTTGGATTAGGGTTAATGCTTGTAAGGGCTATAAATAGCCCCACTTCCTCTTTGTTTTGAGATCAGTTTTTTGACTATTAAATACAATTAGTGAGTTTTCACTTTCTCTTTGGCAAGAGAGTTGTCTTTGAATACTTGAGAATCTTCTCAAGTTATTCACCCGAACTTATCAATCGAGTATCTCCTTGATTGTGGCGTTCTACTACCTCCAATTTGGTTCGTTAATTCGAGTAGTCACGGGTTGAGATAATATCAAAATTGTTCGTGACTTCTAGGGATTAGTTGGGTCAAATTTCCGCTGCCTAAGCCATGGAGTTTTGGTTGTCTAGATCGGGGTTTCACATCAATACCAACGTTCACACCCAGGATCACCATATCGCCCGACCGAGTCCGCTTCTGGCTCGAGTCGATCGGTAACGAAGGGCAGGGCCCAATTCAGCCATAAGGCTTACATCATGCACAACTAATGTATCAATCATTAAATCGTTGAAAATTTCATGTTTCATTTAGGTCGAGCGCGATAAAGTACACGCTCGCCTAGAAAATTGGTTTTGGAAATCATTGGAAACGCTTAACACATTATCAAACAATAAAAACAAGTCATGAAGTCAAGGAGAATATAACAAACAAGGAACACTCACCTATGTACGCAAAACGACGTGCAAAATATTCTTCCGGATATTATCCTTAGTCACCGAGAAAACCTAAGATTAAACGAGAAAGAATATTACAGCTCATCTAACACAAACAATTAGGTGAAATCAAAGAACTCGACAATTGATGAGTAGAACGTATAAAAGACTTTAAAGTAAAACGAGGACATTTGGACCCGTGGACAAAAATAACTAGGGTTTCATAGTCGAAACGTAAAACCGAACTCAAAAGGGTTATAAAATTTTCCAATGGAAACACTTGAACCAAAGACAAGTCGGAATCCAACTAGATAGGCTAAGAAATACTATTTTCGGGATCGTTTATATGGTTCAAAATCATCTCATATTCAAGTAGATACTATAGACTAAATGTCTTAATGAAATTCATGTAAAAGGGAGGACAAAATACCCAAGAAAACCCTAAACCACTCCTTTTTATTTGGTAAGCGTAAGTAAACATTTGGAGTTTTCAATTGAAGAAGGATCATGTTTTAAGATGGAAAACGGTCATAGTATTTGCCAAACGAAAATATACAAATTCAAAAAGAAACTTAGCCCTCGAGCGAAAATTTGGGCAGCACGCCCTTTGTATTTACCAATTTTTCCAGCCATTTATGGCTTCATTGTTTTCCTCTATCAATCCCAAAGTCACACACAATATCATCTCATTTCAATAGCCATTCCATAGGCTCAAAGTCATATAAGTACAAAAATCAAGCTAACAACATGTACGGAAATGAAGTTTAACAAAAGATAGATTTGACGGATTTTGCGAAACGGACACATCCGAAGCTACGCTTATCAGATTGGGATGTAATTTATAGCGTTTCGAAGCTAAGACAAAGGGCTACAATTTTGATGAAGACCACTTAGTCCAAATTCCTGTGTAACCTAGTCAAATTCCCAATTCCCAGAACCAAGTTCCAACTAATCGGCTAATTAACTGTACTACCTTCAAATGGCCATATCGCAGGCTACCAAAGTCCATTTAAGGCTTTCTTGGAGGGGTTGAAAAGCTAAGACAAAGACCTACAACGTTCATGAAGACCACTCAGTCCAGTTCTCACCCTAACTAGGTCAAATTTACCAAAACAACTCCAGATTTTCCAGTTCGAAATTCACTGCAGAAATCAACTAGCAGTCCTGCTTTATTCACTCATATCTCAGCACACACAACTCCAATGCAGGTAATTCCAAATCCATTTGAAAGCTAAGATACAAGGCTATAATTCTTAAGAAGACATCATCAACCAATTCGGTAATATTCCTGGTCAAACTAACCACTTACAGAGGCTGATTTTCATTTTCAGACAGAAACAGGGTAGCAGGGGTATTTCGGTCTTTTCACAGGATACGTTGCTCCGATTGAGCTGAAATTTTGTAAGAAACTATAAAACATCATTCTATACAACTTTTATGTTTTGTGCTAAGGCTATTTCGGCCTCTAACAAGGTGAAATAGAACCGGCCAGAAGCAGGGCAGGTTACCATCCAAGCTGGAATTCATGCATTCAAGTGCTAATCTTCCACAAAACAACATCTAAAGCAACTAAAAACCACTAATAAACAATTAATTGAAGTAAAGAGGATGTTCCAGGCAAAATACCTTAAAACCACAAGAAAGGTAGTAGCTTGGAGCTTGTCCCTTCAAAATCACTCCACTCAATCATTTAATCCACCTTAATAAACAACTTTGATGGAGGGTTTTGCAAAAATTCTGGTTAGAATTCAAGATTGGGCAAGAAATTGAAGAACAAATGAAGTTTCTCTCTTGGTTTCTTTCCCTCAAGGTGGCCGGCCAAGGAAGCTTAAAATGGGATAGAAATTGGGTCACAATTGAAGTTTAGGAAAGTGAAATACTCTTAGTCAAAGTCCACTCACTAATCGGGTCGCGACACGTGGCGCCTCTAAGCTTTAATCTTATCTTCTTGTCTCTCCATACTAATTAATCTAGCTAACATCTAATTGTCTCTTAACACCTCGTAAAATAATATCACTTAATACAAAACTCCAACAAGTTGCCAAAATATAACGCATTTACCGCACTAGCGGGTCCCACGTCAATAATACACTTCAAATTAACGTACACTAACTCATATTAGGAAGATGATTTTAAAATTGTACTTACTTGTAAAAATGCATAGAAAATTTAATATTTTCAAGAAAAGTATAAAATATAGTCAAAGAAATAAAATAATGCTGAGAAAATGTGACAATTTTTGGGTCCTCACAAGGATTAGTGCACAAGTGAAACAAACAAGAGAGAAAAGTGGTAGTACGGGATACTATTCGCGCACTATTCATAGTTGACTTTTGCATAGCTTTTGGCCACAAATTCTTCAAGCTTCCAAGGGAAGCTTCACACAACACAAACCTTTCTCTCTCTCAGCTCTCTCTCTCAGCCGAACAGCAAAGGAAAAGAAGAGAAGAAAGCTCCACTTCATCTTGCTTTATCTTGCTCCATTTCACTTCCAAATTTGCACCCAACTTCAAAATCTCATGGAGATCAACTTTAGTTTGGAGAAGACATCATCTAGTGGAGTTTCTTGGAGGTTTTGTGGTGAGAAATTTCTGGTTTCATCAAGGGTTAAGAGGTAACCCTTCACCTCCCTCAAATCTTTCTTAATTCTTCAAGTATGAAGCTTAGATGGCATGGGTTTGAAACCCTAAGCATGAAATAGGCTAGCGGACTTGAGGTGTTTCATTTCTTGCTTTAATCTTTAGGCTAGCGGTCTTGAGGTGGATTATAGGTAGCTGGCTTGAGGTGTAATTAGTTGATTGTGGTTGTTTATGTGTTATTTGAGATGAATACGGTTAGAAAGTGAAGGAAAAATCGAGGACAAGCTATGCATGAGAGCTGGCCCAAATTCTGTCCATTGTTGCTCTATTTTAATTCAAATTTTTGGTGCTTGTATGGCTATGAAATTGAGTGATATATGTTGTATATTATGTGTACAAAGTGCCTTGCGAAAATCGTTTCAATTGGTTGCTCAAAAATAGGGTTTTCAAAAAAGAATCTGGGTAGCCGAACAGTACCTCTTCATTTGAACATAACTTGCTGTAAAAAAGTCAAAATTGAGTGCCATTAGTGGCATTCAAAACTAGACATCTGTATCTTTCTAACAGTATAAAAATCATTCGCTAGTTCGAATTGAGTGAACCATAGTGATTCAACAAAGTTGACTATCCTGTTCTAATTGTCTGTCCGAGAGGAATGGAGAAGCTGCATCTTATGGCTCTCTTTTCTCTCACTTGTGAACTGATTTTGAAAATGTTTTCTTCTGAGGAATTGAAGAATTTTGAACCTAGTTTCCGATGCCACCAACCATTCTAAATTTGAACTTGTATTGAGTGAGATGTGGTCTGATTTCCAAAGTGCAATAAAGCTGGAAAAATGGAAAGTTTTTCCCTTCTTGCTGGCCGAATGGTCAGGTTTGTTGTGGGATGCTTTGCTTCAAAAATTTTGATGTCAATTGCTTATTAAATTTTTATACAACCTTGGTTTCAAAAATGGATCGAATTAGGGCTGATTTCATTGTGTAAAACGTTTGGAAAAGAAAGAAAAGCATGAGGACAGATTGGCCTTGAAACATTTTTCAAACTTTGGTAGTTTCGTTAACTGCCTTCCCACGTGAGTTTTTGCTTGAAATTTGATATAGAGACAGTCCACATATGGAAGTTCAAGTGTACCAAATTTGGTATAATACCAAATTTGATATCTAAATAACGCCCCAAAGTTGGCTCTTCAAAGCTGGAAAATTTCTGAACAGTGTACAAATCCAGCCGACTTTAGACTATTATATCTCGATGCTCAAAACTCTGAATTTAGTTCCATTTGTCGTGTTTGAAACCTTGTTTGGAACTCTTATTGTGTTACGAATTTTAAGGGCTGATTCACTTTCAGTGAATTACGCCGAATTTCCAAAGATGACTGCAAAACCAAGATTGGTTCAAACCTGTCCTATTGGAACTGAAACTTTGAGTTGAAAAATAAGTGCTTTTCGTTTAGAATATTGAAAAAGTGTCTTCTAGGAACTTTTATTACTCCAAACCTATTTTCCAACGGTGTAGATTTTTCCATTTTTGGACATATCAAACTCAAGATTTGATTTTTCCAAGTTTGTCACTTAAAGCTGAAATTTTCCGATTTCTTAAGAAATGAGTTTTGAGAACTCGTTACTCTTTCTTGATATTGATAAACTGTTTTAAACTCGATTTCATGGTAGAGGCTAGTTTCTCTTGGGACTTTGACTCCTCACTTTTGAACTTCAATTTTCGAGTGATTAAGGTTCTCTTTCATGACATTGTTTTAGTATTGCAAGTGTACATTCTTCCTTGTTAGCAAGGGGTTGTAAGTTATAGTGAGTGATAGTCAATTATTATTTGCTCAGGTGCTCAAGGGGATCTTCAAGTGAATCTTGAAGCGGACACCTGAAGACTTACTTGCTCAATTACTCACTTTTTTGACTTGGTGAGTATCAAGTGTATGAAGTGTTGCTACATGCTTAATTGTTCTCCTTAATTGAGTGTTTTGAAAGTGTCGAGTTGAGTGTGTACTTTATTGCGCTCGTTCTCTCTTAAGTGAATTATATTTGAATTGTATGAAGTGAATTGCTAAGTGAATAAAGTGAAGTGTTGCAATAGTGAATTATACAATGGTTGAATCAATGTCGATTGGAGTGAATCTCCTCGACTTAAATTTATAATAGTGGGGGACGCCCAAACTCATCGGCTGACCTTGCATCTCGAGCCGGCATGGGCTTGGTCGTGAAGCCTGGTGAGCCATGAGAAAATTTTATAAGTTTGATCTATTGGAGAGATCTTGCTTGGCATATTCGAGTAGTATCGCCTTATATGAAAGAAATGCGGGCCCGGAGCAGGGGGTGTAACGGTGAACGGGGAAGAATAAGTGAAGTTCTATGGACTTAATACCCACCCGGTTGACGGAGTGTCATCGCGGGGAAGTATTTGATTGAGCCTTGGCGAAGCAAGTGGAATATAGCTCCTGAGAGCTCCCGTATCCTTATCAAGTGTGTTTTATTGTTAATTGTGAACTACTTGAATGTTATAGCTTTCATTCTCGTATAAGTGCTATTGTTATTTGAACTATGTGTTCCACATGTTTTCTTGGCCTCACTGAGCATTAGCTCATCCCATTAGATTTGTTTTCCTTAACAGGAGCCGGAATGGAAGGAATTATGGAGAAGCTGACTTGATGCACTTTTGATTAGGGTTTTGAATGTAATTGATTAGATGACTTTTGAAAGTTATATATTTTGGAGAAAGTGATGTACTTGGTATCTTGAAATGTAAGAATTGAATACTTTTTAAGGAAGCGACGTTTATTATTCAGTTATTTATCCTTAAGCTTGAATTGAAATTGTATCGAGTCCTGGCGAGAGTTGGGCAGGCGTCCCGCCGATACCCTTGGGTTCGCCCTTGGGAGAAGTGGGGCGTCACAGTGCATGGCCAAGGGGAAGAAAAAAGAAAGGAAATGAAATTTTTGGTCAATTTTTCTTTTACTTAAAGGCTAAGAGTAGTCCAAGTCAAGGTCAAAGTTCCATGGATGTTGTGACAATTGTCCTTCCAAGATTAATTTTCATTCTATTGTCTTCTAATCATTAAAAAAATCTAGTCAATCTCTAATTATCTCTTAACACCTTATAAAATAATATTCCTTTGTACAAAACTCCTTTTTAATCTTCAAAAATTTATCGCACGCACCGCATTAGCGGGTCCCACATCCAATATGCAATTCAAACTTAACATGAACTAACTTATACAAGGAAAATGATTTAAAACTTGACTCACTTATAAAAATATCTAGAAAATTAAGGTAATAAGGTAAGGTAAAGAAAATGTGCTCAAAGAAATAAGATGAAATAAAGATAATTTTCGGGTCCTCACATAACGCGTGAACAGTATCGATTGAACTGGACTTTTGCTAGATGTTTAACCCTAACCCTAGGACTTTAGCCTTGGTACCATGAGAATATGTATTTTGGGAGAAAAACATCTAGCACACGTGTTATGAGTGACCAACTAATATTTATAATAGTACAAACCTAACAAACTATTTACAACAGTATCCTTATTAATTTATTATCTACAAGAGTACTTATATTTTCTTAGCAGATACGTACCCTTTTCAGCTTCATTGACCAAGGATTTCATCTTGAAACTAGAGGAAAGATTTTGCAACCCGAATTGCATAGGTCTAAATCCCTTAAATGTTAGGTCTATTAAACACAGTTCAACTTGCTCAATGATCAATATCCCTATTTCTTGCCTAAGTGCAAAAGCAGCATCGTTCTTTCAAGTCTTTCAACTTTCTAGATGGTACAATAAAATCATAACATGGAGTATAAATAAGTTCTAGAGAGCAGCTAACAATAAAAATGACATGGGACTGATGGAGATATATAAGCCCTTTGCCAACCATTTGGACATGCATTATCCTTAAACTACATGTGGCTTTTGCATCTTAAACCATAAATAATGCATAGCTGCTTCTCTTCTTTCTTAAGGAACTAAAATAATTCTTTTCAAAGAACATTTCATTCTTTTTCTAGAGTTCTGATATTGGATTGTTGCTTTTCCTTTCTTTCCTGAATTGCAAAAAACTATTCTTCAGATATTCAGTCAACTATAGTCCATTGAGTTCTCTATATGCTTCATGTTTCAGTCTATTTATCCACTCAATGATTATTTTTGCATATTCCCATAAAATTACAGTATAAATGTTCTACTTGATCCTTGATTCAGATACTGGGGAAAGCACTTGGTGGTGGGGGGCTACCTGTAAGCGCCGTACTAGCAGATAAGGATGTCATGCGTTGCATCTAACCAGGGGAGCATGGAAGGTTTGCATTGCTATGCTTAGTTACTGCAGATAACTTTTCTTGGATGAGATGGAACAATGTGAAAACTGTAACCATAAAGAGAGGATATACAATTAGTTGTTTCTTCTCCATTGGGACTACAAAACGCTTTTCAGAATTTGCTACTTTGTGAACGCTAATTATGTAAGTTTTGGTTTGTTTAGATTGAAGGTGTTCCTTCCTTTGACTATTGGAGTTTATTTACATTGCTTGACATGCCTTAAAATATCATCTGTAGCACCTTTGGAGGAAATCCTTTGGCAAGTGCAGTTACCATTGCATCGTAAGACGTGATTAGAGATGAAAGACTTGCTGAAATGTATCAAGTTTTTTTGAACTTTTTATGATTTGCATTTGCAAATAACTGAAAGAGGAGATTTCGACAACTCATACTAAGTAGATTATCTGTGACGGCCCCACTTCCCCCTAAGGCGAACCAAAGGGTTCGGCGGACCGCCTGCCCAACTCTCGCCATGACTACTAAACAGAAACGCACGAAAACCCTACGAAGCATTCAAAAGACTTCGAGAAAATGAACTTTCGAAAACTAAGTAACCAAACTGAAAGATACAATAGGACTTTGATATAATATTCCAAGAAAAATTGAAAACGAAACGAAAGAACAAGTGCCACATCACAATCTGGCCGGATTGCCAGCCGGATTCGAGGCAGTAGCTGAACGAAATTTTGTTCAAAATTCCCTGTCAATCCGGCCAAATACTGGCCGGATATATGGCCGGATTCTCAGAAATGATTTCTCACCAAATTTTTTTCCTTTTCTCGTACCAAGCCCGCCCTCGTCCGATCCTTCCAACGGGTAAAAGTAAAGTTCATACAATCATAAAACATACATTTATCATCAAATATAAATACCACTATACACTTGCCAACATCTATACATTCCTGTCTTCAACAAATTACTTGAAGTACAAGTCAAAATATCCGCACGGATACGAAGTACAATTAGGGTTTCAGTTACAAAGGAGCATAAACAAAAGAAGTCCTACAACTAGTTCAACTCTTTTTCTTCCAAAAAAAATCTTGGTTTCAAAACATGGAACCCTGTAAGGAAAACAAGGATAACGGAACGGGGTGACCTTACGCTCAATGAGGTACCAAACGTATAAGCAGTAAAATCATGGCATTTCACATTTAACCAATCAGATACACATACCAGATATAAAGTAAAGCAGTTAGACACTGTGATTTAATATAGAAAGGATACCGGTGGCTCTCAGGAGCTAGATTTGCATTTCCAGTACTTGATCCAAACTCGTTGCCTCTCCGTCAACGTATAGAGAACAACCATGTCCGTAGACCCCACTTCACGCCAAATTCCGTCCACCAAACATACCCCTTATCGGGGCTGAACACCTCAACAGGAACAGAATGGTAATACTCGAGTATACTGGAATCAAGAGTCTCAATACCCAAAGATTCCTAGAAACAGACTATCGTGGTTCGTTATCTAATCGACCTGGCCCTTGCCGGCTCGACTCGAGTAACTAGCCATAGGTTTTGAGATCAGAGGTCGCAGACTTATACAGAGAACAGATACAGATAACAGATACAGAAAGCAAATACAGACTTATACAGTATGCAGGAAACAAAGTAAACAGACGAGAGAAACGAGAGTGATAAAATATACCCTCGTTTCATACAGAGTATACAGAAGTCACGGATAGCCAGATAAGCAAAAAATTAGGGAAGTGGTACACTCACCAGTTCAAGTACATGTACTTCAAAATTTTCACCCAAAGTGGCCTTAATTACCGTGAAATGCTAAGAATAACAAAGGTAAAGCAGTTGAAGTTTCCACATCCAAAACCGAGTAAACAGGATGCACAAGTGAGGCTCGATTACTAGTCAGGTGCCTCTCGAAGTTATATACTAGTACAGAAGAATAAAAATGCGATTTTTGAGCAAACGGATAATAGTTGGTACGAGGGTTACAAACAACCCCAAACCCCCTCATTCTACCACAATGCAACTCCAACTTAAAGGAATCAAACGGCCTAGAAAATTGGACAGCATCTCCCCTTCAATTCCTTATTTTTCCATCCTACATTTCATCACCAATCCCAACTCCAATCAACCACAATTTCACATACAAATCATAGACTATAAAACACACCTTTCAGTATAATAACCATAACTGAAGCTACACTTATCAGAGTGAGACGATTCTTATGACGTTTCGAAGCCAAGGCATATACTTACAGTTCTTATGAAGACCTCCAAAGCCAAATTATACATTTTCATGGTCTAAAAATGACATCTTAGAGAAAAATGGAAACTGTCCGTCAAACAGGGCTTAAGGGCAGTTAAGGGTATTTCGGTCATTTCACAGGCTACAGTACTCCGATTGAGCTGAAATTTTACAGGCAGATACTAACTCAATTACCTACAACTTTCATGTTTTGCGCAAGGGCTGATTCGGTCTCTCTCCTAGACGAACATGCAGTGGAAAAACAAGGCAGATTGAAATCCTAAAACTGAAATTCTTGCACCCTAGCTGAAATTTCTTTAGGCAACCAAATCTAGCATACCCAAGCTTCATTTTACACCATATAAAGCTATCATTCTATGAACAACCATTACTCATCACATGAGGGCAGAAAAATCACCATAAAATTGAAAATTACCATAATACTACTTTAAACCAAGAAATCTCCCACAAAACTACGTATTTAACAACTATAAACCACTACTATACAATTATTAGAAGTAAATGAGGGGTTTCTTGACAAGTTACCTTAAAAATACTAGAAAGATGATAGCTTAGTACTTCCCCCTCAAAAATCACTCCACCAACACCTCTAATCCTTCCTAGCAAGAAGTTTTTATGGAGTAATTTGAGATACTAGTGGTTGGAACTCAAGATTTGGGCTAGAAATTGAAGTTGAAGATGAAGAACTCTCTTGGTTTTTCCTCTCCCTTTGTTCGGCCGAGCCAAGAAGAAATGAAGAGGGTTCTTGGTCTAAATTGGTTAAATAAAAGATAAGATGGTCTTAAGTCAAAATCCAATTTCCAATGATTTTGTAATAAATGGCACCTTAGGGTTTCATTCTCATCCTTTGTCTACCAATGGTAATTTATCTAGATAACCTCTAATTGTATCCTAGCACCTTGTAAAATAATATCACTTGATACAAAACTCCAACAAGTTGTCAAAAATATATCGCATTTACCGCACTTGCGGGTCCCACGTCAATAATACACTTCAACCTTATCATGAACTAATTTAAACTAGGAAAATGATTTAAAAACTCTATTCACTTATAAAATCTCTGGAAAATCGAAATAGTAGGGTATAATGAAAAAAATGCACGCGAGGAAATAAATAAATAATATAAAATTAGGAAAATTTACGGGTCCTCACACTCTCTCCCCCTTAAAGAAATTTCATCCTCGAAATTTTCTTATCAACGGAATCTATCAAAATCTAAGGTAACCAACGACTCGTACCTTCTACGTCCTCAGACGAGTCAGGGACCTGATGGTGCTCTAGAGAATACACGCGAGCCGGTACCTTTGATCCAGTCCCTTCCTCTTCCGATTGTCCAGGGTTAGTCTTAGTTGGTTGCTGGGTCGCTTTTCCTTTTCGCAATCGAACTGGGCAGTCAGCAATCCGATGATCAGCACTTCCACATTGCAGACACTTTCCTTCTTTCTTCCAACAATTCCCTTCCGTATGATTTGCCCTCCGCAATATCCACAGGGACCACGAGTAGCAGAGACCGAACCTCCCATTGAGACACCACTTGACACCCCCGGTTGTCGTACTCCCCCGTTTCCGTTTCCAATCTTAGGGCGTGTACTTTTACCCTCTTGCTCGGAGCTACTCTCAGGAAAGCCCCTTTTCATGGCTTGAAAATTTCTCACATGTAACCTCGCATTTTCAATCCGCTGGGCTTTTTTCACAGCATCACTAAAGGCGCTAAGTTGGGCTACAGCCAGGTCCTTCTGAATCTCAACATTTAGTTCCTGGACAAAACGCCTTATCCGCCTTTGCTCGGTTACAATCAGTTCGGGCGCAAACTTAGATAACCGCGTAAATTGACTCTCATACTCGATTACGGTCTGGGTTCCTTGACGAAGCCGAATGAATTCATATTCCTTCTTTTCTTGGATTAGAGGAGGGAAAAACTTGGCATTGAATTCCCTCATGAAATTCGCCCACGTCCTCGGTGTTTGTTCTCGTTCCCATTTAAGCCTTATGATATTCCACCAAGAACGGGCTGCTCCCTCCAGTTGGAAGATAGCAAATGTCACCTGTCTCTCCTCAGTGTAGTGTAACGCGGTAAAAATATCGATCATCTTTTCCAGCCATCTCTCAGCCACATCAGGATCAGGGCCCTCGAGAAATTTTAGTGGGAAAAACTTCTGAAATCTTTCAAGGGATCTATCCTCGCCCTCTATATGGTTACCAGGGTTTCCAGGTTGAGAATTAGGGTTTTGGCCCTGGTGTTCCACTACATGGGCTTGCAGATCGGTCATGCGCTGGATAGCAGTGGCTACTTCAGCATTTGGGTCAACCCTAGGTTCAGGATTTGGTTCAGGTATTGGTTCTCGGTTACCCCTTTCATTTGAGGGTTGCTTACGTCCGCGCCCACGACCTCGTCCACTACGAGTACCCTCCTCCGTTGGTCTAACCAATCTAGGGTCGAAGCGGAAATATAACATTAAAGATTATTATAGGCATAAGCAAGTAACAAGAGGTACACACAGATCAAAAGCATATATACATAACACAACTGTACCGAACAAGTCACACAATAGCAGTCAGCTAGATACAAACAAAAGAGATCCATGAAGGTAGCGGGGTCATTCAAAAGTACTATAGACGAACTACGTCAAAAGCACAAAAGCAACTAACGAAAAGCTATTTCCCCTCTAGGCCTCCATCCATAGTCTACGAGAATACCACAATTTATATCTTAATCCAGGTTATTCATGCTTACTAACACCCGAACAAACCACATGAAGTTCCATAGAATCACATTTCTAGTTCGCCCAAGTCCTTTCTAACCTACGCTCTCATCTATTTAGTAGCCGAGTACAAGAATCCCCAAATAAGATAATTCACAGCTCGAGCTGGTCGGTCCCAAGAGTAAATCATCCATATTAAAGATTCCTACCCGACATACATATATATCTTCCTCAAGTACCATGATAAAGATTTTTACACTTATAACGTGCACCATTCATAGCTTATGCTCAAAAAAGCACTTATACCTTTAGACACATTCACGAAATCAGGACCATAACACCACTTGGCCCAAGCTCACTCCGCGCAGAGACCACGCGAAGTAGCTCTGATTCCAACTGTGACGGCCCTACTTCCCCCTAAGGCGAACCAAAGGGTTCAGCGGACCGCCTGCCCAGCTCTCGCCAGGACTACTAAATAGAAACGCACAAAAACCCTACGAAGCATTCAAAAGACTTCAAGAATATGAACTTTTGAAAACTAAGTAACCAAACTGAAAGATACAATAGGACTTTGATATAATATTCCAACGAAAATTGAAAACGAAACGAAAGAGCATGTGCCACGTCACAATCCGGCCGGAAGTTGGCCGGATTGCCGGCCGGATTCGAGGCAGTAGTTGAACAAAATTTTGTTCAAAATTCCCTGTCAATCCGGCCAAATACTGGCCGGATATACGGCCGGATTCTCAGAAATGATTTCTCACCAAATTTTTTTCCTTTTCTCGTTCCAAGCCCGCCCTCGTCCGATCCTTCCAACGGGTAAAAGTAAAGTTTATACAATCATAAAACATACATTTATCATCAAATATAAATACCACTATACACTTGCCAACATCTATACATTCGTGTCTTCAACAAATTACTTGAAGTACAAGTCAAAATATCTGCACGGATACGAAGTACAATTAGGGTTTCAGTTACAGAGAAGCATAAACAAAAGAAGTCCTACAACTAGCTCAATTCTTTTTCTTCCAAAAAAAATCTTGGTTTCAAAACATGGAACCCTGTAAGGAAAACAAGGATAACGGAACGGGGTGAGCTTACGCTCAATGAGGTACCAAACGTATAAGCAGTAAAATCATGGCATTTCACATTTAACCAATCAGATACACATATCAGATATAAAGTAAAGCAGTTAGACACTGTGATTTAATATAGAAAGGATGCAGGTGGCTCTCAGGAGCCAGATTTCCATTTGCAGTACTTGATCCAAACTCGTTGACTCTCCGTCACGTATAGAGAACAACCATGTCCGTAGACCCCACTTTACGCCAAATTCCATCCACCAAACATACCCCTTACCGGGGCCGAACACCTCAACAGGAACAGAATGGTAATACTCGAGTATACTGGAATCAAGAGTCTCAATACCCAAAGATTCCTAGAAACAGACTACCGTGGTTCGTTATCTAATCGACCTAGTCCTTGCCGGCTCGATTCGAGTAACTAGCCACAGGTTTTGAGCTCAGAGATCGCAGACTTATACAGAGAACAGATACAGATAATAGATACAGAGAGCAAATACAGACTTATACAGTATGCAGGAAACAAAGTAAACAGACGAGAGAAACGAGAGTGATAAAGTACACTCTCGTTTCATACAGAGTATACAGAAGACACGGATAACCAGATAAGCAACAAATTAGGGAAGTGGTACACTCACCAGTTCAAGTACAGGTACTTCAAAATTTTCACCCAAAGTGGCCTTAATCACCGTGAAACCCTAAGAATGACAAAGGTAAAGCAGTTGAAGTTTCAACATCCAAAACCAAGTAAACAGGATGCACAAGTGAGGCTCGATTACTAGCCAAGTGCCTCTCCAAGTTATATACTAGTACAAAAGAATAAAAATGCTATTTTTGAGTAAACGGATAACAGTTGGTACGAGGGTTACAAACAACCCCAAACCCCCTCATTCTACCACAATGCAACCCCAATTTAAAAGAATCAAACGATCTAGAAAATTGGACAGCATCTCCCCTTAAATTCCTTATTTTTCCATCCTACATTTCTTCACCAATCCCAACTCCAATCAACCACAATTTCGCATACAAATCATAGACTATAAAACACTCCTTTCAGTATAATAACCACAACTGAAGCTACACTTATCGGATTGAGGCGATTCTTATGGTATTTCGAAGCCAAGGCATATACCTACAGTTCTTATGAAGACTTTCAAAGCCAAATTATACATTTTCATGGTCAAAAAATGACATCTTAGAGAAAAATGGAAACTGTCCGTCAAATAGGGCTTAAGGGCAGTTAAGGGTATTTCGATCATTTCACAGGCTACAGTGCTCCAATTAAGCTGAAATTTTACAGGCAGATACTAACTCAATTACCTACAACTTTCATGTTTTGAGCAAGGGCTGATTCGGTCTCTCTCCTAGACGAACATGCAGTGCAAAAACAAGGCAGATTGAAACCCTAAAACTGAAATTCTTGCACCCTAGCTGAAATTTCATTAGGCAACCAAATCTAGCATACCAAAGCTTCATTTTACACCATATAAAGCTATCATTCTATGAACAACCATTACTCATCACATGAGGGCAAAAAAATCACCATAAAATTGAAAATTACCATAATACTACTTTAAACCAAGAAATCTCCCACAAAACTATGTATTTAACAACTATAAATCACTACTATACAATTTTTAGAAGTAAATGAGGGGTTTCTTGACAAGTTACCTTAAAAACACTAGAAAGATGATAGCTTAGTACTTCCCCCTCAAAAATCACTCCACCAATACCTCTAATCCTTCCTAGCAAGAAGTTTTTATGGAGTAATTTGAGATACTAGTGGTTGGAACTCAAGATTTGGGCTAGAAATTGAAGTTGAAGATGAGGAACTCTCTTGGTTTTTCCTCTCCCTTTGTTCGGCCAAGCCAAGAAGAAATGAAGAGGGTTCTTGGTCAAAATTGGTCAAATAAAAGATAAGATGGTCTTAAGTCAAAGTCCAACTTCCAATGATTTTGTAATAAATGGCACCTTAGGGTTTCATTCTCATCCTTTGTCTACCAATGGTAATTTATCTAGTTAACCTCTAATTGTATTCTAGCACCTTGTAAAATAATATCACTTGATACAAAACTCCAACAAATTGTCAAAAATATATCGCATTTACCGCACTAGCAGGTCCCACGTCAATTATACGCTTCAAACTTGTCATGAACTAATTTAAACTAGGAAAATGATTTAAAAACTCTATTCACTTATAAAATCTCTGGAAAATCAAAATAGTATGGTATAATGAAAAAAAATGCACGCGAGGAAATAAAATAAATAATATAAAATTAGGAAAATTTACGGGTCCTCACATTATCTCATCCGCCCAAGAACAGAATTTAGTTTGACATTTGTCTTTGTCTTCCAAATGAATTATCCAAGTTGTACATGTTATGAAAAGTCAAGCATGTTAGACATTTAACTTAACCCCTTATTCCTATGTGAAATAACTTGCTTGTCAAATTAGGAGCTTCTCTCAATTGCTAGCCACAGGGTCAAATCTCAAGTAAAGAACAAGTGGGCTGCTTTGGTACCATTCTATTACACCTTGGCCCCATATTTGGGCTTTGCATGACTAGGTTGTTATGCATATTAGCATATTTTAGTTAAGTACCCCGACTACCTAAAATAGATATCTCAAGTCGTTTAAGGCACATGTATTCATACTTAAAAACAATCTGAAGCTTTCTTCTCGTTCTTTGTCAAATAATGACTGCTTGTATAGAGAGTATATTATGGAAAAAATGCAAGATGTATAAGTTTTTTTGCTTGCCTAAGATATTTTTATGCTCAACAGTCTATGTACAAACTAAGAATTCTATCACTTTATTAAGCATTAAACAAAGACCAAAATCATTATTAGAAATATTGGTGCCATATGATAGAAGTATTGTTTTTTGTCTTGAAATTCAATGTGTCGGCCCCACCTCCCCCTAAGGCGTACCAAAGGGTTTGGTGGGTCGCCTGCCCAGCTCTCGCCGGGACTCAGTCATACCTCAATCAAATCCGAAATAAAACCTCCAAATCAAACGAAATAACAATCCAAAACTTAAAGTGAAACTTATATACATAACTGCCTTAAAAGGGAGTACAAACACCGAATATACAAAGGTTCTCAATCCTTCATACATCCAACCCGTGCCAAAAGGTAGGATGAGAACCATTACCAAAAAAAAATTGAAACTAGTCTAAACTAGTCTATACCGAGCTCTCATCCTTGCTCGCCTTCCCCTGTTAAGGAAAACAAAACTAAAGGGATGAGTTAAAAGCTCAGTGAGGTTCCGAACACATAATCAAACAATAAGTTCAATGCATTAACCATCAATAATCAGTAATTCACGAAACATTTACAATGGAAAGCAATACTACCACATTCATTAAAAGGATACGGGTTCACAGGGAGCCATTGATTCGTTCGTTCGTTCATTCATTCTCCTGTCATTCCCCTTATTCCTCCAATCATTTAAAAATGCATTTTTGTAAGTAAAACCCTCGTTTGCATTGACATTCGTTCGTTCATTTCATTCACCCCCTCCTGGACGTTGGCCAGGCTCCACCCGACAACAAGGTAATACTCGAGTATACCAAACGTTCATGCCCAGGGTCACCATATCGCCCGACCGAGTCCGCTTCTGGCTCGAGTCGATCGGTAACGAAGGGCATGTAACGTTTCAATCATTAAATCATTGAAAGTTTCACATTTCATTTAGGTCGAGCGCGATAAAGTACACACTCGCCTAGAAAACTCATTTTGGAAATCCTTGAAAGCACTTAACACATTATCAAACAATAACACAAGCCATGGAGTCAAGGAAAATATAGCGAACAAGGAACACTCACCTATTTAAGCAAAATAACGTCCAAAGTTTCCTTCCGGATAATACTCTCAATCACCAAGGAACCCTAATAATCAAACGAACATATTATGCTTCAACCATCAAAGATGTAAGTGAGTCAAAGACAAGTCAAATACGTACTAGTACAAAGTATCAATATGGTTTTGGTAGTGAAAAGAGTACATTGAAACCAAAGGGCATAAGTAAAATATTTGTAGAACTTAGACTCACTTGTAAAACATTAAAATCGCTATTTGAGTCGAAGTGGCAAAGAAAACGTAAATACCCTAGATGGTTCACGTGGTATTCGCTCTCAAGCCTTACTCAAGTCGCAAGTATATCGACCTAGTTCTCGAGCATAAAGTTGGGCAGCACGCCCTTTGTATTTACCTATTTTCCAGCCATTTATGGCTTCATTCTTTTCCTCAATCAAACCCAAAGTCATATACAAAATCATCTCATTTCAATAGCCATTCCATAGGCTTCAAGTCATACCAGTACAAAATCAAGCTAGGAGCATGTGCGGAAATGAAGGTTGAGTGAAGAAACAAAAGACAGATTTGATGTTGTTTTGCGTAACGGACACAACCGAAGCTACACTTATCGGATTGGGGTGACATTTATACCGTTTCGAAGCTAAGATAAATTCCTACAACGTTGATGAAGATGACTCAGTCCAGTTTGTAGTGTATCTAAGTCAAAATGTCAAATTACAAAACCAGAATCTCACACTCGGGCTAGTTAACCGCACTATGCGTAAACAACCATAACTCAGGCTACCGAAGTCCAAACGCGATGATTCCAGGGGTGTTGGAAAGCTAAGACATATCAATACAACTTTCATGTTTTGGCTAAATGCTAGTTCAGTATGTATCAAGGTGAAAAGACACGATCAGATTGATGAAATGTCAAAACTGTCCATTGGACTAAACCTATGGTAGTCAGGGGTATTTCGGTCTTTTCACAGGCTACGTTGCTCCGATTGAGCTGAAATTTTCAAAAAACTATAAAACATCATTCTATACAACTTTCATGTTTTATTCTAAGCCTAATTCGGCCTCTAACATTGGGAACTAGAACCGGACAGAACTGAAGATTCAATTTCCAGAAATCTGGAATTTTGCTACATCAAGCTATAATTCACATTTTTACCTTAAAACCACCACTACTTTCTCCTTTACAAGATTAGATACCATATATATACACCATATAACACCTAACCAACAAGAATTATAAGTGAATAAATCGAAACTCATTCCTCCAATCAACAAAACCATTTCAAACAAGCATCACAAGCACAATTCTAACATTAATACCCAACTCAATCATGATTAATGGAAAAGAAAGGGTGATCAGCCACTATACCTCAAGACAAGGCCTTGCAAGAGTGATCCTCCACTACTCCTTGAAATTTTTGGTTCCTTAAGCTTCCCAAGCTTTCAATTTGCAAGTTAATCGGTTTAGTTTTCTTGTTTTCTCACTAAATCAAACAAAACCCAAGATGGAATTAGAGCTTTCTTTCTCTTGTTTTCTCTCTCACTCTCACGGCTGGAGGGCTGGAAATGGGGGCTCAATTGAAGCTTCAAGAAGGTTAAAATGATAGGAAGTAATTTGGGTCAAAGTGGACAAATGTCACCCTTGGATTGGAAGTCAATTTTTTTCTTTTCTCTCTTGTTTTCTTGGTTAAATATTGTGGCTGATGTATGAGATATTTTGAGGGTTAATTACTTGAAATAAAATGAGAAGATTAAGGTAATAAAGTATGGGTCAAGTGGTGTGTTTACCCGGTAACAAATAGTACCCATCGGTTCGAGCCGATTTTTCTTAAATCGCGTATACTAGGATTTTTACCTTATAATCACTAACTTATTATTATCACTTCTAATCACATACTTAATATCATCTAAAACTCACTTTTAATCACCACATTTATCGCACTAGCGGGTCCCACATCGATAATGCGTTCCAAATTTACCGTACGCTAACTCATACTAGGAAAATGAATTTAAAACTGTACTTGCTTGTAAAAATGCATAGAAATTTTAATATTTCCAGGAAAAGTATGAAATGTTGGCAAAGAAATAAAATAATGCTGAGAAAATGAGAAAATTTTTTGGGTTCTCACATTCAACGTCGTAATGTCATACCAGTTTAAGTTAAGAATATTCTTATTGTTCATAAATCTCCTCTGATAACAATTTCATATAGCATGTAGATTTAGATTTTATGAGGTGATGTTATGATTGCTAGTCCCTTTTAAGTTTCAATAGATCTGCTAAAATGGGAGAGGAGCTCAGGCGTCAGCTATTGATAGTACAACAGTAATTCCCTGAAATCATAAAGGAAGTGCGACAAAAAGGTCTATTCAATGCTGTGAAGCTTCATATGACATATGCCTGAAGTTAAAGGAGCGGGGAATTCTAGCTGAGCCCACTCATGATTCTATTATAATAAGATTGCTCCTCCATTCTCAATGACGTGCAAAACCTTCCTTTTGATTATTGTTCATTCAGAAGTGTTTCTTTGCTCTTAGTAGTTTCTATAATCTACAACGTGATTGTTTTAATAATAATGATGTCAAGGAATTAGTCTGTTGTTTGTATTCTAGTCTTTTCAGAACGGTTTATCATGCAAATTAGTTATGAAGTTGTACAACCATAAGTAAGTGGAAGTGAACCTTATAGAAAAGGGAAAGGAGGAGCAAAGAAATTAACGTGTCATTTTGTTTCTAGTGTTGCTATTCTTTTTCTGTTTACCATCCTTGCTGTGAGTAACCTATATCAAGTAAATTTACACTTGAATGCTTTTGATACAGAATTCAAGGACAAGACAAAAGGATATATTTGAAATTCCAAAGTTATAAACTTGTGGACTTTATTGTTGTTATCTTAGTCTATTGATTTGATGCATCTTTATAGCCCTACTATCATTATGTTGTTTTATAGGTTATAGGTTTTTTTGGTGCTGAAGATATTAGGTTTGGGGCTGCCTCTTAACATTGTCAAACCTAACTTGAATTCTTGTGCTTCTATCTTTGTCCTTGTTGCCCACAGTTTCTAAGTCTTTTTATTGACAATTTTTACATATAGTCCAAGACCAAAGAGAATGACTCTTCTGGTTAGCTTGGACATTTTGTTAGTTGTTAGGTTCTTTTAGCTATTTAGTTTGAGATAACATGTATTTTAGGAGAAAAATATCTAATTCCCGTATTATGACTGACCAACTAATATTTATAGTAGTACAAATCTAAAAAGTATTTACAAGAATACCCTTACTAATTTATTCATCTACAAGAATACTTATATTCTCTTAACGCTCCCCCTCGTTACAGTGAGAAAATTTAATTTACCTATAAGTTTTCGTTATTGCCTAGGATCATCTAGTAATGCACCTTGATCTTCTACTAATTTCACATTAGAATCCATAGGAGTATCCATAAGTCGGCAACCTAACGTTCCAACTTCACTCAGCATATTGAGTATATATTTTCTGTGACATAAATAAATTTCATATTTAGACCGAGCTACCTTAGTACCCAGAAAATACTGTAAGTGACCTAAATCTTTTGTCTGAAAGTTTTCCTGCAAATTAGACTTAAGCTGCTGGATCCCCACAACATCATCACCTGTAATCACAATATCATCACCTGTAATCACAATATCATCCACATAAACAACTAATAAAATTTTACTAGCATTAGAATGCCGATAAAATACAAAGTGATCTACTCCTCATTTTGTCAGATCGAATTCAATGACAACACTATAAACCGGCCAAACCAAGCCCTAGGAGACTGTTTCAATCCATATAAGGATTTTTTTCAGACAACAAACCAACTGCGAATTCTCCCCCTGAACAACAAATTCAGGAGGTTGTTCCATATATATCTCTTCTTCCAAATCTCCATGTAAAAATGCATTTTTCATATCCAACTGATGCAATGGCCATTATAAGTTGCTCCCAAAGAGATAAGAAAACGAACAGAGATAATATTTGCAACAGGAGAAAATGTGTGAGGACTCGAATTTTACTTACTTTTAATTCTATTTTACTAGCTTATTTAATTATTTATTCACCCTTTTCTCCGAATAATTTATTTCAACATTTTAAAACTAATTACATATAGCAAGGTCTCATTTATATTTTTAAAACGTCCTGTTAGCAAATTTAATTTTTCTGTGGCTCGTCTAGTAAGAAATAGCGAATACACGTTTTTCGAAACAATATTCGATTCGAGAGTGCAATAATCTTGGAGAATTAAGAATGATCAATAGTAGACTAAGAAAAGTTAATTGAGGAATTAGAGGTGAGTGAGTTCAAATTTTCGCTTTATCGCTCGTGCGTCGAGAGTTTCTCGAAAGTCACACCGCGTGACTAATTGGAGATTTGAGAAATTAAAACTAGACTACTAAGAGTGAATAATTACAGTGTTAAAGGAATTACATTTGAGAATTAGTGCACAAGTGAAACAAACAAGAGAGAAAAGTGGTAGTACGGGACACTATTCGAGCACTATTCAAAGTTGACTTTGGCTAGCTTTTATTTCCTTTTTCCCTCCAATCTTCCAAGGGAAGATTCACACAACCAAACACTCTCTCTTCTCTCTCTTGGCCGGTTGACTCTCTCAAGGAAAAGGGGAGGAAGAAAGCTTCAATCTTCTCACTTCAAACTTGCTCCAAAACTTCATCTAATCTTCTAGTTCTTGGAGATTCATCTTAGCTTTGAAAGGCAACCTCTTGTGGTGTTTCTTGGAGAGTTTTTGGGTGAAAAATTCTGGTTTCTACAAGGGTTCAAGAGGTAACCTTTAACTCTTCTAATCTTTCCATTTAATCCAAGTTTAGTGGTTAATTGTGCACGGGTTTGAAACCCTAAGCAAGAAATAGGCTAGAAGACTTGAGGCGTTTCATTTCTTGTTTTAATCTTTAGGCCAGCGGCCTTGAGGTGGATTATAGGTAGCTGAATTGAGGTGTAATTGGTTGATTGATGTTGTTTAAGTGTTGTATGAGATGATATTAGTTAGAAAGTGAAGGAAAAATCAAAGGAAAATGGTGCAAGAGAGTTGGCCGAAATTCTGTCCTTGTTGCTCAGTGGTTGTTCTGAAATTTTGATGGTTATTTGACTGTGAAATTAAGTGATATATGTTACATATTGTGTGTACAAAGTGCCTTGCGAAAATCATTTCATTTGGTTGCCCAAAACTAGAGTTTTCGAAAAAGGAAGAAATCTGGAAATGGTGTTCAGGACAGCCGAACAGTACTTCTTTGCTTGAACATATCTCTTTGTACAAAAATCAAAATCAAGTGCCGTTTGTGGTATTTGAAACTAGACATTCATAGCTTTCCAACGGTATAAAATCACTTGCTAGTTCGAACTGAGTGAACCGTAGTGATTCGGCAAAGTTGACTGCCCTGTTGTGACTTTCTGTCGGAGAGGAATGGAGAAGCTGCATCTTGTGGCTCTGTTTTCTCGCACTTGTGAACTGATTTTGGAAATAACTCTTTCTGATGAAATGTAAAATTTTGAACCTAGTTTCCAACGCCACCAACCATTCCTAATTTGAGTACATATTGAGTGAGATGTGGTCTGATTTTGAAAGTGCAACAAAGCTGGAAAACTGGAAGTTTTTCCTTTCTTGCTGGCCGAATGGTCAGAGTTGTTTTGGGATGTTTTGTCTCGAAAATTTTGATGTCAATTACTTGTCAATTGGTTATTAAATGTTATAGGACCTTGGTTTCAAAAATGGATCGAATTGGGGCTGATTTCATTGCTCAAAACGTTTGGAAAAGAAAAAAAAAAGCAAGAGGGCAGATTAGCCTTGAAACATTTTTCAAACTTTGGTAGTTTTCTTAACTGCCTTCCCACGTGAGTTTTTGGGTACGATTTGGTAGAGAGGTAGTCCACATATGGAAGTTTAAGAGTACCAAATTTTGTATTATTTCAATAGCCTTTCGATATCCAAATTATGCTACAAATATGGCTTTTCAAATCTGGAAATTTACTGTTCAAGTAGTGAAATTAACCGACTTTGAACTGTTATATCTTGATACTCAAGACTCCGAATTTAGTTCCATTTGTCATGTTTAAAACCTTATTTGAAACTCTTATTGTACTACAAATTTCAAGGGCTGATTCACTTTCTGTGAATTATGCTGAATTTTCAAAGATTTGCTGGAAAACCAAGACTGGTTCAAACATGTCTTCTTGGAACTGAAACTTTGAGCTGAAAAATGAATGCTTTCTGTCTAGAATGTTGGAAAAGTGTCTTCTAGGAACTTTTAGTACTTCGAACCTAGTTTCCGACGGTATAGATTTTTCCATTTTTGGACATGCCAAACTCAAGATTTGATTTTTTCAAGTTGTCACCTAAAGCTGAAATTCCCGATTTCTTAGAGAATAAGTTTTTAAGAACTTGTTACTTCCTTTTGATGTTGATAGACCATTTTGAACCTGATTTCATGGAAGAGGCAAGTCTTTCTTGGGATTTTAACTCCTCACTTGTAAACCTCGAATTTTGAGAGATTTAAGTTCTCTTTTAAGACTTTGACTTAGTCTAAACAAGTATACATCCCTTCTTGGTTAATGCATGTTATGAGTAATAGTTAATTGTTATTTCTTCAGGCGCTCAAGAAGATCTTCAAGAGAATCTCGGAGTGGACGCCTGAAGACTTATTTGCTCACTTACCACTTTTGACTTGGTGAGTGTCAAGTGTATGAAGTGTTGCTACGTGCTTAATTGCTCTCATTAATTGAGTATTTTGCAAGTGTTGAGTCGAGTGTGTACTTTATCGCACTCGTTCTCTTTTAAGTGAATTGTACTTGAATTGCATGAAGTGAATTGTTAAGTGAATAAAGTGAAGTGTTGCAATAGTGAATCGCATTGACTTATAGATGTAATAGTGGGGGACGTCCAAACTCATCGGCCGACCTTGCGACTCGAGCCGGCATGGGCTTGGTCCTGAAGCTTGGTGAGCCATGAGAAAAAAAAAGTGTATAAGCTTGATCTATTTGAGAGATCTCGCTTGGCATACTCGAGTAGTATCACCTTATATAAAAGAAGTGCGGGCCCGGAGCAAGAGTTGTAATGGTGATCGGAGTGCGAAGTAAGTGGGGTTCTACGGACTTATAACCTACCCGATTGATGGAGTGTCAACTCGCGGTGGTATTGGATCGAGCATTGGCAGAGCAAGTGGAATATAGCTCCTGATAGCTCCCGTATCCATCTCAAGTGTGTTTTATTGTTAATTGTGAACTACTTGAATGTTATAGCTTTAATTCTCGTATATGTGATATTGTTATTTGAACTATGTGTTTTGCATGCTTTTCTTGGCTTCACTGAGCATTAGCTCATCCCATTTGATTGTTTTTCTTAACTGGAGCCAAAATGGAAAAAGTTATGGAGAAGCCGACTTGATGCACTTTTGATTAGGGTTTTGAATGTAATTGATTAGATAACTTTTGAAAGTTGTATATTTTGGGGAAAGTGACGTACTTGGTATATTGTAATGTAAGAATTGAATACTTATTAAGGAAGCGACCTTTTCTTTGTAGTTTCGACTCCTATTGTTGATTGTTTTCCATAAGTTTGAATTTGTCTTATAGTGAGTCCTAGCAAGAGTTAGGCAGGCATCCCGTCGATACCCTTGGGTTCGCCCTAGGGAGAAGTAGGGGCGTCACAAAATGTCCTAAGTAATCTATTTCATACACCTAAGTAAATCCTTTACCTAGTAGTTGAGTTTTCAATCTATCAATAGAATCATTAGGTTGCACTTTTATAGTGTACACCTATTTACAACCAACAACAAGCTTACCAGAAGGAAGAGGGACAAGATACCAAGTACCATGCTGCTCCAAAGCAAACATCTCTTCTTGCATAGCTAATCTCCAACCAGGATGATTGTGAGCATGGGTAATAGACTTAGGAATGGATACAGAATCAAGTGAAGCAACAAAAGAAGAATATGACGGAGAGATACGAGAATAAGAAACAAAATTAGAAATAGGATGAAAAGTACATTGCCTCTTTGATACGAACTCAACCGCGATTGGAGGAACTCGTATTCCAACAAATAGGATCAAGGCAATCGACTTCCAAAGTTATTTACGGAATCCTAAACCTCTTTAAAATCCCTTTGATGAGAACTAAGAGTAAATTCTCAACCCTCAAAAAGTGATTAAAGGAACTTTTGGTGTTTGGTGGACGGTGCTATAAACAAGTGTGATTCTTGCTTGATAAAGCAAGATGAACACTTAGAACCAATCTAAGATATTCAAAGGTTGTTTCAAAGCCAAGAGAACTCTCTCTACGATTTTCTGAATAATGAACTTGTCTTATTGAAATTCGGCCAAGCCTCCTTATAGGTACTACAAATCTGAATCCTAACTTGACTAGGACAACCTGACTTACTCGGGCTAAACCCTAGATGACTTACTCAACCCTAATGAACAAAACTAGTCGGTTAAGTGCTCAACATGAGCTAATTTGACCTTATTGACCTAACTACTAATCAACTGACTAACTCCTAAGACCCAATTCGAACAACTAACTAGCAGCAAGTTGTTCGCACTTCACTTATGGGTCCGTGGACCCCATGTTGGCTTGGATCAGGTTCATCATCGTATTTCGTAACTTTCTTGCCCCTGCTTGGGTCAATGGTCTAAGCTTCACCAATGGTGCATTTAAAACCTCACTCGATCCACTTGAACCAACAACTTGAGTCCTTGGTGGATTCTCATCAGTCCCCTCCTCTTGAGAAGGATTTGTCCTCAAATCAAAGTCTTCACGTACATCAAAAGGGGACAAATAAGCAACATTAAATGTAGAGTTGACGCCATACTCACCTGAAAGATCAAGTTGATATGCATTGTCATTGACTTTGGCAAGGACTTGAAATGGTCCATCTCCTCGAAGCATCAACTTGTTTCGCCTTTTCTTAGGAAAGCGTACTTAGCGTATGTGTAGCCATACGCAATATCCGGGTTCAAATATCAATTGCCTACGACCCTTATTTGCACGCTTGGCAAATTGCTCGGTACATTTCTCAATGTTCATCTGAACCTTCTCATGAAGGTTTCTTACAATCTCATCCTTTTTCTTACCATTAAGACTGGCATACTCACTCAAAGATAAAGGTATAAGATCCAAGGGTGTTAACGAGTTGAAACTGTAACAATCTCAAAAGGAGAAAATTGAGTAGTAGAAGGGGTAGAACGGTTATAAGCAAATTCAATGTGAGGCAAACATTCCTCCCAAGTTCTCAAATTGGCGTTTAATTAAAGCACGTAATATGGTAGACATTATCCTATTAACCACCTCAATTTGGCCATCGGTTTGAGGGTGACTAGTAGTTGAAAATAGCAACTTAGTACCTAATTTAGACCAAAGTTTTTTCCAAAAATAACTCAAGAATTTAACATCACGATCAGAAACAATAATTCGGGGAATACCATGTAAACGTATTACTTCTCTAAAGAACAGGTCAACAATATATGGTGCATTATCAATTTTATGATAGGCAATAAAGTGCACCATTTTAAAGAACCTATTTATTACAACAAAGATAGAATTATGGCCTCTTTTTGTCCTAGATAAGTCAAGAATAAAATCCATAGAGATATCAACCCACGACTCACTAGGTATAGGCAAAGGCATATAGAGGCCATGTGGATTTACCTTGGATTTTGCACGATGGCATTGTACACACTTTGCAACCTCACGTTCGACATCCCTTTTCATGTTCGGTCAAAAGAAGTGTTCTTGCAAGATTGAAAGAGTTTTAGCTACTCCGAAGTATCCCGTTAGACCTCCACTATGAGACTCTTTAACTAGCAACTGTCGAATAGAACATTTAGGAACGCATAGCCGATCTAAATAGTAAAGGAAACCATCAGCTATATAGAATTTTTCTTGACCAAACCACTTACAAGCTTCAAACACAAGCTTAAAGTCATCATTAGTAGCATACAAGTCCTTGATAAGCTCAAAACTAAGTACCTTAGCATCTAGAGTAGCAAGAAAGGTGTACCTTCACGACAATGCATTGGCTACTACATTGGACTTACCAGACTTGTACTTTATAACATATGGAAAAGCCTCAATGAATGATATCCACCTCACATATCTCTTACTCAATTTGTTTTGAGACTTGAGAAATTTCAAAGATTCATGATCGGTATGGAAAACAAACTCCTTGGGATGAAGGTAATGTTGCCACACTTGTAATGCTCGAATCAAGGCATACAGCTCTCTATCATAGGTGCTGTAATTCAATATTGCCCCATTCAACTTCTCACTGAAATAAGCGACTGGGCATCCTTCTTTGATCAACAGGGCTTCTATGCCAATTTCTGATGCATCACTTTCAATTTCAAACATTTTAAAGAAATCAGGTAAGGACAATATAGGTCATGTGTGAGCACATGTTTAAGAGAGTTAAAAGATTTTTCTTGCTCTTCATCCCAGTGGAACGATACATCCTTCTTAATGATTGAAGTCAAGGGTGCAGCAATGGAACTAAAATCGCGGTCAAATCTTCGATAGAAGCTCACAAGGCCTTGAAAACTTCTTACCTCTCCAATGGTTGTTGGCCTTGGCCAATCTTGGATGGCTTTAATTTTACTTTCATCCACCTTGATACCCTATGAACTCACAACAAACCCTATAAACACTAGTTGGTCAATGCAAAAGGTGCACTTCTTCAGGTTAGCATAAAGGCATTCCTTCCGAAGTACATCTGATACAAGCTTAACCTGCTGCAAGTGCTCTCCTAGGTTTTTGCTATAAATGAGAATATCATCAAAGTACACTACTACAAACTTGCCTAAGTACTCACGTAAGACATGATTCATTAATCACATAAAGGTACTTGGTGCATTAGTAAGACCAAAAGACATGACCAACCACTCATATAAACCATACATAGTCTTAAACGCAGTTTTCCACTCGTCACCTTCCTTGATCCTCATTTGATGATATCCAGACTTAAGGTCAATTTTTGTAAATATAACCGCCCCATTTAATTCGTCTAACATGTCATCAAGTCTAGGGATGGGATGGTGATACTTTACCGTTATGCTATTTATGACCCTACAATCAGTGCACATCCTCCAAGACCCGTCCTTCTTTGGTACGAAAATTACTGGAACAGTACAGGGACTTAAGCTTTCTCGCGCCCAACCTTTGCCAAGAAGCTCCTCCACTTGTCTTTGAATTTCTTTCATCTCCTCTGGATTGCTCCTATAAGCTGGCCAGTTAGGTAGTGGTGCTCCAGGTATAAGGTCAATTTGATGCTCAATACCTCTTATGGGTGGCAATCCGCTAGGCACTTCTTCTGGAAAGACATCGTTATACTCTTGTAAAAGTCCAACAAAAGAACTAGGCAAAGAAGAATCAAGATCATTAGTAACAGCCAAAGCTTCCTTGCTGTAAAGCAACAGTAACTTTCGGCCTTTAAGTAAGCTTTTCCTCACATCTTTGGCTTTGGCAATCAACAATATTTTCCCCTCTTCTGTTACCTCATGATCCGTCTCATTAATTGCCTTTTTTCTCTCATTTTGCACCGATCTTTTCCTCTCTTTTCTCTCGAGCTTTTCAATTTTTTGTCACTCATCAACTTTCTCACACTCTTGCTGAATTTTCACTTGATCCTCATATACTTGTTTAGGTATAAGTGGTGCAAGTGTGACTTTGCTACCTCTATGTAAGAAAGTGTACATGTTGGTATGACCATCATGACTAGTATTTCTATCAAATTGCCATGGTCTACCAAATAAATATGACTAGCCTGCATAGGTACTACATCACAAAGTACTTCATCCTCATAAGTACCAATTTTAAAAGAGACTAGTAACTGTTGAGACGCTCGTGTATCTCCACAATTGTTCAACCACTATAGACGATATGGCTTGAGGTGCTCATGGGTTGGCACTCCCAATGCTTCCACCATTAATGAACTAGTAATGTTGGTGCAGCTGTTGGGATCTATGACCAAGCTACACACTCTACCATTTACGAGGCATCGGGTGTAGAAGATGTTTTCCTTTTGGATCTCCTCTTCTTTGACATGAGCTGCGAGTACTCACCTTGCAACTAGTCCTAATCCAACCAACTCCTCCAATGGTTGTTGCACTACAGTTTCGGGTTCCTCCTCCTCAACAAGAGGTGGCATGTCCTTGTACTCCTCATCTTCAGACACTATTTCCCCACTTGGGAGCACAATCATCGTTCTTAGGTTTGGACATTGACTAGTAATGTGACCAAGCCCTTGACACCTCCAACATTTGGTGTCTCAACTCCTTGCTCTAGGGTGTTCATTTGCTAGCCTTGAAATGAATTCCCCTTCTTCCCTGGATGGGGTTGACTTCATTTTTGATGGGGTGTTATAGCTACCCGAGGGTTTAAACTCCTTCCTTGGTGCACTATTACGAGTATAGGATGGTGAGGGTGTAGAGGAAGTCCTTAGCTGACTCCTCCTCTTAAGCTCTCGCTTTAATGCTTTCTCAAGCATATCCTTCAACTCTATGTAATGATGGAGCTCAACTACATCCACAATTTCTGGTCTTAAACAACTAAAAAACCTCGCCATGGTCACCTCACGATCCTTGCTGTAGGGGGTTCATTTGTTGGCCTTGAAGTGGATTTCCCTTCTTTCCTGGATGGGGTTGACTTCAGTTTTGATGGGGTGGTATAGCTGCCCGAGGGTTTGAACTCCTTCCTTGGTGCACTATTACGGGTATAGGATGGTGAAGGTGTAGAGGAAGTCCTTAGTTGACCCCTCCTCTTAAGCCTTCACTCAATTTTAATGCTTTCTCAAGCATGTCCTTCAACTCCATGTAATGATGCAGCTCAACTTCATCTGCAATTTCTTGTCTTAAGCCACTGAAAAACCTCACCATGGTGGCCTCATGATCCTCTACTATGTCCGCATGGAGCTTGGCTATCTCCATCTCCTTGTAGTAATCTTCAACACTTTGGTTTCTTGCCTTAGGTTTTGTAACTTGTAGTACAAGTCACGATGGTAATGGCTAGGAATGTTTTCGCATGAGAACCTTCAACTCGGACAAAGTAGTGTTCTCAATGTCTCCACTACGCCTCCTACTAGTGATAATTTGATCCCACCAGATGATGGCATATTCGGAGAATGCCATAACTGCTAGCTTCATTTGTTGCTCCTCCGTATAGTCGTTACAGTTGAACATCAGTTCGACCTTTTTCTCCCATTCAAGATACGCGTTTGGATCTGTTTTCCCTGTGAAAGGTGGAACTTGCATTTTGACACCTTTTGATGTGTGCACGGATAGCGAGATGGATGGCGGCCCTGACTCAAGGCTTTCATAGAGATATTGAAGGCTTGGAAGGAGACAATCAAGTTATCTACACCATGATCCAAGCCCATGAAGAGTCAAGTTATCTACACCATGATCCAAGCCATGAAGAGTCAAGTGGGCCTCCAAGTGAGTTGGCCGAATAGGGCCTTAAGCCTTAGTGTTAGGAGTCTTAAGTTTAGATTAGTCCTTTTGTTAGCCATGGATTCGGCCCACCTTTGTCTAAAGATGGCCGAACCACTAGGCCCTTTTTATTGAGTCCATGGGTCGGCCCACCTTGTCCAAAGAGTGGCCGACCCTTTAGCCTTGCGATATTAGGGTTTCATTAGTTTTGCCTATATAAAGGCTTGCTTTGTAAGCATAAAGGTAGACGTTTTATCAATAAAGTTTTGCATATTTTCGATTCTTCTTGAGAGAGAGATTCGACCCCTTTACTTGCTTTGGCAAGGGTTTTGAGCAGTCTTGCGTCCTGTCCTAGATTGTTCTACCGACCTATTCCCCTGGAGTATTCACCTTCATCGGAGTGTCGTCTACCGTCTTGAATCAAATCGTGTCGTCCGTTTGGTTCTAGATCCCGCAATTCCAAGCGTTGGACGTCCTCGCTAGATCCTTGGGCAAACGTGCTACGTGTCTCGAAACGTGTTGATCGAGGAACGTATCAGTTGGCTTCAGAGCTTTGGTGGAGGTATCTTTCGTTATATCCGTAGTTTGTCGTAGTTCACCCGCTACTGTTCACCGCTACTGTTCATCACTGTTCATCGCACTGTTCACGTTACTGTTCATCCGAACACAAAATCTGTTGGTGTGTTATCTCCTTTGTGTTGTGTCTAGTTTGTTGATAATTTCTGTCCACAACTTGTTTCTTGCGTTTGAGTCGTTTGTTGCATCAAAAATTCTGGCTGTTGGTGTTTTAACGTTGCTCCTAAATCTGTCTCGTTAGTTGGTTGTCGCTTGGGCAGCAAGAACAATAACGTGACGGCTGCTAGGGTTTCCTTATCTTGCTAGGGTTTCCTTCTCTTGCTAGGGTTTTCCTTGCGGCTAGGGTTTTCTACTTGCGGCTAGGGTGTCTACTTGCAGCTAGGGTTTCATTTGCGCTAGGGTTTCTTTGTTTTCACTTGGACACTCTCCTATATTCTCTCCTATATTTTGGGACACTCTCCTACATTCTCTCCTACATTTTAGGAACACTCTCCTACATCCTCTCATCCATTTTAGGAAACTTTCCTATAATCTCTCATCCATTCTAGGAAACTCTCCTATAATCTCTCATCCATTCTAGGAAACTCTCCTATAATCTCTCATCCATTCTAGGAAACTCTCCTATAATCTCTCATCCATTTTAGGAAACTCTCCTATATTCTCTCATCCATTTTAGGAAACTCTCCTATAATCTCTCATCCATTTTAGGAAACTTTCCTATATTCTCTCATCCATTCTAGGAAACTTTCCTATATTCTCTCATCCATTTTAGGAAACTCTCCTATATTCTCTCATCCATTTTTAGGAAACTTTCCTCCATTCTAGGAAACTCTCCTATATTCTCTCATCCACTTTAGGAAACTACTCCTACACTTTAGAACGCTAGGGTTTCCTTTTCTTTGTGACACACATACCATTACAGACCACCACCAACATCCCTTCCAAATTTGTCCATTTCACCTTATTTTCCACCCACATTTATGTCTTACACTCTTGATTACTCTTGTGGGAAAAGTCGGTGACGTTTATTGGACTTGTACGGCATTTCTCAACTACCCAATCTGACAAGTAAAGGAATTTTGATAAGCTTATTTGAGTGCTTTGAGTGATACACGAGTGATGAGTACATACACGTGAGCTTGTGTGTCGTGAGGAATCTCCTTTTCTTTGCAAGTCACGTAATCATGCCAAGGGGAGTTGCCTCTTACTCATACAGCCAAGAATTCTTGGAGAATGAGCCTCTCAAGAGGAGGGGTTCCAAGCGGCCTACTCCCAAGCACAGTTCCATGGAATCTAGTTCACAACGTGAGTTTCGCTCACTCCGGGAGGAGATGGAACGTTACCGTGCTTCGTGTGTATATGAAAGGTATAAACAAGATTGTGATGAGTATGAGAAGGAGCAAAGAAGTTTGCACCGAACATCTAAATTGAGATCAACCTCAAGCAAACAAGATTCATCTACGAAGTACCTTGACAATCAAGGCAAGGCGTTCGCGTACTCTCGAATTGAGGCAAAGCTTCGTGAATCAAAGGATAAATTCCGGAGTCGGACTAAAGCATTGATTGATGATATGATGGAAAGACTTAGCCAAGTGTTGGATTCACACTTGGAGCAACTTACCCATGTGCCAACTGGTGGTGATATGGGGAAAATTCTGTCTAGTCCCTCGTTGATTGAAGAGCCATGTACGAATGAGTTGCCACCGAGCCATGAACAAGAGCTAGCCAATAAAAATCCGAACTCAAGTGCAATGAATGAACAAATGTCCAAGAAGAATGAAGTGGGAAAAGTCAAGAATAATTTGGCCTTATTGCTGAGTAAAGAGGAGAAGTTGGCCATGTTCGCAAAAGTTGAAAGTGTGGACGTTTTGTTTGCTAACAAGCTAACATGTGTTGTGTTTAGTACCTCTTCTTTTGTGCAGATTAAACAAAGTCAAGTAGAGTTGGTCATGGCATGTTCCATTCCGAAGTCACTTGGACACTTTGCGAGTTTCCATGGAGTTTGTCTCCTAGGAGCTAAATCTCTTTGGTATCAATCCATGGAACAATCTCCATTCAAACCTGTCCGCGCCATGGGAGGAGTCATTCGAGCCCATTATTTTGACGAGAAGTATTGTAAAGCTATCCAAAATTTTCCAACTACGACTAAAGAGTTGCAGCCTGATTTCATGCTTGTTCCAGCTGCGTGTTACGCGAATGCATGTGATTCGTATGGGGTGAATTTCACTTCATTCTTGCCGCTTATGTTGGGTGATGCCCGCAAGGGTGTCAATCAAGATCCGAGTGCTGTTCTTACCTCACTAGTTCGTGTTTCTATGGATGTGCAACACGGGTGGCTCAGTGTCCCACCTCCAGAGTGGCAAGTTGTGCCGATTCAGTGCCTAGGGCTAAATTACACCACCTTGCACAACCAGGTTCGAGGCTTTTCTAGTTTCAATGAATATCGTTATGAAGTGCATGTGAATGTCCGGGTGCGAAGGCTAATTAGCGAGCTTTGGGTTGCAACCTGGAACGTTCACAAGCCTTATACACGTTCCTTCCTGCCTTGGAGAATGTCCTTGTTTGAGAACCCCTTGAAGCTGACCAAGAGACATGTGCACCGAATTATCTTAATCATAACATATGCAAGTATCATTCAATCTAAGAGGGCCAATATGTGGAGATTTGAGGTGTCATGCTACTATCTCTTGTTAGTATCATTCATCTCCATCCAGATTTGAGGACAAATCCTTCTCAAGAGGAGGGGACTGATGTGTGCACGGATAGCGAGATGGATGGCGGCCCTGACTCAAGGCTTTCATAGAGATATTGAAGGCTTGGAAGGAGACAATCAAGTTATCTACACCATGATCCAAGCCCATGAAGAGTCAAGTTATCTACACCATGATCCAAGCCATGAAGAGTCAAGTGGGCCTCCAAGTGAGTTGGCCGAATAGGACCTTAAGCCTTAGTGTTAGGAGTCTTAAGTTTAGATTAGTCCTTTTGTTAGCCATGGATTCGGCCCACCTTTGTCTAAAGATGGCCGAACCACTAGGCCCTTTTTATTGAGTCCATGGGTCGGCCCACCTTGTCCAAAGAGTGGCCGACCCTCTAGCCTTGCGATATTAGGGTTTCATTAGTTTTGCCTATATAAAGGCTTGCTTTGTAAGCATAAAGGTAGACGTTTTATCAATAAAGTTTTGCATATTTTCGATTCTTCTTGAGAGAGAGATTCGACCCCTTTACTTGCTTTGGCAAGGGTTTTGAGCAGTCTTGCGTCATGTCCTAGATTGTTCTACCGACCTATTCCCCTGGAGTATTCACCTTCATCAGAGTGTCGTCTACCGTCTTGAATCAAATCGTGTCGTCCGTTTGGTTCTAGATCCCGCAATTCCAAGCGTTGGACGTCCTCGCTAGATCCTTGGGCAAACGTGCTACGTGTCTCGAAACATGTTGATCGAGGAACGTATCACCTTTAATTGGTCCCCCCTTTGATTTGGAATTCTTCTTGGTTCTCCTTGTTCTCGGTTCAAAGTCATCTTCTGAATAATTAGAACTATCAGATTCATAAGGAATAGATTTCCTTCGACTCCTAATCCATTTAGATGCACTTTGAGTAGCTTCTACTTTGTCAATTCTTTCATGCACAATCTCTAATTTTTGGTCCAAGATTAGGCGAATGTTTCCCCTTAGGAATTTGACAAAAAGTTTAAAGTCAAATGCCGAAGGGCTTCCTTACTCGCTCTCTTAGTGTTTACTCTCGCGCTCATGTATCAAACAGCTCTCAATTATAAGCTCACCAAGTATTCTCAGAGGTTTGATTTCATCTTTGAAGAGGTTAGTTCAGCTCAAAAGTTGCTCAATGGTTCACCAAAAAGAGAAAGGATCACTCAGGTTCAGACAAGAGAATGTAAAGGACACTTACTTTGATTTGCAAGGAGCTAAATTTTTAGTTGCTGAAATTTCAGATTTTGATGGGCTCAATGAACCAGATTTTGGTAGACTCAATGAGGACACAACACTCATGAATTGCAGAAATTTAGAAGCTTAGAAATGGCTCTAAATAACTCCCCAAGCTGCTGGAAATCTGACTGGAATTTAGATTCAGCAAGGTAAAATTTTTGGAAACCAAGATTCCAAACGGAATTAGGAAACCCTTAACAGGACCCGAATTGACTTAGACCCTTTTGTGACTCAATGAACACGTTATAAGCCTGGAAAGATGGTCCTAGCACCGCTGGAATTTCAAGCTAAACACACGGATTTGATCAGCTTAAAATCCAAGCAGAAAATTCAATGGAAACAATGATCAACCGAAGCCTTAGTTGGACAAGGATTTGACCAACCTTTTGGGAAATTTCCTTGGCTGACTTGGGGGGTATTTGACCACTTTTTGGACTGTTACTTTGCTGGAAATCAGGTGTTCAACCGCTCCTGCGATTTTTTTTGGAAGCTTTTTGGTAATTTAGGAGACCACTTCCAATTCGGTTCAAGACTGCTTGGGTTTTGGGAGTTGCAATCAAATTTGGAAACTCAAATCCTAGCCATTCTTGAAGTTATTTTTTTGGCAGTTCAAGAGCAATTTTTTTTATCAGATTTTGCTGATCACATAAGTGCAAATCTTCAAGAATGCAAGAATTTAAGATTGGTGATAAAAAATTCAAGCTTCTTCAAGATTTTTCAAGAACTTGTTCAAGAATTTCAAGAACCTTAATTGTTCTCTTTTTTTTTTTGCCAAGAACTTCAAGATTGTGGTTTGCAGCCCAAGATTCTTCAAGATTTATCCCAAGAATTCAAGGTTCAAGGATTTCAAGGTCAGTTACGGATAAAAAAATGCAACCAAAAAATTTTTGACTCTAGACACAACCAAAACAACAATAAGAGAGAGATTGTGAGGACTCACAAAATTTACTTATTTAAATTTCCTATTTCTAGCTTATTTAATTATTTATTTGGCCATTTACTCAGAATATTTTATTTTGACCTTTTATTACTCAATTACATAGAATAATAGCTCACATGTATTTTTAAAGTGACTCGTTTCAAAATTTAATTTTTGGAAGCTCGTTAAGTGAGAATAGCGAATACGCGTTTGGAGACAATAACCGATTTGAGAAATTGGAGACTTATACACTAGTCTTAAAATAGGTATTTTTATGTTTAAGTACTCAAGTATTAGTTAGTGATACTATCGTAATAAGAAGTTCGTGAAAATTCCACTCTACCGCGCACAAATTGGAAGTACGCGTTTTTACACACGCGATTTAATTGAGGGACTTTAGACCCTTATTTTTAGACCATTAAGAGTGAATAATAATAGTAGGAATACAAGTGCATTAGAGGTTTAACGCACAAGTGAAACAAACTCGAGAGGAATCGAGCACGAAACGCGGGCGTACGCGCGGGAGAGAGTTGACTTTTGAACCAATTTAGAGCCACACATTTTAGCTTCTCTTGGAAGCTTCATTTGCAGCCAAAACCTCTCTCTCTCTTGCTCTAAGACAGCCGGCCATCCAAGGAGAAAAACAACCAAAGTTCTTCATTTTCCTTCATCAATCCTTGCTTCAAATCTTCACCAAATCACCCCAAAATTCACATACACTTTGCTAACCACTTGGAGATCACCTCAAGCTAGGAAAATGGGCTTGCTCTCATGGTTTTTCTTGAGCTAAAAGGACCAAAATTTTTGCCTTGATCATCTAAGAAAGTAAGTGATGATCAACCTCTCAAATCTTGACTTATGGAAGTTAAATTGCACTTATAAGCTCATATATTCATGTGGGTAGCTTTATTTATGTTGAAAATTTGGTGTGTGGGCTCTATGAAATCCCACAATGGCTTGGTGGACTGATTTGATGATATATGATGCTATTTATGTTGGATTAGTGCTTAATCTAGTGGAAATATGTTGGGTTGTGAAGGAAAACTCAAAAGGAGAGAGTTGAGCAAAAGTGACAAATCTGCCCTTGTTATTGCCGTGACCCTTAGTGCATATTTTTTGTGGTTCAATTGACTTGTTTATGATGTATACATGTTGTGTGGGTTGTGTGGAAGGTTTCCACAAAAAATTACGTGATTTGGATGATTAAATGCTGAGTTTTCAAAAATTTGTCAAAGCTGGAAATGAGTCTCGTATTACTCTGGCAGTGTTTTGTTTCGGTCATAACCTTTTACTCCAATGTCAAAATCAAGTGCCATCAGCGGCATTAGAAACTAGACACTTCCAGTTTTCCAATGGTGTAAAATGCATGCCATGATTCCACCTGAGTGAACCATACCAATCGTTTGAACATGACTGCCCTGTTTCGCTGATTCACTAGAGTGCAGGTCATGAGCTGCAACTAGATGCTCGAATATGGGCTAGTTGTGGGCCGATTTTTAAAATGATTCCTTCTGTGAACTTTTAGCTTTATGAATTTAGTTTCCAACTCCACCAACCACGCTCAATTCCAAGTTGAATTGAGTGAGTTGCGGCCGAAGTACGAAACTGATTCAGTGGTTGAAAACCCTCTTTTGACTAGTAAATGCCTAAATCTTGATTGGGACTTGTTATTTTGAAATTCTTGGGGTTGATCACATACCAAATGTATCCTGGATGTTTCTTAGACATTGTCTACACAAATGGACTGTGTTTGAGGCATTTTATTGGCCAAACGTTTTGAAAACGGAAAACGGAACCACAAGGCAGTTTTGTCTTGGAAGTTCTTGGAGCTTTAATGATTTTGTTAACTGAATTTCCGTATGTATTTTTCTATGAAATTTGATAGAGGAATATATCTCATATGTTAGTATAATCATACCAAATTTGGTGCCATTCCGAGTCCATTTCGAAGCTTAAACAAAGTCACGAAGTACGTGATTTAAACCTGGAATTTGCTTAACAGTTTCACTTTTGCAGCAACTTTGAGCTACCATATCTTGGTGCCCAAAACTCCAATTCTTGTTCTGCTTGTTGTGTTGAAAACTTTGATTGTAACTCTAATTGAGTACCAAATTTCAGAGGCTAGTTCACATTGTGTGAATTTTGCCGAAAATCAACCCAAATCTGTCTTGGCATTCCAAAACAGCCACTTTGAGCTAAATTTTGAATATCTTTCACTTGGAATCATGGAAAAGTGTCTTCTAGGAACTTTTAGTACCTTGGAAGAAGTTTCCAACAGCACCAAGTTTTCCAATTTTGGACTTGTAGAGAGTGACATACGATTTTTCAAAGATTTCTCGACAAATCTGAAATTTACAAACTTAAAGGAAATTGAGGGTTTCAAACTCTCTATCTCCTTTGATATTGCTAGACCGTTGTATACTTGATTTAAAAGATGAAAAAAAAATCAGATTTTGCTTGTGTTTTAAAACCCCATTTTTTTGAGCCTCGATTTAAGAGTAATTAAGGCTCATTTTCGTGAAATTTTCTTAGATTGTACAAGTATACAATCTTCCTTGATAATTGGGGTTTATAAGTGATAGTTAATTATTAATTGCTCAAGCACTCAAGAGGACCTCCAAGAGGATCTTACGGGAGACGCCTAATCAATCGCTTGTACTTGCTACTTGAATCACTCGGTGAGTGTCAATTGTATGAGTACTTGATACATGCTTAACTGTTATAAATGATTCGAGATTTTGAAAATAGAGTCGAGTGTGTACTTACCGCACTCATTCTCATTTGAAATGAATGGAATGAAATGTATTCAATGAAATGAATGATTGAATGATATTAAATGATTGAATGAAGTGAAATGGTATGCTATGGCTGCATACGTCGCTAGAGTGAATCTCCTCGACTCACAAATGAACATGGGGGATGACCAAATCTCACTGGCTAACCTTGGACTCGAGCCGGCATGGGTTTGGTCGGGCTCCTTGGTGAACCATGAGAAAATATAAGCTTGACCTACTGAGAGGTCTTGCTTGGCATACTCCAGCAGTATCGCCTCAAACAAACGACAGGCGGCCTGATACAGGGGTATGTAAGGTGAAAGGGGATATGATAAGTGAAGTTCTACGGATTAAACCTACCCGGTTGATGGTGTGTCAACTAGTTGAGGTTCGTGATCGTGCAAGTGGAAAATAGCTCCTGAGAGCTCCTATATCCTTGAATTGTTTCTGTTTATTTTTCTCGCTCGAATTGTTAATTATTGCAATATTATTGCTCTACTTGTAAATAGGGATTGTTACTTGAACAACGTGCCTGCATGTGTGTTCTTAGCCTCACGAGCGTTTTACTCACCCTGTAGATTTGTTTTCCTTAACAGGAAAAGATCTGGAATGGACCTCGGAGAAACCCCTTTCGAATGTACTTTTGTATTAGGGTTTTTCAATGTACTTGGCTAGACTCTGGATTATTGTATATTTTGAGAACTTGATGTAAGGATTGGATACTTGACGTATTTTGGAACTCGTGATGTAAGTTTGAATGTTATTTATGGGAGTGACCTCCCTTTCTTACTTATATCATCGTGATGGCTGGTATTTCATTAAGTTTGAACGGGAATTGTCTTGAGTCCTGGCGAGAACTAGGCAGGCGTTCCGCGGATACCCTTTGGTTCGCCTTAGGGAGAAGTGGGGGCGTCACAGTTGGTATCAGAGCGCTAGGTTAGAGATCTATATGGGTGACATATTAGAAGCTCTACCTTTAAGATTTGAGATAGGACGACTAAGTCATACCTTAAGTGATATTTGGGCGAACTAGTGACTAAGTTAGGCATGTCCTAGGTGACATCCGAGCGAGTTAGTGATTAAGTTTCTAACCTGAAAAGTGTGATTGTTTGGCAGGGATTGAAAATGGAAACGGAGCCCCAGCAGCTAATGGGAATGGCCATGCGAATGGTCATGTAGAGCCTCCTAGGCCTATTTACTACCGAGCTCTTGGTAAAGGGGCTCGCGTGCATTACTTACCTGCCAATAGGTATCCCCGATGTTCGTGTAGGTTGACCTTCGCCTACCCGAACCACCTCGTACTAGCTTTGGACGACGAGCGTCGTCAGTTGGTGAATCTCAATCGAGATTTACAGGAGGAGGTGGATGAGCTTAGACAGATAATAGGCGCTCAGGGCGAAAGGATCGCTGAGCTTGAGGAGGTACTGGCTGGCGAGGTGGCTACTGCTGCAGTCACTCGCGGGGAGCTTCAGAGGGCTAGGGCCCGACTTGCTAGGTTAGGTGAGGAGGTCCGTGATCGGGTTTCCAGGATCCTGACCGATGCCACTGAGATGATAGATGGGGTGATGGATATTGTCCAGAACCCAGATCAGGAGGAGATCCGCCTGGTAGTCCTACTGTGGACTAGGTCCCTAGTGATTGACTCTTTTGACCCTTTGACTGGTGTAGCTAGGATTAGCAGGAGTGATGCTAAGTGCTGAGGCCATTGTATTTTGCATGACTGTGTGGCCTACTTTTGAGGCACTTGCTTTTACTTTAGTCTTTTGTGACTAAAAGTACTCTTGTGGCACTTACGTGCTATATTTTTGTGATCTCCCCCATGACTTGCTAATTGTATGAACTTGAAATGTTAGTGAATGTAAATCATTGTTATTTCCAATGTTTCTTGATTGGTTCTCGTTTTTGACTTTTCTCGCATAATTGATATGTTTCTTGCACTAGGCACGCCTAGGATAATGGAAGGACTAAGAAGTGGTCGAGACCGTGGGCGAGGGACTAGACTGGCCCAACCTCATGGGGATGACCAGGGATCGACAACTGGACCGACCCAGGGACAGGAAAATGTAGAAGGAAATCAAGTGGCTACTGCCATTAATAGGATGACTGATATCCTAGAACATTTAGCGGAAAGACAAGGTCCTGGACTACTTAACCAAACTGAGGGACAGGATAGAGGAGAGATAGAGCTCTAGAGGGGTTCTTGAATTTTAACCCGCCTAAATTTATTGGTGAACCCGATCCTGAGGTAGCGGAGAATTGGTTGGAGAGAATGACCAACATATTCGCCGCTCTAGACTATTCTGAGGATAGGCGAGTGAATTTTGCTACTTTCCAATTTGAGGAAGTGTCTCGTGCTTGGTGGGATGTGGTAAGGGGAAAGTGGGAGAGAGCCCAAACCCCTTGGACTTGGGAGAATTTCAGGAGAGTGTTTAATGAGAAATTCCTTCCGCCTTTGATCCAAGAAAAGAGAGAGGATGAGTTCATCAAGTTGAAACAAGGGACCCTTAGAGTAGCGGAATATGAAGGGAAGTTCACTAAGTTTTCCAAGTATGCCCCTGAATTGGTAACTAATGAGCGAAAACGGATAAGACGGTTTGTGCAGGGATTTAATGTGGAAATCCTGGAGGACTTAGCCATAGCCCAAATCTCTACTTTTACTGAGTCTCTAAAGAAAGCACAAAGGGTTGAGAGTGCCAGAATGCAAGTTAAGGACTTTCACAATAGGAAGAGAAACTTTTCCAGTCACACTTCTAGACAAGCTAGTAAAACTGCGCAGCCTTCCAAAATGGGAAGAGGAATGGGAGGAACAAGGACTGTAGGAGCTTCTAAGGGAGCTTTATCCAGAGGAGGTCGAGGTGGACCGGTTCAAGCTAGGGGAGCGCCTTCTAGTGGATCGGCAGTGACCCCTCAAGTTACTTATGGGTATTGTGGTAAATCCAACCACTCTGAGAATGACTGCTGGAGGAAGTCAGAAAAATGTCTGTTTTGTAGAAGTGTCGAGCACCAACTCGTAGGTTGTCCAAAGGCACCAAAATTGGGAGGTAACCCTCAGAGGCAAGAAAAGTCAACCTCTAAGCAGACTAGTGCTGGAGGGAGCCGACCTAAGGTATCGGCTAGGACTTATGCACTGGATCACTAATAGATACCTGATGTGACTGAGGTGGTTGAAGGTACAATTCCTATTTTTCACCGCTTAGTTAAGATTTAAATTGATCCGGGTGCGACTCATTCTTTTGTAAACCCTAATTTCATGAGTCGAATAGACTTGAAGCCAATTAAATTACCTTACGACTTGGAAGTTAAAACGCCTACTGGGGATCAAAGTCTAATCGCTAACTTGGTGTATAGAGATTGTGAGATCTGGGTTGGAGAATGAAAATTATTGGCCGATCTAATAGGTTTAGCAATTAAGGGATATGATGTGATCTTAGGAATGAACTGGTTAGCGCGTTACAATGCCCATTTGAATTGTAAGACAAAGATAGTAGAATTGTGCATTCCGGGAGAGTCAACTCTGAAATGGGATGTAAAAGGTAGATTAGTCTCGTCTGCACTTATTTCAGGGATTCGAGTTAGGAAAATGTTGAGTAAAGGAGCTCAGGGACATTTGGCTTTTCTAATCAACACCCTTAGTGATAAAATGAATCTGGAAGACATGCATGTAGTGAAAGATTACCCAGATGATTTTCCTGAAGAGTTAGAGTCTTTACCCCTGGAACGGGATATAGCTTTCAAGATTGATGTGATTCCGGGAGTAGCACCTATCTCTAAGACGCCATATAGAATGGCTCTGGCTGAATTGAAGGAATTGAAGCTGTAATTGCAAGACTTGTTGGAACGGGGTTTTATAAAGGAGAGTGATTCACCGTGGGGAGCCCCGGTCTTGTTTGTTAAAAAGAAAGATGGGAGTTTAAGGTTATGTATAGATTACCGAGGCTTGAATGATGTCACTATCAAGAATAAGTACCCATTGCCCCACATCGATGAATTGTTTGACCAATTGCAAGGGGCGGTAGTATTCTCGAAGTTAGATTTGAGACAGGGTTATTATCAATTGAGGATTTTGGAGAAAGATATACCCAAGACTGCTTTTAACTCGAGGTATGGACACTTTGAGTTTGCAGTAATGCCATTTGGATTGACCAATGCACCTGCTGCTTTCATGGATTTAATGCATAGGATTTTTAAGCCTTATCTAGACCAATTTCTGGTGGTCTTTATTGATGATATTTTGGTGTACTCTAAGAATGTAAAAGATCACGAGAAGCATTTGAGAATTGTTTTACAAACTTTGAGGGAACACCAATTATATGCTAAGTTTAGCAAGTGTGAGTTTTGGTTAAAAGAAGTGACTTTCTTGGGACACATAATTTCTAAGGATGGGATTAAAGTAGATCCAAGTAAAGTTGAAGCTGTTTCAAAGTGGAAACGACCGAAAAACCCTACAAAGGTTCGAAGTTTTATAAGACTAACAGGGTATTACCGGAGATTTATCCAGGATTTTTCTAGGATTGTTGGACCCATGACTGAGTTGACCAAGAAAAGTGGGAAGTTTGTTTGGAGTTCCAAGTGTGAAGAGAGTTTCCAAGAGTTGAAAAGACGCTTGACAAGAGCGCCTGTGTTAGCTTTACCAAATGGAAAGGATAGTTTTGTGGTCTACACAAATGCTTCTAAGGAAGGATTAGGATGTGTTTTAATGCTAAATGGTAGAGTGATAGCATATGCATCTAGAAAGTTGAAACCACATGAAGGAAGTTACCCGACTCATGATTTGGAGTTACCGGCTGTGGTGTTTACTTTGAAAAAATTGAGACATTATCTGTATGAAGTGACGTTTGAGGTTTTTACTGACCATAAAAGTCTTAAGTATTTATTTTCTCAAAAGGAGCTGAATTTGAGGCAACGTAGATTGATGGAATTTTTAGAAGACTATGATTGCACGATAAAGTACTATCCAGGAAAGGCCAATGTAGTGGCCGATACTCTAAGTCGTCAAGTGCAAGTGGCCGGATTGATGATTAAGGAATTACACTTGTTAGAGGAAATTAGTTATTGGAATCCTAGACCTGAACCAAGAAAAGTAATTTTGGGGAATATTGTAGTGAATTCCACTCTGTTGGAGCGTATCAAGGAATCTCAGGAAAAGGACGCTGAAGTGCAAAAGTGGTTGGAAAATGTCAAAAAGGGAGAAAAGTCGGATTTTAACTTGGGATCAAATGGTATATTAAGGTTTCGGAATCGGATAGTAGTGCCAAAAGACGAAGGGCTTAAAAAGAAAATTTTAGAAGAGACACACCAATCGAAGTTTACGGTACACCCTGGAGGGAATAAAATGTACCAAGACTTGAAGACTCTGTATTGGTGGGAGAGCATGAAGAAGGAAATTGCTCAATTTGTCCAAACTTGTTTGACTTGTCAACAAGTAAAAGCCGAACATCAGAAACCATCGGAACTTTTACAACCTTTGGAGATACCCGAGTGGAAATGGAAAAATATCACTATGGATTTTGTATCAGGGTTACCAAGGACACAAAGAGACCATGATGCTATTTGGGTGATAGAGGATAGATTGACCAAATCGGCTCATTTTCTGCCCATTAATAAGAAATACCCATTGGAGAAGTTAGCTAAGTTGTACTTGGATGAATTTATCAGGTTACATGGAATACCTGTGAGTATCGTGTCCGATAGAGACCCGAGATTTGTTTCGAGATTTTGACAAAAGATGCAGGAAGTGTTGGGGACTAAATTGAATTTTAGTACTACTTACCATCCCCAGACCGATGGACAGTCTGAGAGGACAATTCAAACCCTTAAGGACATGTTGAGGACTTGTGTTTTGGATTTTGAGGAGAGTTGGAGTAAGTATATAACTTTAGTGGAATTTGCCTATAACAATAGTTTCCACTCTTCTATTCAAGTGGCTCCATATGAAGCACTTTATGGTCGAAAGTTTAGGTCTCCGATTTGTTGGGATGAAGTAGGTGAACGAAAGATCTTAGACCCGACTACAGTGCCTTGGATCGAGGAGACCAATGAAAAGGTGAAGTTGATACGCCAGAGGATTCAGACCGCACAAAGTTGTCAAAAGAGTTACGCAGATAACCGAAGAAAAGATTTAGAATTTGCAGTTGGAGATCTAGTATTTCTTATGATTACACCTCTGAAAGCAAGTTTAATGTCTGGGAAGGGAAATAAGTTACAATCGAGATTTGTAGGACCTTACAAGGTTATCTAACACATGGGAAAGGTAGCGTATAAGTTGGAATTGCCACCGAATCTGTCTCGGATCCATAATGTTTTCCACGTGTCCATGCTTAAGAAGTATCATTCAGACCCTTCACATATTTTACAATCGGAAAGTATAGAGATTGATGAGACTTTGACCTACGAGGAGAAACCGGTAAAACTTCTGGATAGGAAGGTGAAAGAATTGAGGAATAAACGGATACCATTGGTAAAAGTTCTTTGGAGGAACCACGGACTAGAGGAAGCGACCTGGGAAATTGAAGAAGCAATTCGAGAAAAGTATCCAGACCTGTTCGTGAATCAAGGTAAATTTCGAGGACTAAATTCTCTTAAGAGGGAGAGGATGTGAGGACTCGCAAAATTTACTTATTTAAATTTCCTATTTCTAGCTTAATTAATTATTTATTTAGCCATTTACTCAGAATATTTTATTTTGACCTTTTATTACTCAATTACATAGAATAATAGCTCACATGTATTTTTAAAGTGACTCGTTTCAAAATTTAATTTTTGGAAACTCGTTAAGTGAGAAAGTAATATGAGTTTGAAAAATTGGAGACTTATACACTAATCTTAAAATAGGTATTTTTATGTTTAAGTACTCAAGTATTAGTTAGTGATACTATCGTAATAAGAAGTTCATGAAAATTCCACTCTACCGCGCACAAATTGGAAGTACACGTTTTTACACACGCGATTTAATTGAGGGACTTTAGACCCTTATTTTTAGACCATTAAGAGTGAATAATAATAGTAGGAATACAAGTGCATTAGAGGTTTAACGCACAAGTGAAACAAACTCGAGAGGAATCGAGCACGAAACGCGGGCGTACGCGCGGGAGAGAGTTGACTTTTGAACCAATTTAGAGCCACACATTTTAGCTTCTCTTGGAAGCTTCATTTGCAGCCAAAACCTCTCTCTCTCTTGCTCTAAGACAGCCGGCCATCCAAGGAGAAAAACAACCAAAGTTCTTCATTTTCCTTCATCAATCCTTGCTTCAAATCTTCACCAAATCACCCCAAAATTCACATACACTTTGCTAACCACTTGGAGATCACCTCAAGCTAGGAAAAGGGGCTTGCTCTCACGGTTTTTCTTGAGCTAAAAGGACCAAAATTTCTGCCTTGATCATCTAAGAAAGTAAGTGATGATCAACCTCTCAAATATTGACTTATGGAAGTTATATTGCACTTATAAACTCATATATTCATGTGGGTAGCTTTATTTATATTGAAAATTTGGTGTGTGGGCTCATGAAATCTCACAATGGCTTGGTGGACTGATTTGATGATATATGATGCTATTTATGTTGGATTAGTGCTTAATCTAGTGGAAATACGTTGGGTTGTGAAGGAAAACTCAAAAGGAGAGAGTTGAGCAAAAGTGACAAATCTGCCCTTGTTATTGCCGTGACCCTTAGTGCATTTTTTTGTGGTTCAATTGACTTGTTTATGGTGTATACATGTTTTGTGGGCTGCATGGAAGGTTTCCACAAAACATTACGTGATTTGGATGATTAAATGTTGAGTTTTCGAAAATTTGTCAAAACTGGAAATGAATCCCGTATTACTCTGGCAGTGTTTTTGTTTCGGTCATAACCTTTTACTCCGATGTCGAAATCGAGTGACGTCAGCGGCATTAGAAACTAGACACTTCCAGTTTTCCAATGGTATAAAATGTATGCCATGATTCCACCTGAGTGAACCATACCAATCGTTTGAACATGACTGCCCTATTTCGCCGATTCACTGGAGTGCAGGTCATGAGCTGAAACTAGATGCTCGAATATGGGCTAGTTGTGGACAGATTTTTAAAACGATTCCTTCTATGAACTTTTAGCCTTATGAATGTAGTTTCCAACGCCAGCAACCATACTCAATTCAAAGTTGAATTGAGTGAGTTGTGGCCGAAGTTCAAAACTGATTCAGTGGTTGAAAACCCTCTTTTTGACTAGTAAATGCCTAAATCTTGATTGGGACTTGTTATTTTGAAATTCTTGGTGTTTATCACCTACCAAATGTATCTTGGATGTTTCTTAGACATTTTCTACACAAATGGACCGTGTTTGAGGCATTTTGTTGACCAAACGTTTTGAAAACGGAAAACGGAACCACAAGGCAGTTTTGTCTTCGAAGTTCTTGGAGCTTTAATGATTTTGTTAACTGACTTCCCGTACGTATTTTTCTATGAAATTTGACATAGGAATAGCCCTTATATGGTAGTGTAATCATACCAAATTTGGTGTCATTCCGAGTCCATTTCGAAGCTCAAACAAAGTCCCGAAGTACATGATTTAAACCTGGAATTTGCTTAACAGTTTCACTTTTGCTGCAAATTTGAACTACCATATCTTGGTGCCCAAAACTCCAATTCTTTTTTTTTCTTGTTTTTTTGAAAACTTTGATTGTAACTCTAATTGGGTTCCAAATTTCAGATGCTAGTTCACATTGTGTGAATTTTGCCGAATTTCCAAACTTTGCCGAAAATCAACCCAAATCTGTCTTGGCATTCCAAAACAGCCACTTTGAGCTAAATTTTGAATATATTTCATTTGGAATCATGGAAAAGTGTCTTCTAGGAACTTTTAGTACCTTGGAAGAAGTTTCCAACGGCACCAAGTTTTCCAATTTTGGACTTGTAGAGAGTGAGATACGGTTTTTTAATGATTTCTCGACAAATCTGAAATTTCCAAACTTAAAGGAAATTGAGGGTTTTGAACTCTCTATCTCATTTGATATTGCTAGACCGTTGTATACTTGATTTCAAAGATGAAAAAAAAATCAGATTTTGCTTGTGTTTTAAAACCCCATTTTTTTTAGCCTCGATTTAAGAGTAATTAAGGCTCATTTTCGTGAAATTTTCTTAGATTGTACAAGTATACAATCTTCCTTGATAATTGGGGTTTATAAGTGATAGTTCATTATTAATTGTTCAGGCACTCAAGAGGACCTCCAAGAGGATCTCACGGGAGACGCCTAATCAATCGCTTGTACTTGCTACTTGAATCACTCGGTGAGTGTCAAGTGTATGAGTATTTGATACATCCTTAACTGTTATAAATGATTGGAGATTTTGAAAATGGAGTCGAGTGTGTACTTTACCGCACTCGTTCTCATTTGAAATGAATTGAATGAAATGTATTCAATGAAATGAATGATTGAATGATATTAAATGATTGAATGAAATGAAATGGTATGCTATGGCTGCATACGTCGCTGGAATGAATCTCCTCGACTCACAAATGAACATGGAGGACGCCCAAATCTCACTGGCTAACCTTGGACTCGAGCCGGCATGGGTTTGGTCGGGCTCCTTGGTGAACCACGAGAAAATATAAGCTTGACCTATTGAGAGGTCTTGCTTGGCATATTCGAGCAGTATCGCCTCAAACAAACGACAGGCGGGCCCGTTACAGGGGTATGTAAGGTGAAAGGGGACTAAACCTACCCGGTTGACGGAGTGTCAACTAGTGGAGGTTCGTGATCGTGCAAGTGGAAAATAGCTCCTGAGAGCTCCTATATCCTTGAATTGTTTTTGTTTACTTTTCTCGCTCGAATTGTTAATTATTGCAATATTATTACTCTACTTGTAAATAGGGATTGTTACTTGAACAACGTGCCTGCATGTGTGTTCTTGGCCTCACGAGCGTTTTGCTCACCCTGTAGATTTGTTTTCCTTAACAGGAAAGGATCTGGAATGGATCTCGGAGAAATCCCTTTCAAATGTACGTTTGTATTAGGGTTTTTCAATGTACTTGGCTAGACTCTGGATTATTGTATATTTTGAGAACTTGATATAAGGATTGGATACTTGACGTATTTTGGAACTCGTGATGTAAGTTTGAATGTTATTTATGGGAGTAACCTCCCTTTCTTACTTATATTATCATGATGGCTGGTATTTCATTATGTTTGAACGGGAATTGTCTTGAGTCCTGGCGAGAGTTGGGCAGGCGTCCCGCGGATACCCTTTGGTTCGCCTTAGGGAAAAGTGGGGGTGTCACAAAGATTGGCAACTAAACTAAAAATTTTACGAGTGAACAGTGATTTCGGAATGAATAGTAGCGATAAACAGTAACGAATTTTTTTTTTAAATCACAAACGACACAAAGAAACACAAAGAACAAGAAGGATATAACCTGAAAATTGTCAACTAGTTATGATACCTGATGATACGAACCCAACCGCGATTGGAGGAACTCGTATACCAACAAACAGGATCTAGACAATCGACTTCCAAGTCTTGGATTTGCGGAACCCTAAACCCCTTTAGAACCCATTTGATGAGAACTAAGAGTAAATTCTTAATCCTCAAGAAGTGATTAAAGAAACTTTTGGTGTTTGGTAGACGATGCCACAAACAAGTGTGATTCTTGCTTGATAAGCCAAGATGAACACTTAGAAGTAATCTAAGATATTCAAAGGTTGTTTCAAAGCCAAGAGAACTCTCTCTGTCATTTTCCGAATAATGAACTTGTCTTATTGAAATTCGGCCAAGCCTCTTTATAGGCATACAAATCCAAATCCTAACTTGACTAGGACAACCTTACTTACCCGAGCTAAACCCTAGGTGACTTACTCAACCCTAATGAACGAAATTGGTCGGGTAAGTGCTCAACATGAGCTAATTCGACCATATTGACCTAACTACTAATCAACTAACTAACTCCTAAGACCCAATTCGAACAACTAACTAGCAGCAAGCTGTCCGCGCTTCACCTATGGGTTTGTGGACTCCACGTTGGCTTGGATCAGATTCAACATCATGTTTCAAGCTTCTTGAATCAACCCTACGCGAGATTGAACTATTTGTAGGAATGCTTGAAGCGACTCTCGTAACTTCGTTGCCCTTGCTCGGGTCATTGGTCCAAGCTTCACCAATAGTGCATTTAAAACCTCACTCGAGCCACTTGAACCAACAACTTGAGCCCTTGGTAGATTCTCATCACTCTTACCTTTGCGTAAAATAATAGGAAGATCTAACTCATAAGAGGGCATCATACTTGGATTTGAAGATTGAGAGTTAATTGGTGAAGTGCGTGATGTATCAGGAGCTTTCTCAACTACGGAATGATGAGAATAAATTTGAAAATTAGGATGAGATAATCGAGTTGTGGAATCTGGTGGATTGTATAACTCAGGTGATAAAGATGAAGGGACTGGTAAAACAGGAGAAGAAAAAGAGGAACACTGTTCTAACTCACTAGGTGTACCTTGTTTCATAAAATAAGGATTGGATTCAAAAAAAAAATAACATCAACACAAGTAAAAAATCGATTTAAAACTTAACTGTAACATCTATACCCTTTTTGAGCTCGTGCGTATCCTAAAAAATACACTTAATAGTACGAGGATCTAATTTATCCACCTTGGGAGCAAGCTAACGAACAAAACACACACATCCAAAAATACGAGAAGGTAATTTAAATACAGGTTCACGAGGAAAAAGGATGGAGAGAGATAATTGGCCTCCAAGAATATTAGATGGCATGCAATTAATTAAATAGCATGCAGTTAACACTGCATCATTCCAAAATTGTTTAGACACATTCATGTGCAACAAAAGTGTTCGAGCAACTTCGACTAAATGTCCTATTTTTCTTTCAGCAACTCCATTCTGTTGTGGAGTGTGGGGACAAGAGGACTGATGAATAATATTGAATTTAGTCCTAAAGTATCAAAAGGAGTAAAAAAATATTCTTTCGTATTATCACTATGAAATATATGTATAGGAACACCAAATTGATTCTTTATTTCTGTAACAAATGCACAAAAAATGGAATATAGCTCTGAACAATCTTTCATTAAATAAAACCATGTAATTCTAGAAAAGTCATCAACAAAAATTATAAAATATTTAAAACCTAACTTTGAAGTGAAACAACTAGGACCCAAAATATCAGAATGAACAAACAAAAAGGGTTCAAAAATCCATTTATTTACTCTAGGGGCAATAAAAACATGATGATGCTTTCCTAACTGACAAGACTTACATTCTAATGAAGACAATTGACGCAAAGTAGGAGCCAACTTTTTTATTTTGTAGAGACGGATGACCCAAACAATAGTGAATTTCAAGAGGAGAAATAGTAGCAGGGCACGCAATCGGACTACTAAATTTAAGAAAATAAAGACTATTATGCTCATGCCCTCCACCAATCATTTTCTTTGTCTTCAAATCCTGAATGACAATAAAATCAGGAGAAAAAGTAACTGAATACTGTAGAAATTTAGGAAGTTTACTAATAGACAGTAAATTAAAAAGTAAATTGGGTACGTAAAGAACAGAAGACAGCAGAAGAGATGGGTTAATTTCTACAGTTGTAGATCCATCAGCTAAAGTAGCATGAGGAAAGAAAGTAGACTCTTGAATATTAGAAAAATGTCTAGAGGTACCTGACATATGATCAGTAGCCTTGGAGTCAATAACCCATGAGTCAGGATTAGAGGATATGGAGAGACACGCCATAGCTTACCTTTTTGTGCTGAAGAAATAGAGGGAAGAGATGCGTGATTTACAGTTTAGTACAGTAGAAATTTAACATAATCTTTCTCAAATATGGTAAAAGTCTTCTAGAACCCTTGTCCTGAAGAACCTGATTCAACTTGGTCAATGATAACCGTATTAGTAAACTGAGGAGGTTTTCCAACTAAATTCCAACAAATATCGCGAATGTGATTTTTCAAATCACAATGAGTACACTCACGGGTGCCTTGACCTTCACGACCCCCACGACCTCCTCTACTTCCTCCATGAGAGCCACGTCTAAAACTAAATTACTCACGTCCAGGACTAAGTTGCTCTATCAGATTGTTGTTAACAACTAAAGCAGACTTGTCAGTAATGAGAACACCATTACCCTGTGCATTATCCTTAGATGCAGAACATAAGACACGAACATACGTTTCTGCAATGGATGGTAATTGTTCACTTGTTAAAATTTGAGATTTGATCGGTTCAAATTCTGGCTTAAGACCAACCAAGAATTTGAGCACAAGCATTTGTTCTCTTTGTCTCTGCATAACTGTAATATCACTTGAGAGAGACATTACAACATTTAATTTTTCTGAAATTCGCTTGAGATCAGCAAAGTATTCAGTTACTATCTTGTTACATTGTTGGAACTTAAAATATTCCAAAGAAATATCATACATCCATGAAAGATTGCTGCAGTATAATAACTGAACATAATCCCAAATTTCTTTTATTGTTTCACAATGAGAACACATGTAAGCAATTCGTGGCTTCATAGAATTTCATAGTGCTCCAAGAATTTGGGTATCCTCTTGAATCCATATTAGTCTCTTGTTATCCTCCATAGAAGAATCATCTGTGAGATATCGTTGCTTTCCTAAGCCTGTCAAATAAATCTTAACAGCTTTTGACCAATGTTGATAGTTAGTGTCGTTCAACTTTCAATTTGTAATTTGAGACGTCACCATTGTCATAGCATTAGTGGACACCACGACACTTTTTGATAAACTTTCAACCATAATGAATAGCACTTCAAATAAAAAACAATCAAAATTCGTGATGAACAGCACACATGAACAGTAATGTGATGAACAGTATCGCGTGGACAGGACTTTTATTAGATGTTTAACCCTAACCCTAGGACTTTAGCTCTAATACCATGATAACATGTAGTTTGGGAGAAAAATGTCTAACTCCCATATTATGAGTGACCAATTAATATTTATAATTGTACAAACCTAACAAACTAATTACAAGAATACCCTTACTAATTTATTTATCTACAAGAGTACTTATATTGTGACGCCCCCACTTCTCCCAAGAGCAAATCCAAGGGTATCCGCGGGACGCCTGCCCAACTCTCGCCAGGACTCGAGACAAATCTAATTCAAACCTAATCTAATACTAACAATGAAAGTCGGAATAAAGGTACGAAATCATTTCCATACATAAATATCTAGTCTTACATCACAATTTCAAATTTACAATCACTTTCTCCAAAATATACAACATCCAAAAGTGTCTAGTCGATTACAATTAAAACACTAATACAAAAGTGCCTCAAGTCGGCATTTGCTTAACTCCTTCCAATCGGGTTCCTGTTAAGGAAAACAAACTAATGGGATGAGCCAATACTCAGTGAGGCCAAGAAACACACATGCAACCACATAATCCAAGTAACAACAACAATTACATTGTAAGTAAAGCTATCAAGTTCGAATAATTCACACTTCAAATAAGAAATAAACAGAAACAATTCAAGGATACTGTAGCTCTCAGGAGCTAAATTCCACGTAGTCGTGTACAAGTCCAAGTGAGTCGCCTAAAATCCTAATAGGGTGGAGTGGCGTGACAAGCCACTAAAAGGAAAAAAATGAGGGGTAAAAATAATTAAAGCGTATGCACGTATGCTAGTGCTCGTTTAGAGGGGAGGGATCAAGAACCAACGCGAGGCTCTTGGGTATGTCCCCCACCCAAATGCAATGCAAGCGCGAAATAAACAAGTAAACATACATCCAATCAACCAATCACACATTCGTGAGCGAGGGAGTAGTTTGACACGCATACGAGGACAACAAGCCCTAAAATGAGAAATGCAACCCTAATATCCACATGCTATACATAAAAGGGGTAGAAAAAGGAAAAGAATGGCTAAATCAAAAGCTTGGACCCACTTAGGATGTCCCCAGTGGAGTCGCCAACTGTCGCGCCCCACTTTTTGATGATGTGTGGTGTGTGTGGTGTAATGGAATGTGAACGTGTGTAAATGAAAAGTAAGAGGCCATGGGACTTGAGAATGCGACGATTTGGCCAAACAAAATTCAAAAGGGGGTTTTTTTAATGAAAAATGGAGTCGCCACTTGGTACAGAGTTAGGGTGTACCAAGTCACCCAAAAAGAAATTTTCTAAAGGAAAGATAGAAAGAAACCCCTTTTGAACGACTCCTAGTCCACGTAAACCAACGAAAAAGGTTCGGGAGTCACATTTGACGAAGGGGAAGGCAAGGATAAAATCCAAGGCACCCCTTCGACCTAGCCAAGGCTAGTTGCGTGATTTAGCCCCACCTTTCCTAATTTTTCTACCCAAGGTATGTATCGCGTGTTGGATATGTCTATATGAATGCAAAAAGAAAGAAAAAATGCAACCTAAATTCTAAAATGTCTCTTGTAAGGTTTTTGGTCCCAACCACATGAGTTGTGGCGGCCAATAAAGGAAAACCTTATAGAGGTCGATTAATGCAAATGATGGCTAAAGTGCAAGTGTGCAAGTGTATAAAAAGGTGCACGTGTGAAATTGTATGAAAAATCCAAGTGTTTGTGTGCAAGTGTATGAAATATAGTGATAAGTGCATATAGGTGAAATTAAGTGCAATTTTGTGAAGTAGAAATCAAAATGAACAATAAGGAAAGGAAAAGTGATGAGGAAATGTGAATTGAAAAAAATGAGTAAGTGATAAATGAGAATGAATGAACCTAAAGGAATGCATCAGGTCGGGTACGGGAATGACTCCTAACTTTTTCGACTTCGATTTTCCCTTTGATTAGAAAGCAAAACTAGCGTGCTAAGGCTATCGAGTAGCCACACTCGCTCGTTTCCCTTATCAGAAGGGGACTCTTCAGGCAAATGTACCCTAACTAGCATGAGATGCAAGACCTAAAGTGAGGGGAAAGGAAAATGAACTAATGTGGGCTCGTGTGGACTTGGGATAGTGAGAAGGGAGAAATGCAGATCTATGACACACAATTCCAACATCCCAACAAATCAAAACATAGAAGGAGAATCACACAAATGCTAGAGCAAAATTGCAGCAAGCATTCGGCAACCAGAAATTCATTTTTTCCAGCAAGCATTCTTTCGGCCACCTTTCTATTTAGCCCAGATGCATTTGTACAAAGCAAACCAATGGATTCAGCGACTCAACTTGCACGCAACAACTTAGAAGAAGGTTATGCAAAATCTGGAAAAAACTTTCATGCAAGGCTCATGAAGAAACTGAGATATCTGCAATTTTCCAGCCAATGTTGCTTCGGCAACCTTTAAGCTTTCCAATGCAATGCAGATTTCAAGCAAGATTTAGGATATAAGCTAGCAAAAACCATCACTCGACATCACTTAGCACATAAACATTCTCATTCACAGAATCCAGTCATGAACCGTGAACCATTTAAGATCAAATGGAGGCAAATGAAGAACCAAATAGAGAATGTGTGCAGCAGCAGAAAAACAAAACCAGCTTTGTAACTTCTTGGAATAAAAACAAACTTCACCATTCAACAAGAAGGCCTATGATGAAGCCACTCAAACGGATTCTACCAATTCAACAACCAAAATCTAATGTAAGACCTCAAATTATCACTGAAGGTTCAGTCCAAGCAACGGAATACAAATGCAACAAAAGAAAGATTGGAACTTGCGTCAATTGCCAGCCAGGCGCTTGGCAATGTTGTTGCTGCATTTCATTTCCTTTAACCGAGTTCAAACAGACTTATACTAGTTCAACAACTAAGCCCAACCACAAAGGCTCTAATCCATTGTCATACCATTCCCAAAACATAATCATCTGTCTCCAGGAGATCTGATCAAAAACAGCCAAGCATGAAATGTAACGAAACAACAAGACAGATTCATCCACTTCACTTAAAATCCAGCAACAGCGCAAAGGAATATAAACATTTATTGACTCTAACTCAGAACTTCGAGAAACATTATAAAGCCCAAACACAACAGCGAGCACGATGCTAAGAATAAAATGGAAAGGAGAACAACAGGGAAAAAACACCAAGGCACTGCCGCACATACACAACTAGAAGAAAACATCAATCAGAATTGCCCAGAGTTCTACGCCATTTTTCTGGACTTACCTGGGTGAAGATTTTGCCGGTGGTGATGGAGTGCACGGCAATAGAAGGAGAGCAGCAGCGGAAATGACAGCGCCACCACTTCAGCCAATGTCAACAATGAGATCCTCTGGGGTTGCGGCTGCTCTGTGTTTTTCCTTTTCCTTCCGGCCGCTACTACCGAAGCTCCCTTCTTTTGTTCCAGTTCAAAGACCGTTCCTTTCCACCCTCAGTTTTTTCTTTCCGTTCGCTCCCCCCTCCCCCTTGCGGCTATCTTGCTACTTTCTATTTATATCCAGCTACCAACCCTAAAACCCCAGCCGTCTCTCCTATATTTGCAGCTAAGGGCTGCCCGAAGCCCTTCCTTGCAAGCTGCGAAAACGCAGCTTGCAAGTTGCGTACCATTTTTTTTTTTTTTTTAAATAACTAATTAATATAGATAACTAATTAATAAAAAATATAGACAACTAATTAATAAAAATATAGATAACTAATGAAGAAAAGCTAATTAAGATAAAAAACAAAATGCTAACTTTCTTTTCTTTTCTTTTCTCTTTTTTCAATTGATAAACAATAACTTGCATTTGAAAAGGAATAAAATATATTTTTTTGAAGGATTTTTCTTTTTCTTTTTCAATAAATTCCTACGCTAAAATTACTCAAAAATAAAAATAAAATAAAATAAAATAATAACATAAAGAACAAAATTAACGCTAAAAATTTGGTGTCTACACCTAGCACGACAAATAAAAACTAAAAAATAAATAGTAAATGAAATTACACTGAAAATTTGGTGTCTACAACGTGAATAGTTAGAGGAAACCAATAATCGTTTGGCTAGGATGACACAACAATTAAGAGAGAGAGATGGAGAAGATCGTGGCCCAGAGGATCCTTGTGTTGGGAATGAAGTTGACCATGTTAGGGAACAGGAATCATCTAGTTCCAATTAATCTAGTGAAGCACTACTTTTGATCTTTTGTAATAGGATGATGGGAGTAGAACTTAGGAATTTGTACCTTGGAGATGCATGTTGTGAGGACCCAAAAAAAAAAATTTATTTTATCGAATATTAGTAGTTTACTTAAATATTTATTTACTCATTTTACTCCAAATTATTTATTTCGATCATTTAAAATCCATTTATATGGAACGACGCCTCTTTTATATTTTTAAAGCGTTTTGTTGGAAAAATTCACTTTTCGAAAATTCGTTTAGTTCGAAACAACGAGTACGCGTTTTTCGCGGATATACTTGAATCGGGAGTGTATTAATGTTGAAGAATTAAGAATGATCAATAGTAGATTAAGAAAGGTTAATTGAGAAATTAACACTCAACTCATGTGAGGACTCGCAGAATTTCCTATTTTTAAACTCTTATTACTAGCTCATTTAAATATTTATTTGGCCATTTACTTCGAATATTATTTTCTAACCACATTAGACCTAATTACATGGAATTATAGCCTCATTATATTTTAAAAGTGACTTGTTTCAAAAATTAATTTTTAGAAGTTCGTTAAGTGAGAACAGCGAATACGCGTTTCAAGACTATAGCCGATTTTGGAGTACAATAAGCATAGAGAATTGGAGACTTTCAACATGATCTTCAAAATAGGTATTTTTATGTTTAAATACTCAAGTGATAGTTAGTGGTACGATCGTTATGAGAATTTCTTGGAAGTTTCACTCTACCGCGCCTAAATTGGAAGTACGCGTTTTTACACGCGCGATTTAATTAAGGAACTTTAGACCCTTATTTTGGGACAACTAAGAGTGAATAATATTAATATGAATATAAGTGCATTAGAGGTTTCTTGCACTAGAGAAACAAACTCGAGAGGAATCGAGCACAAAACGCGCGCGTACACGCGTGAAGGGGAGTTGACTTTTGCACCAACTTGGGCCACAAATTAAAGCTTCTCTTGGAAGCTTCATTTGATCAATACACTCTCTCTCCTAGTCTCTCTTGGCCGGCCATCAAGCTGCAAAAATAACCCAAGAGCTCTTCAATTTTCCATCTCCAAATCTTGCACAAATCATCAACCAACTCAAACCAACATTGAACTACACCTAGTTGAACACTTGGAGATTGTATCTAGCCAAAAAAGTGGGAGCTTTTCACGGTTTTCTTGGAGCAAGGAGGGACCAAAAATTTCTGTTTTGCACACCAAGTGAAGTAGGTAACGATCAAACCTTGAAAACTTGGTTTATGGAAGTTCTAGTGCTCATATATACTCATGCATGTTAGTGGGTAGCATTATTTTGAGGAAAATTTGGTTGTGTGGGCTCTATGAACTCCCACCTTGGATGTATGGACTGATTTGTGGTGTTTTGCTGGTAATGATGTTTATTTAGTACCTAAACTAGTGGATTAGTGTTGGGTTGTTGATAGAAACTCAAGGTGGTGCAATAACCAAAAGTGACCATTTTGCCCCTGCTTTGTTGGAGAACTTTGGTGAGAAATTTTGAGGTTCTAATAGCTTGTTTATGTTGTTTACATTTTATATTGAGTGTGTAAAAAGTTTCATTGAAAAATAACTTGATTTGGTCACTCAAATGTTGGATTTACGAAAGCTTAGAAATCTGGAAACTATTCCCGTATTCACCCAGGCAGTGTTTTTGTTTCGGCTATATCTTTTTACTCCGATGTCGGAATCGAGTGTCGTTTGCGGCACTGGAAACTAGACATTCCCAGATTTCCGTTGGTATAAAATTCATGTTCTGGTTCCACTTGTGTGAGCCAGACCATTCGTTTGAAAATTTCTATTTTGTTTCATTGGTTCACTACAGGGCAGAACATGAACTACAACTTAAGGCTCAAATATGAGCTAGTTGTGGATGGATTTTGAAAATAGTTTCTTCTGATAAATTGTATCTTCATGAATGTGTTTTCCAACGCCACCAACCACGCTCAATTCCAAGTAGAATTGAGCGAATTATGTCCAAATTACAGACCTGGATTTTTGCTTGAAAATCCTCTTTTGGCTAGTTAAATGGCCTAACTTGATTTGGGACTTGTTGTTTTGGAAACTTTGATATCCAACATCTACCAAACTTTATATTAGATGTTCCTTGGACTTTGTTTCACAAATAAACCAGATTTGGATAGGTTGCATTGGACAAAATGTTTAAAAAGGAAAGAAGAGCTAGAAGACAGTTTTGCCTTGGGAAATTTCTTGAACTTTGATGGTTTAGTTAACTACCCTCCCGTATGAATTTTCAAATGAAATTTGACAGAGGAATAGCCCTTATATGTTAGTGTAATACTGCCAAATTTGGTGCCATTCCGTGTCCATTTCGATACTCAATCAAAGTCCCAAAGTGCTTGATTTAAACCTGGAATTTGCTTAACAGTTTCACTTTTTCACCAATTTTGAACTACTATATCTTGGTGCTCAAAACTCCAATTTTTGTTTTTATTTTTGTGTTTTAAATATTGATTGTAACTCTAATTTAGTTCTTAATTTCAGATGCTAGTTCACATTGTGTGAATTTTTCCGAATTTCCAAAGTTGGCCAAAAACCAACCTCGAAACTATCTTGCAAGCCTAAAACAGTAACTTTTAGCCAAATTTTGAATGTCTTTCATTTGGAATCATGGAAAAGTGTCTTCTAATAACTTTTCGTACTTTCTAAGAGGTTTCCAACGGTACCAAGTTTTCCAATTTTGGACTTGTAAAGAGTGAGATACGATTTTTCAAAGATTTTGTATCAAAACTGAAATTTTTGAATCTTAAGGAAATGGAGTTTTTCAAATTCTCCTTATTCCTTCGATATTACTTGAACATTTATACTTGATTTCAAAGATGAAAACTCGATTGCTCTTGTGTTTTAAAACCCCATCTTTGAGTCTCGATTTACAAATAATTGGGGTTCATTTTCATGAGATTTTCTTAGATAGTACCCTAGCACAATCTTCTTCGATAATTGGGGTTTATAAGTGATAAGTGTGTAATAGATAACTATTGTTTGCTCAGGAGCTCAAGGAGACCTTCACGAGGATCTCGAGGGAACCACCTAAAGGCTTGTTTACGCACTCATTCTCATATTTTGATTGGTAAGTGTCAAGTGCATGAACTTGTTGTTAAGTGGTTATCTGTTTCTTATCCGTTATGTAAATTTGAAATTTTGAAACGAATGTGTACTTTACCGCACTCGTTCTCTTTCAAATGAAATTATATTCGAATTTTGCTATGTGAATTCATATCCGACTTGTACATGATAATGTGGATGTGATTCGTATTTGTGATTCGTATATGTGATCCGCATTTGTGATTCCTATTTGGAATCGTCGATTTGAGCGTTGCTCATCGACTTATATTCGTATTCGTATTCGGGGGACGCCCAAACTCGTTGGTTAACTTTGCGAATCGAGCCAGCATGGGCTTGGTCGATAAGCTTAGCCAACCATGAGATATTCGTAGAGCATGATCTATTGGAGAGATCTTGCTCGGCATTACTCGTGCAGTATTGCCATGATATACTCGAGTATTATCAAAACTTTGATGAGCGGGCCCGGTAAGGGGGTGTAACGGTGACGGGATTCGAAGAAAAGTGGTGTATCTACGGATTTCATACTTATTGGTTGACGGAGTGTCAACGTGAGATGTGATCAAGACTTCGACTCGACTCGACTACGTGGAATTTAGCTCCTGAGAGCTACAATATCCTTGAATTGTTTCTGTTTATTTTTCCTATTCAAAATATGAATTATTCGATTTTTATAGCTTTACTTACTATGTAATTTGTGGCTACTTGGATTATATGTTTGCATGTGTGTTTCTTGGCCTCACTGAGTATTGGCTCATCCCATTAGTTTGTTTTCCTTAACAGGTTGGATTGGAAGATTTTGGAAAAGCCGACTAGATTATACTTTTGATTGGAATCTGGGTTGTAAATGTTTTGTCGACTTTTAATGGTTGTATTTTGGGACTTGATGTAAGATTTGAATATTTAGTTAAGAAAGCGAATTTTCTTCATTTTGACTTGTAGTATTTGGTATGTATCGTTAAGTTCGATTTGAATTGCATTGAGTCCTTGCGAGAGTTGCGCAGGCGTCCCGCGGATACCCTTGGGTTCGCCCTTGGGAGAAGTGGGGCATCACAGTTGGTATCAGAGCTTAGGTTTCAGATCTTTGTAGTGTATCCTAGACTTGAAATTTAGGATGCCGGACTGTAGGACTGGTTTGAAAGTTAAGTGACCGCTTGTAAGAAACAAAAATAAATAAATAAATCAGAGCCACTTCGCGTGATATATGCGCGGGTTGAGTTTGGGCCAAATGGTGTTATGGTCCTTCTCATATGAATGAGTAAAAGCATAAGTATTCTTCCAGAGTGTAAGCGATGAATCATGAATGTGCTAAGTATAAATCTTTTATCTCAATACTTGGGGAAGATTAGATATGTATGTTGGGTAGGAATCTCAAATGTGGTGATTTACTCTTGGGACTGGCCAGCTCGAGATGTGAATTATCTAATTTCGGATTCTTGTACCCGAATACTCAAGAGTTGAGGGAAATGTTAAGGACTTGGGATCTCCATTTGCAGGGAAAAGAACGAATCGATATTTCACGTGAATAGTTACAGGAAACCAATAGTTGTTTGGCTAAGATGGTACAATAATTAAGAGAGAGACGTGGAGAAAGAATGATGGATAGTCATATGTAACTTAATAGGATTCTAGTGCTTGATATGAGTCGGAAATGAATGAGAAGATTAGACCTACCAGCGTTATAAAGGATTGACTTAGTTGGGGTGATACTAGTGCTAAGGCCATTGCATTTTTTGTTTAATTCAGTGGCCTACTTTTGAGGCGCTTGACTTTACTTTAGTCGTGCATGACTAAAAGTCCTTTTGTGACACTTGTGTGTTATATTTTTGTAATACCCCCCCAACTTGCTAATTGTATGAATTTTTAAAATGTAAATACATGTTAATTATTGTTACCTCTGATGTTTTCAAGATCGGTTCTTGTTTTAAAAAATTCCTTGCCTGATCGCTTTTATTTCTTGCATTAGGCACCCTTAAGATAATGGAAGGACTAAGGAGTAGTCGAGGCCGTGGGCGAGGGACTAGACAGGCCCAATCTCAAGGGGATGAACAAGGATCGGCAATTGGACCGACCTAAGGACAAGCGAATGTAGAGGTTAACCAAATGGCTACTGCCATCAATAGGATGACTGATATCCTAGAACGCTTAGCTGAAAGACTTGGTCCAGGACCGCTTAACCAACCTGGGGGACAGGATAGAGGAGAGGATAGGGTTTTGGAGAGGTTCCTGAAATTTAACCCGCCTAAGTTCACTGGAGAGCCCGACCCCGAGACAGCTGAGAACTGGTTGGAGAGAATGACTAACATATTCGCCGCCTTAGATTATACCGAAGATAGGCGAGTAAATTTTGCCGCCTTCCAATTTGAGGGAGTGGCACGTGCTTGGTGGGACTTGATAAGAGGGAAATGGGAAAGAGCGCAGACCCCTTGGACTTGGGAAAACTTCACAAGGGAATTTAATGAGAAATTTCTTCCACCCTTGATTCAAGAGAAAAGGGAAGATGAATTCATAAAGTTAAGACAAGGAACTTCTAGTGTAGCCGAATATGAAGGGAAATTCACTAAACTTTCTAAGTATGCTCCAGAATTGGTGACTAATGAACGAAGGAGGATAAGGCGCTTTGTACAAGGACTTAATGTGGAGATTCAGGAGGGGTTAGTAGCAACCCAAATCTCTACATTCACTGAAGTCTTGGAAAAAGCACAGAGAGTCGAGAGTGCCAGGCCGCAAGTTAGAGACTTTCATGCTAAGAAAAAGGGCACTTCTAGTAACCCTTCTGGACAGACAGATAAGAGTGCCCCACCTCTTAAAAAGGGAAAAGGAACGGGTGGAGTGGAGATATCTAGCACACCAAAAGGGACTCAATCAAAAGGAGGTCACAATAGACAAGGTCAATCGAGAGGAACACCTCCAAGTCGTCAATCTATGGCTCCCCAAGTTGTTTGTGGTTATTGTGGCAAGCTCAACCATACAGAGAGTGATTGTTTTAGAAAACAAGGGAAGTGCTTGTATTGTGGTAGTACCGAGCACCAGATATCGAAATGCCCAACCGTACCAAAAGGAGGAGGTAGTACTCAAAGGTCTGAAAAGCCAGCCGCTAACCAGTCTAGTGCTGGAGGAAGTCGATCCAAAGCACCAGCTAGGGTTTATGCATTAGGCTATCAACAAGTTTCCAATCCTGTTACGGTCATTGAAGGTATAATTCTTGCTTTTCATTGTCTATCTGAGGTTTTAAGTAACCCTTCTACAATTCACACTTTTACAAAAACCTAGATTCATAAGATAGAATCAAAGTTTGACTACTATTTAGGTGGATAGAAATTGTAAGATACGAATTAGCGATTGTAAGTTATTGACAGATCCGACAAGCACGACTATTAAGGGTATGATATTATTCTAAGTGTGAATTTCGGGGACGAAATTCTTTTAAGGAGGGGAGGATGTGAGGACCCGAAAAAAAAAATTTATTTTATCGAATATTAGTAGTTTACGTAAATATTTATTTACTCATTTTACTCCAAATTATTTATTTCGATCATTTAAAATCCATTTATATGGAACGACGCCTCTTTTATATTTTTAAAGCGTTTTGTTGGAAAAATTCACTTTTCGAAAATTCGTTTAGTTCGAAACAACGAGTACGCGTTTTTCACGGATATACTTGAATCGGGAGTGTATTAATATTGAAGAATTAAGAATGATCAATAGTAGATTAAGAAAGGTTAATTGAGAAATTAAAACTCGACTCATGTGAGGACTCGCAGAATTTCCTATTTTTAAACTCTTATTACTAGCTCATTTAAATATTTATTTGGCCATTTACTTCGAATATTATTTTCTAACCTTATTAGACCTAATTACATGGAATTATAGCCTTATTATATTTTAAAAGTGACTTGTTTCAAAAATTAATTTTTGGAAGCTCGTTAAGTGAGAACAGCGAATACGCGTTTGGAGACTATAGCCAATTTTGGAGTACAATAAGCTTGGAGAATTGGAGACTTTCAACATGGTCTTAAAAATAGGTATTTTTATGTTTAAGTACTCAAGTGATAGTTAGTGGTACGATCGTTATAAGAATTTCTTGGAAGTTTTACTCTACCGCGCCTAAATTAGAAGTACGCGTTTTCACACGCGCGATTTAATTAAGGGACTTTAGACCCTTATTTTGGGACAACTAAGAGTGAATAATATTAATATGAATATAAGTGTATTAGAGGTTTATTGCACTAGTGAAACAAACTCGAGAGAAATCGAGCACAAAACGCGCGCGTACACGCGCAAAGGGGAGTTGACTTTTGCACCAACTTGGGCCACACATTAAAGCTTCTCTTGGAAGCTTCATTTGATCAATACACTCTCTCTCCTAGTCTCTCTTGGCCGGCCATCAAGCTGCAAAAAATAACCCAAGAGCTCTTCAATTTTCCATCTCCAAATCTTGCACAAATCATGAACCAAATCAAACCAACATTGAATTACACCTAGTTGAACACTTGGAGATTGTATCTAGCTAAAAAAGGGGGAGCTTTTCACGGTTTTCTTGGAGCAAGGAGGGACCAAAAATTTCTGTTTTGCACACCAAGTGAAGTAGGTAACGATCAAACCTTGAAAACTTGGTTTATGGAAGTTCTAGTGCTCATATATACTCATGCATGTTAGTGGGTAGCATTATTTTGAGGAAAATTTGGTTGTGTGGGCTCTATGAACTCCCACCTTGGATGTATGGACTGATTTGTGGTGTTTTGCTTGTAATGATGTTTATTTAGTGCCTAAACTAGTGGATTAGTGTTGGGTTGTTGATAGAAACTCAAGGTGGTACAATAACCAAAAGTGACCATTTTGCCCCTGCTTTGTTCGAGCACTTTGGTGGAAAATTTTGAGGTTCTAATGGCTTGTTTATGTTTTTTACATGTTATATTGAGTGTGTAAAAAGTTTCATTGAAAAATAACTTGATTTGGTCACTCAAATGTTGGATTTACGAAAGCTTAGAAATCTGGAAACTATTCCCGTATTCACCCAGGCAGTGTTTTTGTTTCGGCTATATCTTTTTACTCCGATGTCAGAATCGAGTGCCGTTTGCGGCACTGGAAACTAAACATTCCCAGATTTCCGTTGGTATAAAATTTACATTCTGGTTCCACTTGTGTCAGCAGACCATTCGTTTGAAAATTTCTATTCTGTTTCGTTGGTTCACTACAGGGCAGAACATGAACTACAACTTAAGGCTCAAATATGAGCTAGTTGTGGATGGATTTTGAAAATGGTTTCTTCTGAGAAATTGTAGCTTTATGAATGTGTTTTCCAACACCACCAACCACGCTCAATTCCAAGTAGAATTGAGCGAATTATGTCCAAATTACAGACCTGGATTTTTGCTTGAAAATCCTCTTTTGACTAGTTAAATGGCCTAGCTTGATTTGGGACTTGCTGTTTTGGAAACTTTGATGTCCATGTCGCGCCCCATTTTTTATAAGAAAAATAAATAAATGGAAAGTGAATTTTGATTCAATTTTTGGTTGGAAAATAAATTTTGATTTTGGAAAGAAAATGAAAAAACATGGGTCTAAATGGGACTTGAAAATGCGACGATTTGACCCAAAATATAGTTTAAAAAGGATTTTGGAAATAAAAATCGGAGTCGCCACTTGGTATTGGGTTAAGGTGTACCAAGTCACCTAAAAAATGAATTTTTTTAAAGAAAAATAGAAAAAACCCTTTTTAAACGACTCCAAGTCTACGTAAATCAAAGAAAAAGGTTCGGGAGTCACATTTGAAGAGAGGGAAGGCAAGGACGAGGTCCAAGGCACCCTCTCAACCTAGCCAAGGCTAGTTGCACGATTTAGTCAAAGATTTTCTTGTTTTAACCAAAGAATTTATCACATTTGGATGTGCTATATGAATGCAAATCCTAGACCTAGGGGGCATCGGGGGGTAAAATTTCTCTTCAAAGTTTGAATGGTGCCAATCACATTAATAGTGATGCCCAATAATGACTCTTTGGAGAGGTCACGAATAATGCTAATTACGTAAAAATGAGTGGAATGAATGTATGCAATGTGAAAAATATGAGTTTGTGTGAAGTGAAAAAGTAATTATAGTAATAAAAAAACAATAGTGTGTAAGTGGAAGTGTGCAAATGGATGTGCAAAGTGAGGTATGTAAAGTGATAGTGTGAAATGTATGTGTGATAGCATAAAGTGCATGTGTGCAAGTGATAGTATATAAAGTGCGAGTGGTAGAGTGAAAATGTACAAAATGAGAGTTGTGTGAAATGATAGGGGATAAATGAAATGCATGAACTCTAGAGGAATGCAAGCAAGATGGGTACGGGGAGACCCTAAGTCGTGACCTTTAATTTGCCTTTTGGTTAGAAAAAGAATGAGCGTGCTAAGGCTATGTATAGCCAAACTCGTCCATCCCCCTTACCAAAAGAGTGACTCCCTATCCTATACAAGCAAATGAGCTAACCTAAATGAAAATGTAATCCTAAATGTGTAAGGGAAAGGGAGTGAAGGGTCATGCAAAAATGTAAAACTAAAAGGAAAGAATGAATGAAGATGTAGTGAAGGCATGCGAGTATGTACTAGCGAGAGGGGGCCCTATTGGGTCTAGCATTGGACTAGCCCTTTACTAACGCTCATTTACAAGCATTGGACTTGTAAGAACTCGAGGGGAAGGCCATGACTAGCATTGGACTAGCCACGGTGACGTGCATCTATATCCACCATATATAATCAATAGGCATGGTTAAAGCAAGTAAGCATGTGAGCACGTAATTCACATAACACGTAAGCATGCATATCTAGATGCCAAAGCCCTACGAAAGCGGTAACACATAGCACATAGGCATGCAAATCACACACAAAGCAAAATGAAGCAAATAAAACCCCTAACTATTACATTTGAGGTGGGGCCTACTACAATCTAAAGGGGAATGTGAAATAAAATAAAATGAATCTAACTATTACAAATTTGGCATTCAAGTGCCTTTCCAATGATCAAAATTGCACTAAAATAAATATACTAAAACTAAAGCCAATAAAGCGAATAAATAAAATGAATAAAATAAAAACATTCAAAAAGCATGCAATCAAGCATATAAAATCACATAGGGCACGTAGGGTCAAATAAAGTAAGAAGCAAAGGATAGAGTGTACCTCCCTGAAGTTGGGGCCCTAATGGAGTGAAATTACTTATTTGCCCTCCAAAATAAAAGAAAGCGTCAAGGCACCAATGTAATTCACAATTAATCATATGGAATGAAAATAACACGAAATTGAATCACTCGAAACACCCAAATAGACTAAACAACCCATATTCAAAGGTTTAAAGTAGACAAGGACCCAATTGAAAGAATTACAAAGCTTTGAGGGGTTAAATTATTATCATTGCAAATGTTAAAGGTCATAAATGAAAATGAATTAAAACCAACAGTTTAAGCAGAAACCCATCAAAACCAAAAATTAGAATTTCACAAAATGAATGAAAAACCCATTTACAATGATTAAGCATCAAAATTGACCAAAGTTTCACTGAAAATACAAATCAAAACTAAGAATTTGTCGAAACTTATTAAACTGCAAAATTCATCCTAAAATTCACAAACAATCCATCCAAAATTAAATTAGAGTGTATCAAATAAAATTAACATTGGTAGAAGGACAAAATTGATTATATTTTCCAATTTGTTGGGCAGATGTGAAGCAAGGGGAAACTTGAGGGGTTAGATTGCATTTTTAGAAACTTTTCCATGCAAACCCACGAAGAACTCATCTTCTTCAACCGAAAACTTTCTGCAATTTCTTTCTGGGTTCCTCTTTTCATCCAAACGCAAGTAATGCTCAAACAACCCAAAATTTGAAGCAAGGCCACAAGATCACCAAGCCTTCTTTTTACTTTTTGCCCATAAAACTCTTATATTTACACACCAAAAATCAGAGGAAAGAGTATGCAAATAACAAAGTCATCTTCTTCGTAGCTTCTGCAATACCAGAAAGTTATGCGGATCTAGAAATTTTCACTCAGCAACGCAAAGCCCATTGATGTATTCACCAAAAGACTAAACACCAAGAATTCAAACTCACTTCTTAACAAAATCCAATGACAAAAACACTCCATAGGCAAGATTAAAGCAATAGAGACAAACAAAAACACATAAAACAGCAAACAACTACAAGCATCAGCAGCGACACAAACAACAAAACACAGAAAAAAACGCAAGAACACAGCTCAGCCACGAAGGAAAATGGAAAGAGCTAAAAAATCAGTTTAAGAAGATACCTAAGGAAGCTTTTTGGATTGGATTTGAGTGAGCGAAAGTAGATGGTCAGTTTCCCTTCCTTTCTCCCTTGTCTGCAACTCCAAGCTCTCTTTATTCTGTTCCCTTTTCTCACCCGCTGTGTCGTTACTGCTGTTGTTGCTGCCATCAGTGATGAATCCCCCTCAACCTGGATTCAACTTGGATCAACGGAAGGTGAAGAGAGAAACCGGATTGGGTTAGTTTCCCTCTGTTTCTTTTCTGGTTTGGCTTGAAACTTTGCGACTCACTCCCTCCTCTGGAGTAGCGGAAGGGGAAGCTAGGGTTCTTTTGCAGTGTACCTGTCATCGAGGCCGCTGCCATTTCTTGTCCCTTGAAGTTTTGAGGGTTCAGCCAGGGAAAGTAGAGGGCGCCGCCATCGGACAAAGATGAGGGCTTCTCCTTTTAGATTCCCTTTTCTCCGCCGCCAGCTCCTCTGCTTTTCCTAATTTTTCCTTTTTTCACTTTCTTCCTCCCTCAGATTTTTTTTTCCGGCTCTCTCTCGGTTCTGTCCTCCTCAAAGCTGCGTTCTTTCTTTTCCCTCAACCCTAGCCTTCATATGTTCTCCCTCGGTTTCTGGTTCCTTCCGCTCTCGCTGCCTCTCCCAGATTCTCCCTTTTCCTGATTTTTTCCCTTCCTCAGTTTCAGCCGCCCACCCCTTTTCTCCTCCTCAAAGCTGCGTTTTACTTTGGCTCTATTTATACCCAGCCCACAACTTCAAACCCTCACAGCAAGGGTACCAGATGAAGCTGCATTTCCTCCTCGTTTTTTTTGGAGCCGTCCGATGTTTTTGCTAGACTCCCCCAGAAGCTGCTGTAATCTCGTTGCTGTCTGAATGAAATACATAGAGAGAGTTTGGATCCTGTGCAGCTCACCCACGTGAGCTTGTTCTCTTTTTTCTTTTTTTTCTAATTAAATAACAATGAACTTGAATCTAAAATAACTTAAGCATATTTTTTTTTGTGAATGATTTTCTCTTTTGACAAATTTCATGCTAAAAATCTTAACAACAAAAATAAACAGCTAAAAAGGCAAAAATGAATACAAAAATAAAAATAAAAATAAAATAATAGATAATAATAATAATCTAAAACGCTATACAAATGCTAAAAAAAAAATCTAAACCAAAATCATGAAGTTAACAAATAAAAATAGATAAGAATTATCACTAAAAGCAAAAATAAAAATAGAATAAAAATTATTTAAAAATTATTTAAAAATTTTGTGTCTACAGTCCAACATCTACCAAAATTTATATTAGATGTTCCTTGGACTTTGTTTCACAAATAAACCAGATTTGGGTTGGTTGCATTGGACAAAATGTTTAAAAAGGAAAGAAGAGCTAGAAGACAGTTTTGCCTTGGGAAATTTCTTGAACTTTGATGGTTTAGTTAACTACCCTCCCGTATGAATTTTCAAATGAAATTTGACAGAGGAATAGCCCTTATATGGTATTGTAATACTACAAAATTTGGTGCCATTCCGAGTCCATTTCGATACTCAATCAAAGTCCCAAAGTGCTTGATTTAAACCTGAAATTTGCTTAACAGTTTCACTTTTTCACCAATTCTGAGCTACTATATCTTGGTGCTCAAAACTCCAATTTTTGTTTTGATTTTTGTGTTTTAAACTTTGATTGTAACTCTAATTTAGTTCTGAATTTCAGATGCTAGTTCACATTGTGTGAATTTTTCCGAATTTCCAAAGTTGGCCAAAAACCAACCTCGAAACTATCTTGCAAGCCTAAAACAGTAACTTTTAGCCAAATTTTGAATGTCTTTCATTTGGAATCATGGAAAGGTGTCTTCTAAGAACTTTTAGTACTTTCCAAGAGGTTTCCAACGGTATCAAGTTTTTCAATTTTGGACTTGTAAAGAGTGAGATACGATTTTTCAAAGATTTCGTATCAAAACTGAAATTTCCGAATCTTAAGGAAATGGAGTTTTTCAAATTCTCCTTATTCCTTCGATATTACTTGAACGTTTTATACTTGATTTCAAAGATGAAAACTTGATTGCTCTTGTGTTTTAAAACCCCATCTTTGAGCCTCGATTTACAAATAATTGGGGTTCATTTTCATGAGATTTTCTTAGATTGTACCCTAGCACAATCTTCTTCGATAATTGGGGTTTATAAGTGATAAGTGTGTAATTGATAACTATTGTTTGCTTAGGGGCTCAAGGAGACCTTCACGAGGATCTCGAGGGAACCACCTAAAGGCTTGTTTACGCACTCATTCTCATATTTTGATTGGTAAGTGTCAAGTGCATGAACTTGTTGTTAAGTGGTTATCTGTTTCTTATCCGTTATGTAAATTTGAAATTTTGAAACGAAGGTGTACTTTACCTCACTCGTTCTCTTTCAAATGAAATTATATTCGAATTTTGCTATGTGAATTCATATCCGACTTGTACATGATAATGTGGATGTGATTCGTATTTGTGATTCGTATATGTGATCCGTATTTGTGATTCCTATTTGGAATCGTCGATTTGAGCGTTGCTCATCGACTTATATTCGTATTCGTATTCGGGGGACGCCCAAACTCGTTGGTTAACTTTGCGAATCGAGCCAGCATGGGTTTGGTCGATAAGCTTAGCCAACCATGAGATATTCGTAGAGCATGATCTATTGGAGAGATCTTGCTCGGCATTACTCATGCAGTATTGCCATGATATACTCGAGTATTATCAAAACTTTAATGAGCGGGCCCGGTAAGGGGGTGTAACGGTGACGGGATTCGAAAAAAAGTGGTGTATCTACGGATTTCATACTTATTGGTTGACGGAGTGTCAACGTGAGATGTGATCAAGACTTCGACTCGACTCGACTACGTGGAATTTAGCTCCTGAGAGCTACAATATCCTTGAATTGTTTCTGTTTATTTTTCCTATTCAAAATATGAATTATTCGAATTTTATAGCTTTACTTACTATGGAATTTGTGGCTACTTGGATTATGTGTTTGCATGTGTGTTTCTTGGCCTCACTGAGTATTGGCTAATCCCATTAGTTTGTTTTCCTTAACAGGTTGGATTGGAAGATTTTGGAAAAGCCGACTAGATTATACTTTTGATTGGAATCTGGGTTGTAAATATTTAGTCGATTTTTAATGGTTGTATTTTGGGACTTGATGTGTCTTTTGTGAACATGATGTAAGATTTGAATATTTAGTTAAGGAAGCTACTTTTCTTCATTTTGACTTGTAGTATTTGGTATGTATCGTTAGGTTCGATTTGAATTGCCTTGAGTCCTGGCAAGAGTTGGGCAGGCGTCCCGCGGATACCCTTGGGTTCGCCCTTGGGAGAAGTGGGGCGTCACACATGTACTTTTGTTAATCACCTGTTTACTTTTGTTTACTGACCTTGACTTGGTATGTACTTTACTTGACTCTAACTTGTGTTATGATCTGATGAACTCTAATTTGTGTTTGACTTGTACGGTGATAATGTTATTTGTGCAAGTGATTTAATTTTTCTTTAGAGTTGTTTCAGGTATATGTGTGTAGTTCAATTACGGTTTAGTATGGGATTTATGCGTATGCATCTAGATTAGCTGTGAACATGGAAATTAGAGGACAACGACATGGACGTTAACCCAGACAACCCCGAAATAAAAAATTAGATAATGAGTCTGCTACTGATCATAACGCCGAGCCAAGGGCTGGGGGAGGAAATGATCAAATGACATTAGTTTTAACTCGCATGACAGATGTACTAGAGCTCTTAGTAGTAAAACAGGGGCTAGGGGGTTGGATAAGGAAACCAACGTAGAAACCAAGAGATAGGAGAGGATCGAGTTTTGGAACGGTTTCAGAAATTCTTCCCATCCAAATTTTCTGGAGGACCTGACCCAGAAGTGACTGAAAATTGGTTAGAAAATATAAAGAATATATTCGATGCCTTAAACTTCACAGAGGAAAGACAAGTCACTTTTGCTGTATTTCAACTTGAGGAAACAGCTCGAACCTAGTGGAATGTTATAAGAAACAAGTGGGAAAGAGATCAAACTCCAAGAACTTGGATAAATTTTGTACGAGAGTTTAATGAGAAATTTCTTCCTCCACTAGTCCAAGAAAAGAGGGAAGACGATTTTATAAATTTTTGTCAAGGAACTTCGAGTGTGGCTGAATATGAAACACAATTCACGAAATTATCTAAATATGCTCCAGAATTGGTGGCTACGAAGCGGAAGAGAATAAGACGGTTTATCCAAAAATTAAATTTAGAAATCAAAGTTGCCCTTGCCACGGCACAGATTGAAACATTTAGTGACGCTCTGGAGAAAGCACAAAGGGTGGAGAGCACAAAATCTCAACTGAGAACCTTTCAAGCGAGGAAAAGAGATGTATCCAATAGTAGTCACTATTTTGAAGTGCCAAGAGAAATTGGACCGCCACCTAAAATTAGAAAAGGAGTGGATGGAGTAAGACTACCACTTCCTTCACCATCCCTGATAAAGAAACCAGAAGGAACTATGTCACGAGGAGCTCCAGTAGGACAGATACAATCAAGGAAAACTTCACAGGCAAGTCAAGACACAACTTCTCGTCTGACCTGTGGATATTGTGGAAGGACGAATCATACCGAAGAAAACTGTTGGGTAAAGGGGCGAAAATGTATGGGATGAGGGAGCACCAACCATAAAGTTCACGATATCCACGAGAAACTACTATTCAACAAGAAAATAAAACTATCCCTCGACAAGTCAATGAAGGAGGAAACCGACCAATGGCACCTGCAAGAACATATGCAATGATCACACAATAAGGTCTAGAATTATCTGAGGTTATGGAAGGTATGAATTTCGAGAACGAAATTCTTTTAAGGGGGAGAGGATGTGAGGACTCATGTTTTTATTCTTAATTTAGTTTATTTTATAATTATTTTGCCCTAGTGTTATTTAATTTTTTTCTGAGACTCGTTTAGTAAGGAATAACGAGCACACGTTTTTTGAGGCAATATTCGATCTGAAAGTGCAATAATTTTGGAGAATTAAGAATGATCAATAGTTGACTAAGAAAAATTAATTAAGGAATTAGATGTGAGTTAGTTAAAATTAAGCTTTTATCGCGCGCACGCCGATAGTTTCCCGAAAGTCTCGCCGGTACGACTAATTAGAGACTTGAGGAATTAATACTAGACTCGTAAGTGTGAGTAATTACAGTGTTATAGGAAGTACCTTGGAGGATTAGTGTATGAGTGTATCAAACCCGAAAGAAAATAGTGGTACGAAAACCTCGCGCGACAACTATTCAAAGTTGACTTTTGCCAAACTTAACCACTACTTCTCCCTCCAAGCTTCCAAGACAAGCCACAACACACAACTCTCATTTCTCTCTCTCCATTTTCAGCCAAATCAAGATGTGGTGAGGTCAACTTCGCTACATTTGAGGGAATGGTCAGGGGGAGTCAGCTTTGGCAACAGTGAAGTTGACGGGAAGTTGACAGGGGAAGTCACTGTTGAGGGGATGGTCAACTTCACTGTTGTCAAAGCTGACTCCCCCTGTCAGCTACATTTGAGGTCAACCATCCCCGTCAACTTCACTATTGTCAGACGCCACTACCTTGAAGTTGACCTCACTACCATTTGAGTTTCAAGTTTCCTACTCCAACTGATGTAGGTGAAGTAAGCAGTGATGTGTGCGCAACTCAAAAAATTACCTCACTACCTTGCAGGCCGCAGTCTCTTCAAGCACAGAGCCAAAAATCGAGAGTAAGCGGTCAAATATTTTGTTTACAGATTTTATAGACCCTCACCAGATCGGAAAGCCTGGACGGCTGGAGATCGGAGATGAGGTTGAGAAAATTATTCTGAATTTGAAAAAGCCTAACCAAATTGTCCGCGTCGGCACGAGCCTACCCACACCCCTCTGAGTTGAGATGATTAATCTCCTTAGAGAACACCGAGATGTCTTCACCTGGACAGCCGAGGAGGTCATCAATGTACCTCATCATCTTATGATACATAAGCTTAATGTTGACTCACGTGCGCGTCCAATTAAACAAAAAAGGAGACACTTCGGACCCGAGCGTAGCCAGGCCATCTCGGAAGAGGTGGATAAACTACTTCTGTTCGGCATGATAAAAGAAATTCAATACCCAATCTGGTTATCTAACATTGTCATGATCAGGAAAGAATCCGGGGGATGGAGAATGTGCTTAAATTTTATAGACCTGAACAAGGTCTGCCCCAAGGATTGCTACCCATTGCCAAGGATTGACGCTTTGGTTGACTTGGTAATGGGTCATGAGATCCTCTGTTTCCTTGATGCCTTTAAAGGGTATGATCAAATAAGAATGAGTGAAAAGGATCAAGAAAGGACGGTCTTCTTCACCAACTGAGGCATTTACTACTACACTACTATGCCTTTTGAATTGAAGAACTCCAGGGTCACATATCAGTGCCTCGTGAATCTAATCTTTCAGGCTCAGATCAGTCTGAATATGAAAGCGTACGTCGATGACATCCTCCTTAAGATCAAAACTGCAGTGGTCTTCTTTTTCAATGTAAAGGTGATCCTTGGAATTCTCCGGGATACCCGAGTGATGTTGAATCCCAAGAAGTGCATTTTCGGGGTCAAAGACTAACCGGCCGGTTAGCAGCTCTTAATCGCTTCTTGTCCCAGTCTGCTCAGAGAGCACTACCCTTTTTTAAAGTCTTGAAGAAGGCCGAAAAATTCTCTTGGACTGAGGAATGCCAAGAAGTTTTTGATCAAATAAGGTAATATTTGCATCGTCTCCCTACTCTCACCTTGCTTCGAACAGGAAAAGTCCTGTACCTCTACCTGACCTCGGCTGAGGAAGTAGTAATGCCGTCTTGGTGAAAAAAAATGGTATCCAACGACCCATCTATTATGTTAGCCGAGTTCTATGCGGGCCTGAAACCCGATACCCCCAGATGGAAAAGTTGGTTTTAACTTTGGTTCACGCTATTCGGTGGTTAAAACCTTACTTCCTGACTCACCCTATCTGCGTGAGGACAGATCAACCTATTTGGCAAATCCTGTCTCGACCCGAATCTTCGAGACGTTTCACCAAATGGGCTATAGAACTAGGGGAGTATGATTTATCTTACGAGCCCTGAATAGCCAATCCCAAGCTCTGGCGGACTTTTTGGCTGAGTTTACTTTTCCAGTGAGCCAAGACGCCTCCTAGGATATTCCCGTATCAAAACGATGGGTATTGTATGTGGACGAGTTCTCCAATAGTGATGGCAGTAGAGTTGGGTTATTTCTTGTTGACCCCCATGGGGAGGTATGCTCATACGCTCTTCGCTTCAACTCTCGACCTCCAATAACGAAACCGAGTATGAAGCTTTGATCGCGGGTCTGCAGTTAGCCCGTGAGCTTGGGACTTGGCATATTCAGGTCAATAGTGACTCCCAACTCGTGGTTTGTCAAGTTCTTGATGAATATGAGACCAAAGAAGAAAAAATGCAGAAATATCTATCCAAAGTTTACCAGCTTGTCACGTACTTAGAGTCGTTTGAAATCCAAAGAATACCTCGGTCACAAAACAAGCGAACCGATGCCTTGTTTTGCCTGGCTTCCACCTCATTTTCAAGGCTTAATGAAATCATCCTTATGAAACTTCTTACCGAACCTGGATATCTAGAGGAAAGAATCTGTCCCGTTCACTCGGAAGACACATGGATGAGTCCTCTCGTCAGATTCTTGGGCCAAGAAATCCTTCCTGAAGACCGAGTTGAAGCAAGAAAGATTCAACGTAAATCTGCTAGCTATGCACTCCATGACGGCTCCCTCTGTAAAAGGTCTTACCTTGAGCCGTGGTTATGATGCATCACTCCGGAGGAAGGGGAGCATGCTCTTCGAGAAATATACAAGGGGTTGTGTGGAGCTCACATCGACTATCAAATGCTAGTTAAAAAAGCTTTGCTATTTGGATATTTCTTGCCATCAATTCGGCAGGATGCCCAGCTTTTGGTTCGTAGTTGCCCCTCTTGTCAGCACCATGCTCCTGAACACCATCGGCCTACTAATCTCATGGTCCCTATCACGTCATGTTGGCCTATTGAACAATGGAGGACAGACACCATCGGCCCTTCTCTAGGGCTCGAGCCGTGGTAACTATATCTTCTTGGTCATAGCCATTGATTATTTCACGAAATGGGTTGAGACCGAACCATTGAGAAGTATAACCTGCCGAACCGTCCAAAAATTCTTTTGGAAGTGCATTGTCTGCCGTTTTGGAGTATCTCGTGTAGTCATCTCGATAATAGGAGGCAATTCGCCGACAACCCATTTAAGGGGTGGTGCGAAAACCTCAAGATTAAACAACATTTTACCTCTGTAGGGCACCCCTCAAACCAACAGTCAAGCAGAGAATTTTAATCAGACCCTTCTGGATGGTCTCAAAACTAGGTTGCATCGGGTTGGAGTCTCTTGGATGGATGAGCTCCCCAGTGTCTTGTGGTCTTATCGAACTACTTTGAGGTCGGCCACCCAAGAAATCCCATTCTCCCTGACTTACGGATCCGAGGCAGTAGTTCCCGCTGAATTCCTCACTCCAAATCCTCGGATGACCGCTTTCGCTGTCGAAGCCAACGAAGAAGAAAGGATGATGAACCTCAACCTGCTCGCGGAAAAAAAAGACGTTGCGACAGTCCAAGTAGCCCTATACAAAAATATTCTTGCTCGTTACTATAACGTCCGGATCAAACATCTTTGTTTCAATCCAGGAGACTTAGTTTTGTGAAAAAACTCGGTCAGCCAATCCGAACCCCAAGGCAAATTGACTCCTAAGTGGGAAGAACCATACCGAGTTATTGAGTCTAGTCAGAATGGTTATTGTAAGTTGGCTTACTGAGATGGCACTCTATTGCCCAGAACTTGGCATGCTGAAAATCTTAGATTGTATTATCCATGATGTTTCAAAACATTAGCGTCTTCATTTGATTATTTTTTAACGTCTTTTTTCATTCTGTTAAAAAATAAGGGGGACAAGTAGAGTGGTATGGTGAACAGAATAATTAAGATTATCATTAGCAGCAAACAGTTACAAAATGAGTTTCAAGTACAAGGGCCCAAGGTCAGAGATGCTTCTAAGTATCTCCTACCTCAGTACCTTCCCTACCCTCTCCTACCTCATTATTTCCCCCCATTTCGGCTGTCCCCAACTCTTCACCTTCAGTCCCTAGTTCGAATTCAGAGAGCTACTAGTTGAACTCCTCTCGAACCTCGGTCAAATTTCTTCCTGTGACAGCCCCACTTTCCCCTAAGGCGAACCAAAGGGTTCGGCGGACCGCCTGCCCAACTCTCGTCAGGACTACGGAGTCAAAACACTCGTAAATCCTATGGAACGCGCGATAAAACCCAAGAAACCAACAATCGGAGATTACTAAGCCGAAAACATGATTACCAAACCATACGGTGAAATGGAACTTCAACTAAATGCTTCAACGAAAGTGAAAACGAAGAACGAAAATGAACAGTGACTGCCACGTCACAATCCGGCCGGATTCCTGGCCGGATTGGATGCAGTAGCTCGATCCAAAAATTTTTTAAAAATCCCTGCAAATCTAGCCAGATATCCGGCCAATTATTGGCCGGATTCCGTGAATAGTTCCCGCCAAAATTCTTTTCTTCCTCGTTCAAGTTTCGAACTCGCCCGACTTTCCAACTGATACAAGAAAAGTTCATATAGACCCATAGGGCATACATTCATCAACAAATACACGAAGGAGACATGATTAATTACTTATATACATACGTTGGAACTTTACAAGTCAAAGGGAGATACTTGCTGAAAGTACAATTAGACTTTTCTTATACAGAGAAGCATAATCAAAAGGGATGTCTATCACTAGCTCTACCCTTTTCTTCAAAATCATGATTTCCAACATGTTGAAAATCCTGTAAGGAAAACAAAGGTGACGGAAAGGGGTGAGCTTCCGCTCAATGAGGTACCCAAAACACAAGCAATCATGAACCATGGAGATTTACTTTCATGCACTCAAATAGACACGGCAAATAAAGAAATGGAGAAACATCTTAAATGGAAAGGATACAGGTGGCTCTCAGGAGCCAAATTCCCATTGCAATACTTGATTCAAACTCGTTGACCCTGTGTCAACGTTTAATGAAACAAACATGTCCGTAGACCCCTCTTAGAACGCCAAATCCCGTTCACCAAACATACCCCTTGCCAGGCCCAAACTCCAAACAAGAACAAGAATGGTAATACTCGAGTATACCGGGAATCCAGAGTCTCCAATACCCAAATATTCCCCAGGAACAGTCCTCATGGTTTGTCAATTTTCTCGACCAAGCCCTCGCTGGCTCAATTCAATTAATTCCCCATGAAGTTTGAGCTCAAGGTTAACAAGAAGGTCATTGGATATACCTCCAAACGACATCAGGTCAATCACAGTACCAATTTTTAGTTTATGCAGTAAACAGTCACACAGGCAAGAGAACGAGTAACAGGTTCAAGTAACAGGTACAAGCACATACAGTGACTCGACAAATAAGCAAGAGAGACAAGTGTGATAAAGTACACTCTCGTCTCGTCAGAATTAAGCAGGTACTACAGTCAATCATGTCACATTTTGCAGGTACAGGTAAAACAGTTAAGCAACCAGTCATGCGAGTGGTACACTCACCAATTCAAGCAAAGATACGTCAAAAGTCTTCACCCAACGTATGGCTTTAATCACCGAAAAACCCTAGAATAACCAAGGTAAAGCAGTTATGATTTCCACATCCACAAACTCAGTGAACAGATTACACAATTTAGGCTCGACTACGAGTCGTATGCCTAACCAAGTTTTAATTACTAATGCAAGGATACAAAATGTGATTTTGGTCGAAAAGGTAGCATAAGGACCTAGGAACACTAACAACCCAAAAGCCCTTTCATTTCTACCAAGAATCAACTCAAACTTGAAGGAGCCAAATACCCCAAAAATTGGACAGCATTTCCCCTAAATTTCCTTACTTTTCCATCCTACAATCCACACGAAATTTCATCTCAAACCAACCACAATTGCACATACGATTCATAGGCGATAAAACACATATAATTAGGGCCACAATAACCTTCAATTTGAGCCAATTAATAGCTCCAAGATCATTCACAAGAAAGTCCCCAAATTGAAACCCTAAAGTTGGAATTTACTCCGCAAGCGGAAATTTTTCGTAGACAACCACAATTAACACATAAAAGCTTCATTTTACACAATATAAAGCTATCATTCCATGGCCAACCAATAATTATCATATAAGGACAGAAAAATCACCAATAAATCTGAAATTTATCTAACTCTACCTCAAATCATGAAATCTTCCACAAAATAGCATATTTAGCCACTAAAAACCACTAATTTACCATTATTAAGAACAAAAAGGGAATTTCTAAGCAAAGTACCTTGACACCTCAAGAAAGATGATAGCTTAGGTTTTTCCTTCACAAATCACTCCATCAATGCCTTTAAACTTCCCTAACAAGTCACTTTTATGGACAAATTTGAGATTTTAGTGGTTGGATTTCAAGATGTAATCAAGAAATGGAAGACAAAGGTTGAAGGTTTCTCTCTTCTCTCCTCTCTCAAGGTTCGGCCAAGCTTCATGAAGAATGAAGATGATTTTGATCAAATTTGATATTAGTAAAGGTGAGAAAACTTAGTCAAGTCCAACATCTAATGGCTTTGTGACACATGGCGCCTTATGGTTGAAATCTCATTCTTTTGTCTACCAATGATTAAGCTATCTAGTTAACCCCTAATTATCTCCAAGCACCTTGTAAAATAATCCCTTTATGCAAAACTTCACTTAATCGTCAAAATTTCATCGCACTAACCGCACTTGCGGGTCCCACGTCCTTAATATACTTCCAAATTAACCCGAACTAACTTATACTAGAAAAATGTTTTTAAAAACTATACTCACTTAAAAAATGTTTTTAAAAATTTTCTTATTTTATATCATTTAATTCTATTTCTTTTCATGCATTTAATTCTTATTTAAGGTAGTAAAATAAAATAAAGAAAATGCATGAAAAGAAATAGAATTAAATGATATAAAATAAGAAAATTTTACGGGTCCTCACACTTCCAGCCTAGATGCCCTCGACCATGCGATCGCAGAGCTCTTTAGCATTCTCGTTGTAACTATCCTTGTTCTTGAACGAGTTCAGATCCTCTTGGGATAGCAATGACCCTATTTCATTCACGGCAGAGGTATACTTGAACATGAAGTTTGACAATATCAGCTCACCAAGGTCTTTGGTGAAAGTTTCGAATTTTAGTAAGGCCTCCACTGCTGGGGTGCCAGCCTTTTCGATTGCCGCTTGGTGGGACATTTTTCCTCACGGGACCTCTTCTGCTCCTCATCGAGAGCCGTCATGAGTGAATTGGCAGTAACCACGGACTGATCCCGTTCGGCCACAGCTTGATCGCGCTCTTCACGAAGACGAGTTTGTTCGTGTTCGACTACCACCAACTTCTTCTCCAGCAAAGAAATCTTATTTTGAAACTCAGTAGTTGGTTGATAGATATCGAGCAGGTAGCCATAGCGCCATGACAACTCGGCCATGAAAGCTGAAGTGGAAGCCCATGCAATGGCCAACTGTTGCAACAGCTCGGGAAGAGTTAGCTTCTTGTTGTAGTCTAAGTCCCTCAACAGGGTGGAATGCACCAGTAGTTCTTGAGCCGAGCGGGGATCTAGACATCAGTCGTTAACACTAAGACCCCATTCTGGATACCAGTGTTCGTCGGGATGTCTCTTCACCTCTTTGGCAGATAGAGAGGGGACGTGGTATCGATTCCACAAGAAAGACCCTAGAACCGGCGACTCGGGGGACTGAAGCGACTTACCTAGGCTGTGAGGGATAGAGGCTATCATAACACTTCGGCTAGCCACCCCCTCCGAAATGGCCAAGTTCCTGGAAACCTCCTCGGTAGCCGTCGCAGGCGTAGCACTGGTAGCCGGACCGCCCACATGAGAAAACATGGTGACTATGGTGCTCTTATCCTTGGCATGTTGGACGTCTTGACAGCAACTTTTTCTTGGGCTGCCTCTTCGCCACGGCTCTTGACCCGGAAGTGATTAGATCGGATACCTTCACCACTGCATAATAAAAATGTATTATTACTTAAATCAGTTAAAAGTAGCCACAAAGCTATGATGTGAAAATTACAATATTTATCAAGTTTAGACGAAAAGCATGGGGTTTTGTTAGAGTCGATGAGAGTTCGGCTAATTCCCCCGTCTACGAGCACCGCCTCGAGAAAGAACCAGCTGTTGATCTAGAGGTCTGACCCCATAATCTTTTGAAAACTCTCCTCTTCCACTTTGTCAGGAGAGGGGTCGCCGGGAGCATCATGTGGCTTCCACCAAAAGCCTCTGAGAAAGTCCTCGACCGGGACAAAAATGAAGTTGTTCTTCCACCTTTTTATTGAGAATGGGGCGCCTACCACCAATTTAGGAGTACTAGTATTCCTGTTCTAGAAATAGAACCAACCCTTTTCACTTTCGTTGTTTTTGATAGTGTATCATCGACGGAATAGGTTGACTGTAGGGGTCAACCCTTATTCTCGACAAAGCATCTCGAATCCGATGAGGATTCGGATAGAGTTGGGAACCAGTTGAATGGCCCTCACCCCCCAATACCTGAGTTGTCCAAAAAAAATCTCGTGATAGGCATTCTCAGCTTGGCCTCTAGTTGATCTATGTAAATAGCTACTCTACCCTTAGGGGGCAGTTCGATCGACTGGTCAGTCCTGGGGAGATAAATGCTGTAGCTCTGTCGAAAAGGATATCTCCGTATCACAACATTCGCTTTGGCCAAGCCCACTATGCTTCTGAAAAGAGGGAGTTGGCTGAAATCTACCTTAATGAGATCCGGCTGGGCTGCTGGTTCCTAGAGCTGTTAATCGAGCGGAATCGAGTTCGAGCACATAATAATCGAGCTCGACTCGAACTTCCAATTGAGCTAGCTCGAGCTCGCTCGATTAGTAATTCGAGTTTCAAAAAGCTGTTCGAGATCGACTCGTCAAATGCGGCTGAAAACTCCAACTCGAGCTCAAAACCGAGCCGAGCTTAACGAGCTCGTGACTCGAGCTCGAACCAGAGTTGAAAATCGAGCCGAGTCGAGCTCAAGGCTCGAGCTCGATCACCTGGACATTACAGCCATTAGTGTCTAATCTGTAAACAAAATTTTCAGGCAAATTCATAACTAAATCTGCAGTTGCAATAGATACAAAAATTACAATTCAAGTAGTTCACAATTCAAGTAGTCCAAACATTTAAACATCAACCATCAAGTAGTTTTAAACAGATTCTAAAATGTCCAAACTCTAGACCTAGTTGACCAACATGTTTAACTTCAATTGTCCAAGAGTTAAACACAACTTTCTTGAGCGAAAACAACTTGTGAATGATGCAGCTTTTGAATGAAATCAGTTTGGGAAATCAGCATGTGAATGAAATTAGCTTGCACCAATCAACATCAATAGCCACCAAATCAGGTTGTGAATGACTCAGGAATTTCAACTTCCTCAAATGTGATTGATTCGGCCACATCAAGTGATTCCTACAAAACAAAAGTATGAAAGTTATAAAGTTCTTGAAAATCAGATCTAATGAAACTGTAACAATAACAAAAACATCCAATCAATTACTTACGCGAGACTTATTCTTTAGGTCATGAAAACTGCAGATCCAATTGTTGCCGCAAAGCAACATTTGCATTGTCTCAACTGAAATAGAAGCTCGTTGATCATCAATTACTCTACCTCCAGTACTAAAGGTAGATTCTGAAGCCACAGTTGTAACAAGAACAGAGAGTATATCGGCAGCCATCCTCGACAAGATAGGAAATCTCAATCTTTCGTCTTTCCTTCAAGCCAAAACATCCAGATTCGCATTTGCATCACAAGCATACCTACTTTCCTCTAAATAAGCATCTAAATCTGATTTTTCTAGTAGAGCCTTGTCAATTTTACTCACATGCATGTGAAACTTTTCTTTACCAATTAAAATGGTGGGCCCAGTCATTTTACTAGCTTTCTTACTAGAAGAACTAGAACCTTCATTTTGTCTCCTTTTTACAACCTGCCTCTGTTGTTGTTCAGAATGGGAAACAATGTGACAATCAACATATTCATTGTAAAGCTCATAAAGAATGTCTCCAATCTCAGCCACGAATCTAGGAGCTGCATCCTTACCATAAATCACCGGAAAAGCATGATTAATAAGAAACATTTTGCATCTCGGACCCAAAATTGCACCCAAAGATAGCAGCACATTACTTTCCCCCCAATACTTATCAAATTTAACAAACATACTTCCAGCCATAGCCCGAATATGCTCATAAGGGTCAAGAGCTTTTTCATTTAAAAGCTCTTTAATCCTATAGAGCTCCATAAGAAAAATGTTAGCTGTTGGATACTCAGATCCGGAAATCATATTAGTGATTTCATGAAATATTCCTAGAAATTTGCACACTTCTTCCACTTTCATCCACCCAAAATCAGTAGGAACATAGTGAAATCTGGGGTCAATGTCTGCATATATTGGAAAGACATCCTTGAACTCTAAACTCGAAGCCAACATGAAATAGGTGCTATTCCACCTTGTTGGAGAGTCCAAAATTAGCTTTCTAAAGGGCAACTGGAGCTATTTTTTAATTTTGGCAAACTCAAGAAGCTTAGATTCAGAATTGTTCAAGTAATTTATCCCCTCTCTAACAACATCAATCACATCACCAAGTTGACCAAGACCATCTTGCACTAAGAGATTAAGTATATGTGCACAACACCTAACATGAAAATTTTTTCCTCCAATACTTAATCTCTTTCTTAGAGAACAATCCTCTCTAAGTCTCCTAATGCACACATCATTATATGAAGCATTATCTACAGTTATGCTAGAAACTTTATTCTCAATCTCCCAATCAATAAAGCACTTACTTAGAGCATCGGCTATAATAACTCCAGTATGAGGAGGAGGAACATTGCAAAAATTCAACACATGTTTTTGTAGCACCCAATCAAAATCAACAAAATGACTAGTCACAACAATATATTGAATTTTTTGGCCAGATTTCCACAAATTTATGGTAATACTAATCCTACTAGCACCTTTCAACAATGATTTCAGCTTCCTTTTTTCAATTGTATAAGTACTAATGTAGTCTTCCTTAACTGTCTGCCGATTAATCTTTTTATAAAATGGAGATGCCGCTTTTCATGAATTTGTTGAAAACTACATGATTCATGGGGTACTCATGTGCAAGAATCATGTGTGATGCAAGCTCTCTTACCTTGGCATGATCATACGAGAAATTTGTGATAGAAGTGATACCATTACTTGGAGTTTCAGTGAATGAGAACACTTGTTGCTTCTATTTGCGTTGCTCCCCAATGGCCAGCTTCCTCTGGAGGCAAGAATTCAGGTGCCTCTTGTGCTGAGATGTAGCTCCAGTTGCACTCTTGGCAAAAAGTTCCTTGCAATGGTTGCACTTCACTTTGACTGTCCCATTATCTAGCACAACTGTTATCATTTCATCCCATATACTGGATTTTTTCTTCTTTTCCTTTTTCTCAAAAAGGACCAGCACCTTCATCTCCATCTACTCTCTGTCCTCCTTCATTGCTCTCACCTTCTATCATTTCTATCTTTTCTTCACTCATCTCATCAGCTCTTTCTTCGATGTAGTTCAATTGTTCCACGTCTTCATTATTTTGCTCCATCATAGGACTTGATGATGAACCTTGAAATGAGTTGAATGGAGAGTTGTACCTACCTTAATCAGAACACATGCAATAACCAATACAAATTCTGATTAGCCAAAACAGAAATTTAGAATAACATTTCTAGGAAATAAGGTACAAAAGTAACAAAACATATTCCAAGAAATAATCTTCTTTCATTGAAATGAAGGATCAAATCATTTTACAGACTTGACAAGGATGGTGGAACAGCTACTACTATTAACAATTACATCATTAATTGAAGAAAAAAGGAAGAAGAAGAAGAAGAAAAAGCTAATTTTTGTAATTATTACAATTCCAGGTGGTGGTTGTGTTAGGGAGGACAAATGAACTTCCTTTCCTGTAAATTTTTGTTTCCTATTGCCTTCTTGGATTCTTTAGAAATGAAGAACGGCCCTTCTGAAGCTTAATCAATTGTGTATTTTTCCTGCTGGGATTGACTCTTGTATGTTTGCGTGTATCTTTCTATCCTATTTTCTGGTCATGGAAATTGAACGTGTAATTTTTATTCTAAGATCATATATCCAACCCAGAAAAAAGTGGGAATCTCTTAGTCTAATCAGAGTGTTTATATTCCATAATGCATAGTTGATATCACCCGTACCTTGCTAAAAAACAAGACTGCACTCTCTTCATGCAGAGTGTACTTGTGTGATTTTGCATGTGCGACTGAAAGTAGTGACCAATTCGGGAACAATAGATAAACTAGTGAAACTAGCAATATTAATATCTATTATGAAATTCAATTATCAATTACCTACTGCTTTGATTTTTAAGCTTAATTAGTCGTATTAGGATTGTTTGGAGAAACTCTTGCAGTTATATGTTGACAAGGTAATAACAGTTTCATGAGAGGAGGGACGGAGGGACGGAGGGTTGGGTGGAAATTTAAATTGAGCTTAGAAAAATTTTGTTGAGAAAATTAAAGAGCAAAAGCTCAGCATATGATAAATGGTACCAGATTAAGCAAAGCCTAGACTGCCTCTTAAAACCAAAAATAAATTGCAATGGCAAGAAATGGTTACCAGATTATGGAGCCAATTGGCAATATGGTATAAGCCCCTAGCTCTACCGAGCGAGGTGGCTCCGTGGCGAACTCACAGCAAATTGCTTATGGATTCACGAGAAGTGGCGGTGCGTCTCCAAATGGTGTTGTTGGATACTCGGATTGAGTGATGGTGGTTAGATGGTGGATAGATTGGTGATGGTGGTGAGATGGTGGATGGATTGGTGATAGTGGTGAGAACTGAAAAGGTTCAGCTGCGGATCGGCGGGTATGGAACGAGAAAAAGAAAGAGGAAGGAAAAATTAGGGTCAGGAATGGGAATGCATTAGGGATTTAGGGTAAAACTATCAGATACACAATGAAATTATGATAATGTCCCTACTATTCAAGCCTGTCGAGCAGTTCTCGAGTCGAGCTATGCTCGACTCATTTAATAGACGAGTATATATACAACTCGAGCTCGGCTCATTTTTCTCAGTAAACGAGCCGAATCGAGCCCTTATTGAGCCATGTCGAGCTCGACTCGCGAGCTATCCGGTTCGATTAACAGCACTACAGGCTCCAACACCCCCTCATCATGAGGTACTTCAGATCTGAGGCCGTCATTATGTATGACTTCAGACTCCTCTTCGCCAGCCTCCTGAGATACCTCGACTGCCTCCTCTCCTGGGTTGGATGAGGTACCTTTTCCCTCCTCGGACGAGTCAAGCCTCTCCACTTTTTCGAAGTCTGGTCTCACCGTCTCCTTATGCATGCAAGCTACTCTTGCCATACTTAAAAAAGAAACGAACTTACTCTTTGCTAAGGAGAAGTTGAGGTCGGCTACTGTGAATTAGTCTCGGTTGATTGCTCTGATCTAACTGTTGTAACTTTCTACGACCGTAAGTAAATGGTGAAAGGACCCTCTATTTATAGGGGGCGAACAAAGACGAATCGGCGGCAGTTTTAAGTTTCAAAAGACGTGCTTCCTCTTTCTCCATTAATGCACGACTGCTCATCTGACAATCGTTCCGTGCTTCCCTCCACATTCTAACACCATGTCATTCAATCTAATACCCGTCCCATCATCTCATGTCCTGCCATCCTATGTGTCCGCATTTGGCACCTCATTATTCTAGGATGCGTCACGTTCTGCGGTTACTCCATAAGGAAGCCTCAGGTCTGGAGACAGGATGGAATCCTTATCCCCGAGGCTTAGGGGCTTATTGAGGGATGTCATCTCGACTCAAACCATGGGCCGACCCTCTATGGGCTCAAGCAGCCTCGACTTTTCGCCTCGCTTATACGGTCGAGGTCGGTTTCCCAACGGCAGCATTACCTTGGCTGACCACTGTCCACGTTCTGGTCTGACATCCCTCTGAGGAGGTTGACTTATACATGGCAGGTTGACAAGGCGTTGACACGACACGACCACTGCTACATCCTGTCCCTCGAGACTGGACATATTCCAAACGATGTCAGGCCCTTGGGAAGTGGAACCCATCATCCTTCCCACCAACTTGTCTCCTATAAATACCCCTCCTCCCCAATAAGGAAAGGGGAGATACCAAACTAAGAGTAAGAACTCCGCACTACCAAAAAGTATTCACATATCCGAGTCATACTATCTTTAAATATAAACATATATCCAAACTGACTTGATCGTCGGAGATAGATTAGGGAATAATGCCCCGTCTAGAGTAAATTTGACAAGTGGGCTCCTTCAACCCGGCACCCCAGCCGAGGAAGTCGCCTCATCAAGTTAGCGCCGCTTGACCACACAGGAATCACCTCTTCACACAGGTTATAGCTAAGAAATAAGTATGTCAGATAAGTGAATGGCTTCTACAATGAAGAAAACAGCAGAAGCTATCCATCAAAAACATTAAAGCTAACCTTGAATGGACCACCTTAAGTTTATCCACTCGTTGCACATTTTAGATGGAGAATATATATTTCGTACAATGTTTCACCTTCTACTGAGTCCATCTAACGGACAAATTCGTACAATCTTAATAATTTGGGAGAGCAAGAGTGGAATAGATCCTGACATTTAAAAGTTTTAATTCAAAAAATTTGTTTTAAGAGTCCAAGGCACAAAATTACAAAAAATCCAAGTTATAAATTTAAAGAGATAGATAGTAACAATTCATGTCCTGAAACGAATCGGAGAGTGTTTTTACAAATACCACCACATAATGAACTTAGATGGTTAACCCTATTTTTGTGGCCAGACCCACTATAAAACATACTACCGTGCAAACTATATCAAATCCTCTTTAAGCCTACCATTCTACCTTAACTTCAACCATCAGCCAAAGGTCATTAGAAAACACATCAATTGACTCTGCAGAACATGACATAATCAACTTTATCACATTCGAGAGAGCAAATTTCAGTTAATACATACCCATCAGCCACTTAAAGAATCTTTTGTCAGTTGACCTAAATAACAAGGGGGTATTTTGTCCTTCATCTCCCAAGCAAACCAAACTTCTGCCCAATTATATATTTAGAGAATCTCATATTTTGTCTTCTCACTTTGACTGGTCTGTATAATTGTTGAGCAATTGAAATTTAGAATAGGTGTCTAACAAACTTTGACCCAAGTACTACTGTCTCGCCCACTAGAAGGTAAATGAAAGATTGCCACGTTTGAGTAGCCTCAACTATTAGTTTTCCCCTAATGTGACAAAAAGGCCTAAAAATACCCAACCATGCAGATTTTATACTATCTTCACTGCTAGTGGTAGCTACTGTAATTAAAATAAATTCTGTAGCAAGGCTGTAGCATTAACCAAGGAAGTAGCCAAAAAAAAACACATTTTGTACCTCGTCTCTTGGTATTGATTTCTTCATGTATCCCCATTTCCTTGCTAACTTCAAAGCTGTCTCTACACCTTCAGCACCTGTATTCATTGGTAGCACCATCTCATATCCAAACATGCTTGTTAGACACTCAGCATATACTGGAAATTCGCTCAGCATTTTCAATCTCTTCATAATGTTTAGAATTTTCTTTACAAAGATCAAGTTATCCACATCTATATAAATGGTATAGGACACGGAGTTATGAATGTTTAGAAAAGAATTTCTTGCATCAAAGGCTGTCACAAATATAACTTGTTCTTGTTCTGCAACAAGTTTCAAGAGCCCCTTTTATTTTTATTTTTATTTTTATTTATGTTTTTTTTTCATCATACATAATACAGTACTGATACTAATTGCAGTACTAGGATAGAGGAGAAAAAAAGGTTGATAGTCATAATCATAATCCAGTGGCCCCCAAGAGAAGATGTACATAAATTTCATTCATCTAAAGGTAAAGAAAACAAAGTATTACTAGTTCATAACTCGAATGTATATAACCAGTTTGCTCCAAGTCCAAACACACATTCAGGAATTACGTACTAAAATTCAAGCCTAAGAAGAATATTGTAGGAAAATTAACAAGAGCTCAAGTCTTACATGCATGCAAGCCCAAGGTATCACACTCTAGTCATCTCCTTCTCTTCTTTTCCCCATGTTTTCTCTTTTCCAGCTGATGATAATTTTTTTGTTTCCCCACAAACGTGACAGCTAACTGGTGAGGGGTTCTAGAATTATGAGGTCAACTGATAGGTAGTTTATGTAGTCCTTTGCTTTTTATCTTATTTATTCTCTTGGAAACAGTGATTCCGAGTGGATCAGTATTTCCTATTAAGAGGTCACAAGTTGTCACAATAAGTCAAGATCGACAAACTACTTCGTCTATTAGGTTCTTGAAGGTGAGTGGATATTAACGAAGGATTGTTAGGAGTTGGAGATGATTGAGTTTTCCGGCATTCCTCCTGCCCCAAGGGGAGTGGCACAAATTGAGGTCACTTTCGAGATTGATATAAATGGGCTACTGCATGTGATTGTTGAGAACAATGCAACAAAAAGGTCGCAACTCACTGTTTTCAATATTAGTGGGCAACTTAGCAAGGAGGAGACTGAGAGGGTGTTAAAGAAGGCTGAGATAGCTAGGAGAGAAGAGATTGATGCTAGAAAAAGATTATGAAAAGAAAAGAAACCAATTACTTGGTCTATAAAGACAAATGAGAAGTCATAAGAGGAGTGTATGATTTGTCCTTGTGATGCAATTGGAATTTGAAGTATCAAGTATACAAACTCAATGACTTTTCATTCCAATATTATATATAAAATATATTTTCTACCCCAAAAAATTAAAATCTTATATAATTTCCACTATTGGAAATACGTCTTTGTGTAACCTCCTATTTAGTCTCCGCCACTTATAGCATTATGTTTCCTATTGAATCAACACTACTTGTGTGCACTTATTCACCACCTAAATTAAAGTAAGTTGGTACGGATAAGATATGACTAAAAGAGCATGCAATTTTTTTCACTTTGTTACAAAAAATCTGATTTCTTCCTTATTATTTCTAACCAATCTTTCTAAAATAACTTCACCACTCAAAATAACTTTCATCTCCTACTTTATGTTCTGGAGCATCTACTAGTTCATGTTCATTCCTACTTTCTCTCCCGCAATATCCATTAAATTTGCATTTTCGGTGTTGGTCAGATGGAATTAGTAAGAACAATGTTAGGTCAGTTACTTAGTTATATAGAAAATGAGTTGGTTATAACCAATAGCCATTTGAGCTATTGGCCACCACCATAACCTTTAAGGTTTGGTAGGGTGAGAGGTCAAGGATTGCCCTTTTATTGTAGCTTGCCACTTTAAGTGGCTTAAATCCATAGGGGTGCATAGTACATCCGTCTGGTCCGATGGCGGTTCAGTCCCCGTCGGTTCCCCATTAGACCCAGTTGGGCCATTCCCCTTAGAATAGGATAGAGTAGGAATAGGAGTAGGTATACGGTAGGTAAGTGACAATTGACAAAAAAATGAGTTGGTTATCAACTTCCACAATCTTTTAGTGATTGAGATAAGGTAGAACATTAGTATAAAATACCAACAAAGATAATTAAAGCATTTACCCTATTCATAAAATAATTAATAATATTTTTCAATTAAAAAGTTTTAATCAAGGGAAAGAAAAAAAATTTGGGGTTTCACACTGAGGAGAAATGAGTTGGAAAAGAGTAAATAGTATACCGTTGTTCTTAAATAGGATGGTGCCAGAAATGCCATAGTTAAAGCTGAGAGATACTATGCTTCAAAAAAAAAGTTGAGAGAAACTAGGAAGCATTGAAGAAAAAGAGAGGCACAAGAAAAAATAAAAATACGAGAACAAAATAATAGTATAATATCAATAGAAAGGGAGAGGAGATGGCAAAGGGTGGCGGAAAAGAGAGTGAATGGAAGAAGAGGGGTGGGAAAGAAAAAGGGAAGGGGAATGGAGGAGAAAGAAGAAAGGGGTGGCGACGAGAGGGGGAGATGGTGGTGATGAAAGTGAGAGGTGGAGAGTGGTGAGGTGTGGCGGAGGTGGGGGTACTGGCAATCGTGTGTGAAGGGTGATGGAATTTTATGACTATTCTTCAAATACGTCCAAATACACAAAAAAATTTCTAAAAATTCTACAATAAGTTATAGTAAAATTTTGGACAAATACCCAAAAATTACACAATCCAAGCGAACCCATAAATATATATGGAAAGATGAGAAAAAATGAACTCGTAAACAAATATTCATAGTTAAAAGGAATCTACTGAATCACGTAATTAAAATCAAGAATAAGTAAACAAGTTGTTTAACCGGCTTAGAGAAAGCTAACCAAGGAAACTCTAGACCACCTTGAACAATAACTCAACCAACATCACCTACAGGTGGATCCTCATAAGCTATATATATATATATTCCAGGCTTCAAATTAAGTTTTGGAGCCAACTAAATCAGCAAACATTGGAAACATAAATAATCTGATAATCTGATTAGGTTAATGTTTCAATAGATCACCTCACTTTTCTTAGCTTCATATAACACAATGTGGTTCAAGAATACCAATTTATAATTAAATAAAATGATGTGATTAAATGATCATACATGTGGATCTACTAGGACGTCAGTAGACGACTCACTATTAATCATGTCAATTAAAACAATCAAAATTCCAATGCAATTTGATCTATCGATTTTAAAGATTATTGATTTGGATGGAAGGTATAAAATTCGGATATTAATCTTTTATACAATGACAATATATACCTTGTTATATTTTCATGGATGTCACATATGATGAATTAAAATTTTAAGTCTAAATTTTACATGTATAGCATTCATCCACTATCAGTATAGTTTATATAAGATTTAGGCATAAAAATCTATTGATTTGATATACAAGTGATTTATCATTTATCCGTGTCATTACATAAATAATATATAGATAACCACTTTTTTCACTCCCATTTTGGAGCAAAAGTAGTGAATGAACATTCGTTTTCATAGTTTGAAAATTCTTTTTTAACCTTGATTAATATATCTATTTTATTGACAAAATGTGGGCTGTAAATAGAAAAAAATTCCACGCGTCAATTATCTAAATATGAATTTCGGCAATTGTACCTCAATATGTCATCATTCATCCCCGATGTAAGGACAATCAAATTGATAAAAGTGCAAGCTAGCTTTATCATACACATAGAATGTATAAAGTGAAGTGCTTTCCACAAAATGTGAAAATGATATTCCCAATTAAATGTTCAAGGGTTACGTACGAGATAGTGAGCATGAGCCAAGCTAAACAAAGGGCTAAATTTGAGGCAATAACAAATTGGGGCCGAGTCTGCTCCATTGAAACCTTGTCAATGACCTCATTTATAGCCCTCTGCCACCTTTTTCATGCGCTCTTCACACTCTTTCTAGGTCTAGGACTCAAACCTTAAACCCGATGCCCCTGACCGTTGGGCCTCCTTAATTAAACTAAAAATGGGATTTTTACTATGTTTTTTAATTAATTTTTTATTTTCTTGTCTAAAAATAAATTGTTTATTGGTTTAGTTGTGGACTTTTCACTTAGACTTCTTGAACGTATTGTCTTTAGGTTCATGTTAACATTTTTCAATGTTTTGACTCTAGGTAATGTATTATCAAACTTTCATTCACGACAAATACTAAACACACCAACCCAGCCTCAAACAGGCAATAGATGGCGCACATATATGCGCATCAATATTTTATGCACTTACAATAGTACAATGGGTTGGAATATTCTTGCTAGTTGAAGCATGATAAAATTCCCATATTCCTCAAATTTATCAACCAGAAGAAAAGTTGTATATGATTTGTCTTGAAGAAAATGAAAAAGCTAGTGATAAGCAATCTGTAAAAATCCTTATAATCTATTGGGAAAGTGATACTGGTGCAAAAACACAATATCAGAGTTAATCTAAGACAAATTACTCTTTACCCAAGTACTAATTAAAATAGGAATAAACCAAATCACCAAGCAATGATATCAATATTAATAATAAAATATAGAAAAGTAAAAGCCATAGGATACCAAGATTTTTAATGTGAAAAATCCAAATTAAGAAAAATTACGAGATCTAATCTAGTCAAAATCTCCACTATCACAATAATGAGAATACACAGGCCTACTCGAAGCATTCAGGTGACAACATCGTCATCAACATCAATTAAGTAAAATTGCTACAAATTTATCTACCCGAAACTACAACTATCAAGAAGCGAGTTTGGAAGGGTGTTATGAAGCGAAGAAGAAATCCAAAATCGGAACTGGTAAATGGGTAGAGCTTAACGAGATGATCACAGAACTAAAATTTCGTCTCAATCAAATTTCGAATCACCATCCGATCAAGGTCTTGAAATTACAATCTTCTCTCTCTTCTCTAGCTTCTTTTTCTCCCAAACACTCTTTTTTCTCTCTCTCTTCGTTTCACACAAGATTGGCGGTTGAAGCTTCTTAACTTGTTTCATGGTTGAAACCATCAAGTCTTAAGACTTGGAAATCATTTGGTCAATTTGACCAACTTAAATGTATGGTCTTTAGGTTTGTGATTTGACCCAACAAATGGGTTGGACCCACAAGCGCAACAATCTCTCCCTCAAGCTCATTTGAGAGATTCCACCAAACCTGCTTCTTGTTTGCAAAACAAAAGTTTCTCCCTAAGCAACGCTTTGGTCAACATGTCAACACTGCTATCATTTGTGTGATCTTTCTCAAATGTCAACAATTTGGAATCTAACACATTCCGAACCCAGTGATATCTCACATCAATATGCTCAGATCGAAAATAAAATGTAGAATTCTTACACAGATGAATGACATACTGATTATTGCAATGAAAACTGTACTTCTCTTGCTTCATACCCAACTCCTAAAGGAATTTCTACAACCAAAAAGCCTTCTTACATGCTTCAGTCTCTGCAATATACTCTACCTGAATACTGGAAAAGGCGATACACTTCTGTAACTTGTTTTTCCATGACACAACTCCCCGTACAAAAATCATTAAGTACCCAGATGTGGATTCCTTGTTGTCGAGATCACATGCCATATATGCATCGGTATACCCATTTAGCATGGTCTTGCTATTGCTGAAAAACAAAAACAATTTGAAAGTTCCCTTGAGATACCTGAGGATCTACTTGACAATATTCCAATGCTCCTTACCAGGATTGAAAAGATACCAGCTGACCATTTCAACTACATGAGTAGTATCTGATCTGGTGTAAACCATAGCATACATCAAACTACCAATACACGACGCACAAGGAACCTTTCTCATGTCTTCTTTGTCTTCTCACTCGTTGGACACTACTTGATACTCAACTTGAAGTGACCTGCAAGTGGAATAGAGACTTCTTTAGTTTTGCCCATATTAAACCTGTCAAGCACCTTCTTAATATACTTTTCTTGAAACAACCAAATTTTTCCATTTTGCTTGTTCCGAAAGATTTTTATCCAAAAAATCTATCTAGCGGGAACTAAATCCTTCATTGCAAAGGATTTACTCAACTTCGTTTTCAACCTATCAATTTTCATAGCATCATGACCAACAATCAACACGTCATCAACATATAACAAGAGAATAATAAAATTATCATTAGAAAAATTTTTCACATAGAAACAATGAATAGATGTAGTCCTATGGTACTCATGATCTATCATTAAAGAGTCAAACTTCCTGTACCACTGCCTTAGCATCTATTTCAATCTATACAAGGTTCTCTTTGCCAGTTTCTTTGAATCCTTCTAGTTGTTTCATGTAAATTTCTTCTTCCTAGTCACTATGTAAGAAAGTTGTCTTTACATTAAGTTTCTCAATCTCCGGACTCAAATTAGATGCAATTTCAAGAACAATATGGATTGATGACATCTTTACCATAAGAGAAAAAATTTTCTCAAAATCTACACCTTTCTTCTGACTAAATTCTTTCACAAACAATAGTGCCTTATATTTTGGTTCTGAGTTATGCTCTTGAATTTTCAACCTATCGACCTATTTTTTTTCATTACTATCTTGCCCTTAAACAGCTTCACCAAATCATAGGTATGATTTCTAGGCAAGGACATCATCTCTTCTTGCATAACTTGCAACCAATTTTCTTTCCTCTCATGCTCTAGAGTCTCACTATAGGACTCCAGTTCCCTTCCACCTATCAACAACACATACTCATTAGGATTATATGTGCTAGAAGGTCTCCTCTCTCTAATAGATCTCCTAAATTTATCTTGTGGTGGTGGTGGAGTTGGTGGAGCCTCTTAATCAAGTTCATTAGTAGTAGATCATCATCATCAATATCATCTCTCTACTTTGTCTCAGCTCCCCCATGGTCATAATTAATTGGTAATGGAACAGGATCCGAATATGAACTAATAGGAATGTCATTTGAGGATCTTCGCTTATCATCTTTATCAATGTCCTCAATGATTTGATCTTCAAGGAAAACAACATCTTTGCTTTTTGTAAGGCCCGAAAACAATCTAAAGTAGGGTGAATTAGGTTGATCACATAAACCAAACAAATAAAATAAGTTTTCACCCAATAAAAGGACTCCAACTAATTGCACAAATTTACAATTATAAAACAAATGTAGAGCAATAAAGATTGCACATGTACACAAAATTAAAAAAAAATGATAGAAATCCAAACCAAAACTTTTAAATTTTTTCCAAACTTGAAATCAATCCAAATCCAATAGCTTTTTCAATTGATGGCGTTGCAAACTATCTTATACATAAGAAAGATCACTCTCTACTCATCCTAAACACTCTTTAGTTGAGTTAAAGAGTTTTACAACTCTCCTAATTAACCCTCACTCTGCTACAGTTGATTACCAGCTAACCAACAAACCAAGAGCTATTATATAAGTGTGACTCACCTTACAAAATTTTAGTTCTCCTCTTAAAAAATCTCACAAACCCAACTTTTCCATACCTGTACAATAATCAAAGTATTTTTCTATCCAAATATCACTCTTGAACACTTGTATTTTATGTAGGCAAAAGTTGCTTTTCTTCTCATACTTAGGGTATTTAAAGATAGTGAAACTGTATTCCAAAAGCTTTTCCAACTACCAAAAAACTAGCTGATAGAAAACTAGTTATTAGGAGTATCAGATGTCCGATCCTCTGATGTGTCCGTCTGATAGTATGTTCTCAATTCTTATCGGACGGCCGATGAAATTTTTGCATCCGACTGGTCTTGCATTCGATAGAGATCAGAATATTGACATGTTTCATTAAAATTTATCGGACGGTCGATCTAAGAAGTTTGCATCCGATATGACTGTTCGAAACGTTCTTGTTGATTATCGAACGTCTAGTACTTCTGTTACAAGTGTCTGATAGCCTCAACAGTTTTTGCTCTATGTGATTCAAATTTTTTCTTCATTCTTTTGGCCTTGCCACCTGTTCTAGAAACTTTCTCATGTGAAACCATTAATCTAAATCATTATTTTGTTTCGTTATCATCAAAATCAAGAATTGATTAACATAAGTTTTCAATCTCCCCCTTTTTAACGATGACAAATAAATGATAATTTTTTCGATAAAATAAACTCCCCCTTAGTATAAGTCCATAATTCAAAGAAATATCATTCAATCTCCCCTTTTGACATTATATAAAATAAATAAGCATAAAGGGACATTATACAAGAAGAAGAAATTGGAAGAAACTCTCCCTAAAATCAAGGCCATCATTCTCATCCAATATCTCCTTTTTAAAATAATAATGTAATTTAAATAAGCACAAGGAGATGATTCACATTCAAAGATTTATTTTCTTTCAAAAGTATATTAACAAGTACACGCAAGAGAAAAAAAAAAGTACACGCAAGAGAATTATGTAAAGAATTATTTTCAAAGTAATTTTTACTCATCCATACTTCAGTACCTCCTATTTTGAAAAATTTACAAATGGGCACCAATGGATACATAAAAGTTTCATCAAAACAAGAGTTGATTAACATTCAAACACATGTGATTCAACTATCTCAATTATTATGAGGTTTAAAACATTTCATCTTTCTAAACATGAATGATATGAAATTTACTAGATTGATATCAAATTCATTTTCTTATGTGATATCAACATGCATAGATTTAGCATTTAAGTACAAAGTGACCAAATAACATTGCAATTCTTTCACTTGCATAAAATAATAGGCTCACTTTAACTAAATTAGGGTACAATACTCTCACACATTAACGGAGATACATTATATCTAGTGATTAAACTATGCCAAATTTAGATAATTTGCATAATTCACATATAAAAGTCATAGAAAGTAAACATAAAGGATTTTTTTCCCCTTTCTTTTGCAAGTCAAGAACATATTTAAGAAAAATTTAGGGAATGTTCTATTCAAAGAAACTAGCACAAAATAAAAAGATGTTCTATTCAAAGAAAAATGCAAATTAGCATATATGATATAGTTTAACTTATAAACATCACCAATTTCCAACACTCAAGATTTGAGATAAATATCACAATTCAATTTTGGAAATGTACCTCATTATAGACATAATTTTGTATCCATTTGAAAAACTTATTACCTCTATAATCTTCCATACTTACCTTTCATTCTTTCACCCCTTTTTCGACCTTTCAATTTCCTTGTTTTTTTAACTTCAAGTGACATTTTGTATCATCTTTCAAGTTCCACTTGGATTAATTTCTTCTTGGATGCCTACACAAGTGAACTGGCTTTTGGCACCCAATTATTCTTGGTTCACGGGGGTTAGTTCTATCCTTTAATATCCAAATAGTTTTCATTCTCAAATTTACATTTCTTTTCACATAACACTCTCTTTTCATATGGTCATGTTGGTAACAATAATCACATAGAATATGAGTATTTCTCACATGAGAGGATCTAATAAAGTATAATCCATCTTTTCTATGGGTAGTAAAATTTTTGTTAAGAAAAGTGCTCCTCATCTTTTTCTTTTCCAAAACACATTGTTTCTCTTTTTTAAGAAAATTACTAAGATAATTCATTTTTTTCTTAACAAGGTTTGTTCTTCTTTAATCTTTTCATAAAACTTTATTTTTGCATCCAATTTTTTTCAAATCACTTTGATTGCAAACAATATCAACTTTAGACCTTTTTAAATCATCATCCTTCTTCAACTTTTTATTTTCTTGAAAAGGATTTGAATTTTTCTTTAACAAAGTATTGATGTTGATTTTCAAATCCCTATTATTTGTATAAAACTCCTTCAAATTATCATCCCTGGCCGCACCCTACAGCAACATGTTGATTAGGAGGTTTGCTTACTCTAGGCCACCAATGGAGAACATCAGGAGATTCTTTACGTCTGTCAGATTGAAAGGCTCTTGCGAGGTAGGTTTGCTTGACTCTAAACACGTCCTCATTCGGCCTTCCACGGAAGAGGACTACGCCAGGATCTTCTTCAGGAGAACATGGTTTGTCCAAAACTCGCCCATGACAATCTCCAAGTGGACGATGGACTTCATGATTAATCAGGAATCCTCGATTGCACCAGTGTGGGTTTCCTTGCCAGGGTTACCATTACCATTGTTTGAGAAGAAATACCTACTCAAGATTGGGTCGTTGATTGGAAGACCGCTACAAGTGGACTCTGTGACCCTCACTCTTAAACGACCATTAGTTGCACGTCTATTGATCAAGGTGGATGTGGCGAAGCCTCCTCTTAGGAGAATTTGGATAGGGGATGATGAGGTGGGGCAATGGCAGAAACTTGAGTATGAAGATTGGCCAGATTTCTGCGGGTTTTGTGAAAGGATTAGGTATCGTGAGACAGACTGCTACAAGAAGAATCCATCACTCAAGCAAGTTCGTCCAAAGGAGAAGCTTGATAGACTTGTCCAGGCATATCGCCCCAAGTCTCAGCACGATAAGGGTAAGGAAATCGTGGATGTCGGACAGCATAGCAATTTGGAGGCATCTACTCAGCAACTGCAGGTCGACACAGGAGGTATTCATCTGAGCGAGACCTAGCGATTTACGCCAGTACCAGTTTCAGATTTGATGTCGCATCTAGTTCTTTCTCAAGAGGAACAGCATGCGGTGCCAGCTAGCAGAAAGGGGAGTAGTGATGATGACAAGCCACAATCTGGGTCGCAGCAGCTACACTGCCCTACAGAACGGCATGCGTCAATGCTGGAGTTGGGGAAGATGATTCTCACTGCGGAAGCTTCTCGTCAACTAGATAACACTGATAAGGAACCAGTGGTGATGTTAGGAGAGAAGTCCCAGGCCAGAGTAGAACATCACGGTTTGCTAGTGCAGCATGATCTCATTAAGCAGGTTCACGTTCGGGTCTCGGAACCAGTTCCCATTTTCAACTCCTTCGAAGTACTAGGTACTGTGGACAACGCTGATCATCCAAGGTTGACTGGAGGTTGTCGTTCAGCCGACGTTTCGATCCGCTCAACTCCAACAAGCACCAAGCCGTTACATCGGAGCAAGTCGTTGGATCGTGAGTCGGGGGAGACTATCCTCGCTGCTAGGTTGCAGCAACTTCATACAGGTTTCAAATGTCACCTGCGCAAGGCTGCACTGCTGGATCCCATGTTACCGCGAGGCGCGGTGATTGAAGCGAAGGACATTGAGCTTCTCAACAATCTCTCCAAAAAATCTGGACGACCAATTAACTATAATAAAAAGTTACAGCAATACTTATCTCTAGATGAATTATCTCTTGTCCCTCATGATTAGTCCCATTAATTTTCTTGTTTGGAACATAAGGGGCGCTACCCGGGCAAATTCTCAACATTATCTTCATAAACTATGTTACCAAAATCATATTCGTCTACTAGTATTGTTGGAGCCTATGGCGAATATTGATACATTGCCGTTACTTGGAAGAAAGTTGAATTACTCTAATGCTCAGTCATTCCTAGAAGGCAAAATCTGGGTCTTCTGGAATGATGATTTATCATTGGTATTTCACGAGCTTGGTGACCAGCTGGTTCATATGGTGATGTCATGGGTGGGTTTCTCTCTACATGTGTCGGCAATTTATGCCAAGTGTACAAGAGTGGATCAACGGGATTTATGGCAAGCAATAGAGGAAGTCCAGGGGAGGTTTTCCGGTCCATGGCTAGTAGCGGGAGACTTTAATGTGGTTTCCAATACTAGTGAACGATTTGGTGGGGCCCCGTCAAACGGGCGTAATATGGAAGAATTTAATGAGGCCATTTTCGCTTGTGAGCTTTGGGATGTTGGCTTTGATGGCCCGCTTTTCACCTAGACTAATGGAGTTGTGTTAGCAATATTTGGATAGGGTTTTAGCAAATAAAGCTTGGGCAGACATATTTGAGCTGACAAAGGTGTCCCATCTGTTACGGGGTAGATCTGATCATGCTCTGTTGTTAATCAAATGCGGATTGAATACGGTGCGAAGTTCATCGTTCCGCTTCCTCAATGGCTGGACTAAACACTCGAACTTCATGGGAGTGGTGCAAGACGCTTGGCTCTTACCTGTCCATGCAAGGGGCATGCTCAATTTCTTTCAACGATTGATGCATGTTAAAAGTAAACTTTGGGACTGGAGCAGGCAGTCGTTTGGAGATATCTTCCAGGTAGTGAAAGATACTGAGGAAAACTTACGGCAACGATAAGAGGAGTTTGACGCGGCCCGTGATGACTTGTCCAGGATGAAGCTCAGGAAGGCTCTGGCAAAATATGCACATGCACTAGGCGTCGAATGTGATTCCTGGAAGTAAAAATCAGCAATTAAATGGATTCAGTAGGGAGATGCCAATACCAAATTCTTCCACTCGTTCGTTAAGCAACGGCGAAGTGTCAATTTTATATCGAGGATTAAGGATGATGTGGATCACTGGCTTGAAGATGAGAAGGAGATCAAAGCGTCGGCAGAGCAGTTCTTTGCAAAGTTGTTTATGGCGGAACAGGAGGGCCGGGCTGCTCCATGCTTGGACTTCTCGCTCCCCTCACTGACTACTGAGGACAATATGAAGCTCCAACAGTTGCCATTCCTACAGGAATTGAAAGAGGTGGTTTTCTCAATGTCCAAAGATAGTACTCCAAGACCGGATGGATTTGAGGCGGGTTTCTACCAAGCCTGTTGGCCAACAATTCAAAATGAGTTATTAGAAGCGGTTCAAGAATTCTTCAAGGGGGCTCCTCAACCCAGGGGCTTTTCCAGTGCACTACTAGTGTTAATCCCAAAGGTGCTAGGGGCGACCAAATGGCAAGAGTTTAGACCGATCAGCTTGTGTAACCAAAGCTCCAAATTTATTGCTAAAATTCTGATGAATCGACTCAATCATCTGCTCCCCAAACTGATCTCGCCTTGGCAATCAGCCTTTGTCCCGGGCAGGAGTATTGCTGACAACATTCTCGTAGCATAGGAACTGGAAATGGATATTGATAGGAAGTTGCGATACCCGAACTTGATGTTGAAGTTGGACATAGAGAAGGCATATGACAGGGTAGAATGGAATTTTCTTATTTTTATGCTCCGACAATTTGGGTTTTAGGAGTGGGTGGTGGATCTAATCTTCCGAACTTTGTCAAACAATTGGTTTTTGATGCTAATCAATGGTTCTCCAACGGATTCTTCAAATCTTCAATGGGGGTTCGCCAAGGCGAACCGCTTTCTCCAACTTTGTTTCTACTAGTGGCAGAATTCTTGGGTCGGGGACTGCATCATTTGTTTGTCAAGATGAGAGTCGGTTCTTTGTCTTCTCTGGGCCGCGTATTCCTTATTTGGCATTTGTGGATGATACCTTAATCTTCACTCGCTGCTCCGAGGATGGGTTGGCCTCTTTGAAGTTGTTCTTCGACTCCTACCAGACTTTTTCGAGTCAGAAAATCAATACTCACAAAAGCTCCTTCATTTTGTCTACTCGAGCTTCTGCTGAACATAGGCCAGTGGTGGTCTCGAAGTTACACTCCAATCCAATTGCCCTTCTAAACATAGATGGTCTAACAATAGATTGCCCTTCTAAAAGTAAAGCAATATTGGTTGCCATATTGACTTCTAAATCGATTGAGATTAATTTCTAGGAAACCAAACTCTGATACCAATTGTAAAATTCAAAGACAACTTAAGAGGAGTGTAACAGCCCCACCTCCCCCTAAGGCGAACCAAAGGGTTCGGCGGACCACCTGCCCAGCTCTCGCCGGGACTCAGTCAGTCACTATAAGAAAAGACAATAAAACCCACAAAACAATCGAAATAACAATAATTCCAAACTTAAACGTAAACTTATATACATATCCATCCCAAAAGCAATACAACTTATGTACAAAGGTTCTCCATTCTCCATACAACCAGCCCACCAAACATTGGGGCGAGAACCATAACAAAAGAATCAAAAGTACTAGATCGGCTAGTCTATACGTAGCTTCCGTCCTTGCACGACTTCCCCTGCTAAGGAAAACAAAAAAACTAAAGGAATGAGCTGGAAAGCTCAGTGAGGTTCCGTACACATAGGCAACAAGAGAATCAATGCATTCAATACATATAAACAACAATTCAAGATACAAGTACCAATAAAGCGATAAACACATTCATTAAAAGGATACGGGCTCACAAGGAGCCATTCGTTCATTCGTTCATTCATTCATTCTCCTTTCATTCCCCTACCTTCAATCATTTGAAAATGCATTTTGTATAAATAAAATCCCTTGTTCATTCATTCATTCATTCATTCACCCCGTCCCTGGCTTTTGGCCAGGCTCCACCAACCTACAAGGTAATACTCGAGTATACCGAAACGTTCACCCAGGGCCCTAATCGCCCGATCGAGTCCGCTTCTGGCTCGAGAATACCGGTAACAAGGGGCAATGGCCAGTTCAGCCCAAAAGTCTTACATTCATGCACAAGTAACATTTCAATCGCCCAATCAATAAAATTTCACAATCATTTAGGCTAAGTGCGATAAAGTACACACTCACCTCGAAAACTCGTTTTAGCAATCACTGAAAGCATTTAACATGTTATCAATCATTCATACAAGCCATATAATCATGAAACATAACAAACAAGGAACACTCACCTATACACGCAAAATAACGTCCACTTCTCAATCACCAATGAAACCTAAAATTAAACAAAGAACACATTACAATCCATCTAGCATGATTTGAATGAAATTAAGAATTACCCGACTACTCACGAGTAAACGTATAAATGACTTTTAAAGTGTAAAGGGAACATTTGGATCCGTGGATGGGAATAACTAGGGTTCATAAACCAACCGTGAAACCAAACTCAAAAAGGTTATGAAATTTCCGGCAGAAAACACTTTAACCAACGACAAATCGAAATCCAATAAGTTAAGCTAAGAAGTATTGTTTCCGGAATCGTTTATGTAGCTCAAAATCAATAGACCATATGCCTTGATGAAAATCATGAAACGGTGGCAAAACTATCTCACTTTCACTCTTAAAACTTCACTTAAAAGTTATTCCCTTGTGGCCAAGATATTTTGGTATTAGGTTTTCGAATGGTAAAATAATCATTTTATTTGTCAAGCGGAAATATACAGGTTCAAATAGAAATTTAACCCTCGGCCACTCGTTGAAAGAGTCGGTAACATTTTCAGTAAATACGTCCAATTTGACACAAAATACATTCGCAAAATCACTTTAACTTGCTCACATTACAAGAAGATAAACGGACGGCATGTCCCTTGTGTTTACCTATTTTCCAGCCATTAACGGCTTCATTATTTTCTCAAATCAGTCCCAACAGCTCATATAGAATAATCTCATTTCCAAAAGCCGTTCACTAGGCTTAAAGTCATATAAATACAAAATAAATACGAAAAGCAAGCTAGAAACATTTTCGGATAAAAACAGTTTTGACATCATTTTGCGGTTTTGGCACCATTGGCGCTACGATTATCGGATGAAGGTGTAAGATATACCGTTTTGAAGCTAAGAGACAGGGCTACAACAATGTAGAAGGTCACTCAGTCCATCTTTGAGTGCAAATAGGTCAAAACTACAAGATACTTCATCAACAACATAAAACAGATTCACCAAAACGCATTCTAGCGGAAACATCATAACTCAGACTCTACAAGTCCAAATCCAGAAATTCCAAAACCAGATGAAAGCTAAGAAACAGAGCTAAATTTCACCAGAAGGCCTCAACATCCAATTGGGAAGCAATTCCAGCCAAAACAATCAATTTCAGACGCAGTTCTTACATTCGGAAGAATCCAGAACAGCAACAGTAAGTTCGACTTATCTCATTCTACACTACTCAGATTGACCTGAAATTTACAAGCACCTCTAACACATCAATACCTACAACTTTCATGTTTTAATCCAAGGCTAATTTGGCCTCTAACCATGAGATAAAAAACCGGCCAGAATTGGGGATATAAAACCCTAACTTTCTCAAATTCCTTCCAAACCAGAAATTGGTTACAATTATCTATCATATACACCTACTAGAGTCATTACCCTACATTTCCAACTATCATAGATAGCCACAACATCATGATCACATTAAACCAGAAAAATCATAATTAAATATAAAACTTCACCATAAATCAACCCAAATCAAGATATAACTCACTAAATGACATATCCAACCCTTACAATTCACAATTTAACCATTATCAATGCAAGAGAGAACTTTCTTAATCATCTTACCTCACAACTCAAGAAGACTAGCAATTCAAAGCTTCCCTTTAAAAATCACTCCACCCAAAAGCTTTAACCTTCCAAGAAGCTCACTTGTACGGAGTGGTTTCAAAATCTATCGGTGAAATTCCAAGATTGAAGCAAAAATCAAAGATGAAGATTGAAGGGTTTTTTCTCTCTTTGCTCTCAAAGCTCACGGCTGAACAAGAAGAGGAAATGAAGATATTTTGGTGATCAAAAGTGATAAGAAGGAAGAAAAAATGCTGGTCAAACCAGCTGTCCTGTCACAATCCGGCCGGATTCCTGGCCGGATATGAGGCAGAGACCAATCACATTTTTTTTCAAAACTGCACCACAATCCGACCAACAATCCGGCCAAGAACTGGCCGGATTTCCGGCCGGATTCGGCCCCTTCAGCATTTTCGAAAATTTTTTCCTCTTTTCCAAGTTTGATTGCCACGCTCAATTGTACTTCTAACACGTACACATACATACATATCTCATACATAATTGCACATAACAACAAGGCCTTCCTGTTTTTGAAACGATTAGTGAACAATACTTCAATTAAACGGGAAACGGGAATAAACCAAAACTCTTAGAAAGTATGAAAGGTTTAGGGTTCTCACAAGGAGGGTGGATTAATTTGATCACACAAACCAAGCAAATAAAATCAGTTTTCACCCAATAAAAGTACTCCAATTATTTGCAAAAAATTACAATTATAAAACAAATGTAAATCAAAAAAGATTGAACAATTAAGTACACAAAATCAAAAAGAAAGAGGTAGAAATCCAAACCAAAACTTTCAAATTGTTTTCAAATTTGAAGTCAACTCCAATCCAATTGCCTTTTCAATTAATGATATTGCAAACCACCTTGTACATAAGAAGAATCACTCTTTACTCATCCTAAACACTCTTTAGTTGAGTCAAAGAGTTTTACAACTCTCTTAGTTAACCCTTACTATGTTATAATTGATTGCCAACTAACCAACCAATCAAGAGCTATTATACAAGTGAGACTCACCTTCACAAGGTTTTAGTTCTCCTCATCAGAAACTTCACAAACCCAACTTTTTCACACCTATACAATAATCAAAGTATTTTTCTTTCCAAATATAACTCTTGAAAGCTTGTATTTTGTGTAGGCAAAAGTCTCTTTCTTCTCAAATTTGGGGGTATTTATAGATGGTGAAACTTTGCCTCAAAAGCTTCTCCAATGGTCAAAAAACTAACTGTTAAAAAACTAGCTGTTAGGAGTATCAGATGTCTGATCCTCCGATGCGTGCGTCCAATAGTATGCTCTCAGTTATTATCGGACGGCTGATGAAATTTTTGTGTTCGACAGGTCTTGCATCCAATAGAGATCATAATGTTGAGACATTCCCTTAAAATTTATCGGCTGGTCAATCCAAGAAATTTGCGTCGGATATGACTGTCCAAAATGTTCTCATTGATTATCGGATGTCCAGTACTTCCGCTACAAGTATCTGATAGCCTCAACAATTTTTGATCCATTTGATTCAAATATTTTCTTCATTCTTTTGGACTTGTCACCTGCCCTAGACACTTTCTCATATGAAACCATTAGCCTATATCATTATTTTGTTTTGTTATCATCAAAATCAATGATTGATTAACCTAAATCTTCACTTCCAATGAAATTCTTTTCAACAGAATCATACAGTTTATAGCCTAAATCTTCAAATCTATAACCCAAGAAAATACACTATTTTGATTTCACATCAAGTTTTGACCTCACATCTTGAGGAATAGGAACAAATGTATAGCAATAAAAAAAACTTTCAAGTGTTTAAAGGACACGTCTTTCTTTGTCCATACTGTCTTTGGGTTATTAACATCCAAAGGAGCTGACGAAGAAAGATTAATCAAATTGACTATAGTCCTCATTGCCTCACTCCAAAAGGATTTTGGCAGCTTAACTGATACGAGCGTCGCCAACCTGTGACGAAACCCGCACGAGACTAGTGCTCAGGATCTAGAGAGACGGAACATGCTTGGAGGTTGATGGAACCTTGACCCGTTAATCACGTGGCTAACGAACCTTGGTATGGTGTAGAAGACGCCACAATCTAGTGTGATTCTAGATTGATAAGTCAACTTGAAGATCCTAGGGAATTAATCTAAGAACTTCAAGAAAAGCTCACAAGAAGCCAATGAGAGAACTCTCAAGTTTTGTATTAAACGAAATCTGTCCCCAATTACCAATAATTGCCCTACTTATAATAATACTACTAGATGGCCGAAAATCCACAAAGGGCTAGGCCCATGCTCCTAGCTAAGATTGGCCAAATGGGCTTCCAAAGAGCCTTCTACTCGGTCCAAGGCTCAACATGAGCTTTATTGTTCTAAACTAATACTACCAACGAAATATGAAAAAAACTCTAATAACTATATGATTGATCACAATACTCCAAGAGGTGTCATGGCCTTCAAGCAAGGCCCTCTTCATCGTCCAAGGCCTCCACCAAGGTGATTTGTCTTTCATCCTCACATGCAAGGCCTTCTATGGTCCGCGGCCTCCCAACATGGGCTTGGACAGCCTGGACTAGGAGTTGGAGCGCTTCCTTCATTCCCTTGGCACGCACTCGTGTGACAGGGCCGAGAGGGACCTTCACTTGTTCGATTTGCACGGTTTGCTCGCTATCCTCCTTTGCATCATTCTCCTCCTCTTGAAAAGGATTTGCCCTCAAATCTGGTTCATCATCTGCAAGAAAAGGACTAAGGTCAGTGACATTGAATGTAGCACTTATAGCTCCATACTCGCCTAGGAGGTCCAATTTGTAAGCGTTGCTGTTCACACGCTCGAGAATCTGGAAGGGACCATCGCTTGAAGGGAGTAGCTTATTGCGCCGTTGGACGGGAAACCTTTCCTTGCGAAGGTGCAACCAAACCCAATCACCCGGTTCGAAGATCATCTGGCGCCTTCCTTTGTTTGCCTGCTTCTCATATTGACTCGTACGTTGCTCAATGTTGAGTCGTACCTTGTCATGAAGTGCTTTTACAAAATCGGCCTTTTTCTTCCCATCTAGGTTCACACGCTCAGACAAAAGTAAAGGTGACAAATCCAAGGGAGTTAAAGGATTAAAACCATACACAACTTCAAAAGGTGAGAATTGTGTAGCACTATGCACTGTTCGGTTATAGGCAAACTCGACATGAGGAAGACATTCCTCCCAAGACTTGATATTCTTTTTAATGATGGCATGCAACAAGATGGATAATGTCCTGTTAACAACCTCCGTTTGGCCATCAGTTTGTGGGTGACTAGAAGTAGAAAATAACAGCTTAGTACCCAATTTACCCCACAAAGTTTTTCAAAAATAGCTAAGAAACTTAACATCCCTGTCAGAAACAATGGTCCTAGGCATGCCATGTAATCTAACTATTTCACGAAAAAACAAATCAGCAATATAAGATGCATCATTCATTTTGTGACAAGCAATGAAGTGAGTCATTTTAGAAAATTTGTCAACTACAACGAATATGCTATCATGACCTTTCCTAGACCTAGGCAAACCAAGTACAAAATCCATGGAAATATCGATCCAAGGTGTCGTAGGAATAGGTAAGGGGGTATACAAACCGAATAGTTGAGTCTTAGACTTAGCTTTGTGGCACACAATGCATCGACTAACCACGCGTTCCATATCTCTCCGCATCTTTGGCCAATAGAAATGTTCCTGCAAAACAGCCAAAGTCTTTGTAACGCCAAAGTGCCCCATTAAACCTCCTGAATGTGCTTCGTTAACGAGCAATAGTCGAATGGAAGACTGAGGGATGCAAAGTTTATCAACTCAAAACAAGTAACCATCGTGTATGAAGAAGTGACCCAGCTTACATTTTAAGCATTATGCGTAGCATTCATTAAAGTCTGGATCTCATGCATATAACTCTTTGATGGTTGCAAAACCAAGTAGCTTAGTATCGAGTGAGGTAACTAAGGAGTACCTGCGTGACAAAGCATCAGCTACAACGTTGGTTTTACCTGTCTTATACTTGATCACGTAGGGGAAGGTCTCAACAAAAGCAATCCAGCGTGCATGCCTTTTATTCAACTTTTGTTGTGACTTCAAGTGCTTGAGGGACTCGTGATCAGTATGAATGACGAACTCCCTTGCTCGCAGATAATGTTGCCATGTCTCGACAGCCCTAATGAGGGAGTATAGCTCTTTGTCGTAGGTGGAGTAGTTCAAGGCTGCTCCACTCAATTTCTCGCTAAAATAAGCAATTGGCCTACCCTCTTGCATTAACACAGCTCCAATGCCAATACCTGATGCATCACATTCGATTTCAAACTTTTTATCAAAGCTAGGTAAAGAAAGTACAGGTGTGTGTGTGTGAGCCTATGTTTAAGCAATTGAAACACCTTATCTTGGTCGGCCCGCCATTGAAAAGCGACATTCTTCTTGATTACGGTAGTCAAGGGGGCGGCAATTGTGCTGAAGTCTCGCACAAACCTCCGGTAGAAGCTAGCCAATCCATGAAAGCTCCTTACTTCGCTCACCGTCTTTGGTGTAGGCCATTCTTGGATGGTTTTCACCTTGCTTTCATCTACCTGTATTCCCTGCGCACTAATAACGTATCCTAGAAAGACCAACTGATTAGTGCAAAAGGAACACTTTTTCAAATTAGCATACAAGCTGGCTTGGCGTAAGGCATTTAAAACAGCTCATAAATGCTCCATATGCTCATCAAGATTGCGACTATAGACCAAGATATCATCAAAATAGACTACCATGAATTTACCAAGAAAAGGGCATAACACATGATTCATTAGCCTCATGAATGTGCTAGGGGCATTAGATAGACCAAAGGGCATGACTAGCCATTCATACAATCCATAAGTAGTCTTAAAGGCCGTTTTCCATTCATCACCCTCTTTCATTCGAATTTGGTGGTATCCACTTTTTAAATCAATTTTTGTGAAAATCACAGCTCCATCTAGTTCATCTAGCATGTCATCTAACCTAGGTATAGGATGGCGATATGTGACAGCCCCACCTCCCCCTAAGGCGAACCAGAGGGTTCGGCGGGCCGCCTGCCCAGCTCTCGCCGGGACTCAGTCGTTCACTAAAGTCCTCAAACGAATTACAAGAATAAACCTCAAATATACATCACATGGTCCACAAATATACATCCAAGTCTCCAATAATTACATGTCACAATTGCAGCGGAAACAATTCCCAACTATACATAAAATGATTCCAAATCCAAATTGTACAACATAAAGGCCATCCATTCATGTGAATAAGCACAACAAGCCCTTCCTTCGCCTTGAGCCCTGTGGAGGGGAATAAAATATTTTTGGGGTGAGCTAGAAGCTCAGCGAGTAACCAGCAAAATCATTAAGCAAATATATTTCACAATGTTGCATTTCGATGATTTCGATGATGTCATGATTCAGAGATCAAATGTCCGTTTAGTGCTCTCGTGAGCCAGGGAAATCATAGCACTTGAACACCCAACGCTCAAATAGATCATTTAACATTAACAGAGAGGGAGCCCCTTTTTGAGCTCCAGATAAACATGAACATGAACCATAAACAAGGTGGAGACGTTGGTGTCCAGCACAAGACTTTCCCAGAACTCATTGAAGCCAAAATCATGTCATGAATTCACATGCAAGCACGCATGATATGCAATCGAATAAATAATGCAAGAAACATTTCACAAGTACTTTGGAAATAGTTTGGGGTCACTCACCTCAATGGCTCAGAAATCATCCATCATATAACATTGCCTTGCTCAAACCCAAGTCTTAGATCACAAACTCAATGCAATCAAGTCCTTTCAAAGTTCGGACAGCACTTCCCCTGAATTTGCTTACTTTTCCAGCCATCATGGCTTCATTATATCCTCAGCCAGTCCCAAAGGTACACACACAACAACAAGTTCATCCAATAGCCATTCAGCAAGCTCCAAGTAGTACTAGTACAAGTCAAGCTAGGGAAAAGTCTGGAAATGAAAGTTTAGCTCAAAATCAGAAAAACAGTTTTGACGTCATTTTACGGTAATGGTGCCAAAAGCACTACGATGGTCGGATGAAGGTACAAGATCCACCGTTTCGAAGCTAAGAGATAGGGCTACAATATTACAGAAGGTCACTCAACCCAGTTTCGAGTGTAACCAGGTCAAAAATGCAAGATACTACACCAGAATCACAAAAACAGATTCACAGAACGCATTCTAGCGGAAACATCATAACTCAGGCTCTCCAAGTCCAAATCCAGAAATTCCAAAACCAGCTGAAAGGTAAGAAACAGGGATAAATGTCATCAGAAGGTCTCAACAACCAATTCGGAAGAAATTCCAGCCAAAACAACCAATTACAGTCGCAAATCCCAATTTCGGGTAAACCAGAACAACAATAGTAATTTCGACTTATCTCACTCTACACAACTCCGATTGACCTGAAATTTTGTAGACACCTTTAAAATGTCATTCCATACAACTTTTATGTTTTAAGTAAAGGCCAATTCGCCCTCTATCTAGGACCTAAAAATTCGGACAGAATGAAGAACCAAGAACCCTAATTTTCCAGATTTCTTCCAAAACAGAAATTAATTGCAATCTTCAACTTTTTCCACCTCATAGAGTCCTTAAACATCATTTTCAATCATCATAGATAGCCACACAATCATGCTTATATTAAAACAGAAAATTCCCCAAAAATAATAAAACTTCATTATTTCAACCACAAATCAAGAATCAATCCATAAACTTGCATCTTATACAACCACTAAGCATGCTTTAAGCATCAATTAAAGGAGGAGGGTGGTTCTTCACAACTTACCTTTAAAACAAGAGAGAGAGAGAGCTATGGGTCACCTTAACTTTCCAAACAACTTCACACACCAACTCACAATCACTACTTGAAGAGGTTTTATGGAAGGAATTCAAGATTAAACGGTTAATTTGTGAGATTGGACAAGATTGGAGCAAGAAACTTGGAAGCTTTTCTTTCTTTTCTTGTAAGAAGAGGTTCAGCCAAGCTTGAAGGAAAAATGGAAGATTTTTGGTCAATTTTGATATTAATTTGGTAAAGGCATGAATAGTGGTCAAATGGCAAGACTAACTCTTATGGTGACACTTGTCACCTTTAGGTTTAAAACTTATCTTTTTGTCTCTCCAATACAAATATCTTAACACTTTGTAAAATAATATCACTTAATACAAAATTCCAACAAGTTGTCAAAAATATAATGCATTTACCGCACTTGCGGGTCCCATGTTCAAAATACGCTTTTAATTTCTCAAAAACTAACCGATACTAGAAAAATCATTTTCAAACTATCTTTGCTCATAAACTTTATCTGGGGAATTTTTCTAATAAAGAAAATGTAGAAAGGCGGGCAAGTAAATAAAATAAACCCTAGAAAATTAGAAAATTTCCGGGTTCTCAAACTCATTTTTTTCTTCGGGGCGTCACACGATACTTTACCGTTATCGAATTGATGGCTCTGCAACCTACACACATGCTTGAGCTCCCATCCTTCTTTGGCACCAAGATGACGGGGACGGCACAAGGACTTAAGCTTTCACGCGCCCAACCTTTCTTGAGTAATTCGTCCACTTGCCTTTGAAGTTCCTTTGTTTCTTCGGGACTCATACGATATGCGACTTTATTGGGCAACGGTGCACCTAGAACGAGGTCTATTTGGTGTTTAATTCCACGGATGGGGGGTAGCCCGTCCGGGATCTCCTCGGGAAATACATCTTCAAATTCCTGCAACAATGATAGCACATGAGGGTGTAAAGAGTTAGTAGAATCATTAGAAGGGAGCATTACCTCTTTACATACTAACATAAGCAGAGGTTGGTGAGAAAGTAAAGCTCGTTTTACTTCCCTAGCTTTCGCAAACATGCTTTGCTTCCTCTCGACTTTTTTCTCAAGGGCCGACTCATTTAAGGCCATTTTTCCTTCCTTCTTCTTGGCTCCTTTCACCCTTCTTTGCTCTTCACTTTCTTGATGTAGCCGCATTTGATCCTCATGCACTTGTTTGGGAGTGAGAGGAACAAGTGTAACCTTCCTATTGTCGTGCATGAATGAGTATTTATTGGTGAAACCATCATGACTAGTTCTTTTGTCATATTGCCATGGTCTCTCCAACAGCACATGTGTAGCTTGCATTGGCACTACATCACAGAGGACTTCATCCTCATAGCGACCAATGCGGAAAGGGATCATGACTTGCTTCGTGACCCGCATATCTACACTATCGTTCAACCACTGAAGCCTATAGGGTGAGGATGCCTGATTGTAGGAAGGGCGATCTTCTCCACTAGTGTCACACTTGCCATGTTTGTGCAACTCCCGGGGTCAATAATGAGACTACATACCTTGCCTTTTATGTGACAACGTGTGTAAAAGATGTTTTCCCTTTGTTGGCCATCCTCCTCCTTAACTTGCGTATTTAGCACCCTTCAAACTACCAAGCCGAGTTGTTCATTCGTTGGTAGTTCCTCACTAGAATCGGCATCGTTCTCCACTAAGGAAGGCATTCCTTCATAGTTATCCTCTTCGTCGTCCGTAACAACCTCCCCATTGTCAAGTAAGAGCATGGTTCGTCGGTTTGGACACTGAGATGCAATGTGACCAAACCCTTGGCATTTGAAGCATTTGGTCTCACGGTTACGGGTCTTAGAAATGTCATGCACCGCCTTGGGGTCCTTTTTGAAGCCTTCGGCCTTAGCTTCAGTTCGTTGGGCTCCACTTGAGACTCCCGTAGTCGGTTTCTCCTCTTTCCTAGGGCCATAAGACCTCCAATTTGATCCACTGGTGTGCTAGTTGGCCGTGTAAAACCCCTCCTCTTGAGGCGGCGTTCCACTTTTGAAGCTTTGTCCACTAACTCGCGAAGATCCACATAAGTCTGTAGCTCTACCACTTCGGCTATCTTGGGTCTCAACCCACTAAGAAACCGGGCCATGGTTGTCTCACGATCCTCAACAATGTCCGCACGAAGCATGATAATCTCAAGCCCCTTGTAATAATCATCTACGCTCCGGTTGCCTTGGGTGAAGGTTTGTAACTTTTGATAGAGATCGCGGTAGTAGTGACTAGGCACGAATCTCTTGCTCATGACAGCCTTCAACTCATCCCAAGAACCAATTTGCCTCTCTCTATTCCTCCTACGGCTGGTCTTATCCTGCTCCCCACCATACGATTGCCTAATCAGTGAACTCAAGGGTAGCAAGCTTAACCTTTTGTTCCTCTGTGTAGCTTTGGCAGTCAAATACCATCTCAAGACGTTCCCACTCCAAGTACCCCCCCCGGGTCTGATTTACCTTGAAAGGAAGGTATTTTGATCTTTACTCCCTTGAACGAGTCATCGGGCCTCTTGGTCTCATATCGGGGGCGTCAAACAACTACCTCCTCATCACTATTCGAGTCATACTCTTCATGTAACGGAGTTCTTCCCCGAACAGATTTGGAGCGACTTTGAGCACTTGAATTGGTCAATCCGTTCATGAACGGCCTCCAAAGATTGTGTCAACATGCGCTGGAATTGTCCAATCAGATCAGCGTTGTTAAGTTTTGGGTCCAAATGTGATGATTCGCCTCCGTTTGACATGCTTGGGTAACCTACAATAGTTAGTGTAGAAAAGAAAAAAAAAAGAAAGGTATATGTAACCTCACACGCTCCTCACGTGTTTTCACTCACTCTCGTGTATCACTCAAGATTGCTCACTCTAATGATCTCACGAATAGCTCTTATTGGCCTTTGTTTGCCTCCCTTGAAGAAATCAGAAAATTTCCTCCAAGAAGCTCCAATGTCGACGTTCAACCACGAATCAAGAAATGAATGAGGCAACAGTAAACTGGAATAATTTCAGATTTATGACACACCTGAGATGCTGGTAAGGACCCAAGTAATGTAGGAAAACAGTCCTAAGATCTTTGACACTAGACGCGACTCAAATCTCAAAGCTGAAATTTGGAATCCTAGAAAACTCCTACCCGCAAGACTGGAATTTTGAGCTGCTGTTGTGCCGAATTCTGGTCAGTGTTTTGGAGAGAGAAAGGTGCTTTTAGGATGTTCAATTAATGTCAGAAAGGGTCCCTGAAATTCAGTCCAATCGGTTTACAATAATCAGTCCAACCGTCCTTGGAGATCAATGAATCCTAACGCAACTTGGACAAGGACTTGTGGCGGTTTTAGGAGACTGATTTGGGGCTGTTCAATGTCGGTTGGGTATTGGCAATCAATCAAGAATCAAAACTCAAGATATGGAAGCCAATTGGGATTAGAAGCCAACCGTGAATTGGAATCTCAAATTTGGAAACCAATCAATGTTAGGAAACCTGATTGCCTTTGGAGAGCCGAATCCTTTCTTCCTTTTTTTTTTGTTTTTTTGTTTTTTTTTTTGTTCCTTTTCGTTTCTTTCCCTTTTTTTTGTGCTTTTGATCAAGATTTCAGTTCTTCAAGGGACACAAATTCAGGTTGCTCCAATCAGATCAATAAACGACGGCAAGTTATGCAAGCTGTCAAGAACCCCTACTTCTTGATTTATGCCTTCAAGAACTTTCAAAACAAGTTTTCATTTTTTGTGGTCCAAGAACGTGAAGAATCTGGTTCAAGAAATTCAAGAACTTCCCCAATTATGTTATGGCATCCAAGGTTTGCACTAACATCAACCAAAACTCACGACAATAGGCGAACAGAAATTCAACAATACACAAAGCGAAATTCCAGCAACTTGACACGGAAACAAAACTAAGGTGCGTGACTTTTTTTTTTTACTCTGATGATTGGAACACAACACCAACAGACTTATGGACGAAACTTGGACAGAAACAACTCACGAAAATACTGAAACAATTCTGGAAACTTGCGGACAGGAATCGAACAAGACAAAATAGAATTTGCGACTTCACAAGCACCTACCAACGAGTTGACGCAAACCCTAGGACCTAGAACGAATTTTGATGTATAAAACTGACTCGAAACAATAAGAACAAGGGATATAACGTGATACCTCTAACTAGCTCTGATACCAACTGATACGAACGTCACCAACCTGTGACGAAACCCGCACGAGACTAGTGCTCAGGATCTAGAGGGACGGAACACGCTTGGAGGTTGATGGAACCTTGACCCGTTAATCACGTGGCTAACGAACCTTGGTGCCGCGCCCCATTTTTGATAAGAAAAATAAAAAGACGAGTTTAGAAAAATGGCTTTTGATTCAATTTTTTGATTGAAAATGAATTTTTGATTTAAAAAGAAAATGAAAAAATATGGGTCTAAATGGGACTTGAAAATGCGACGATTTGACCCAAAATATAGTTTAAAAAGGGTTTTTCGAATGAAAAATGGAGTCGCCACTTGGTATAGAGTTAAGGTGTACCAAATCACTTAAAAATGAATTTTCAAAGAAAAAAGTAGAAAACCCTTTTTAAACGACTCCAAGTCTACGAAAATCAGAGAAAAAGATTCGGGAGTCACATTTGAAGAAAGGGAAGGCAAGGATAAGAATCCAAGGCACCCTTTCAACCTAGCCAAAGCTAGTTGCGCGATTTAGTCAAAGATTTTCTTATTTTAACCTAAAGATTTATCACATTTGGATGTACTATATGAATGCAAACCCTAGACCTAAGAGGGTATCGAGGGTCGAAATTTCTCTTCAAAGCTCAATTGATGCCAATCACATTAATTGTGATGCCTAATGTGGACTCTTCGAAAAAGTCACGAATAATGCAGGAATATGAGACTCTAAGAAAAGAAATAAAATAATTATACAAATATACATGTCTTAAAGGAGTGCATCATGTCAGGTACGGGGGGCTAATGTTCGTGATGTTCGTGACTCAATTTTTCCTTTAATAGAGGGAATACGAGCGTGCTAAGACTAGGAGGCCAAACTCGTCCATATCGCATATGCCAAACTCGTCCATATCCCATATTCAGGGGGTTATCCCTAATCTAATCAAACAAATGTACTATCCTAATTCTAATTCTTAAATGAAATGCAAATCTAATGTTATGTATCACACATAGGGGGAAGGAATATACATATAAGGGAAAATATGGGATAAGGGCTATACATATAAGCGGAATGTCATGCAAAAATGATAAAAAACCCTAAAAGTAGAAAAACATGCATGAGATGAAGTGATTTTATCACACAATCATGATCTAACGCTCGAAGGGCTCCTAAGGGCCTAGTGTTGGACTAGCCCTTATTTCTATTTTCTCGCTAGCGTTGGACTAGTGAGAAATCGGACAAGGGAACCACAACTAGCGTTGGACTAGTGTAGTATCGAGAAATGGATCACAACTAGCGTAGGACTAGTGTGATAACGTCACACATGAATTAAAACTAACTAATCATGTGAAATATAATAAAAGCATGTAAACACAAAAAACACATAGCAAATAGGCATGATATCTAGATGCACGTCCTAAGAAAGCGGTAACACATAGCACATAAGCATGCAAATCACATCAAACAAAGAAAGCAAACAAAACCTATCTATTACATTAGGGGGACGCCCTACTACAATCTAATGGGAGATGAATAAAAAGAAAATAATAAGTGAATAAACCCCTAACTATTACAACTTGGCAGCGAAATGCCTTTCAAATAATTACATTAGAAGGCAATGAAAATTAAAGGAAAGCAAAGTAAATAACTAAATCAAATCAAGAAAAAATAAAAACAAAATAAAATATAATAAACAAAAACGAAGTAAAACATATAAAATTCACGAAAAACACATAGGAGCACGTTGGAAAAATAAAATCAAGAAGATAGAGGGTTACCTCCCTTGAGTTGTGACTCTAATGGAATGAGATACACTTATTTCCCCTCCAAAATCAAAGAAAAGGTCAAGGCCTCACAGATAGTTATGAAATTGAACCATTAAAACATTGAAACAACTAAACAGTTCATGTTCACTAAATAAAGACCCAATTGGAAGCATTAACCAATCGTTCAAGTCCAATTAAAACACTTAGGAAGCCTCAAAGGTCCATAAGTAATGAAAAAGTCAAGCAATGATTCAAAATGCAATTACTTTAGGACCTAATTGCAAGAAATCAACATATAATTGGGCCTTTGTAAGATAAAGGGAAACTTAGAGGGTTAAAGTGTAATTTTTAGAATTACTTTCCATGCATGCTACGAAGAAACAAATTCTCATCTCTGGTTTCCCTTTCTCTGCAGCCTACTGTGTTTCATTACCAACCCAAACATTACCAACAAACATCAACTTTTGAATCAAACGATCACAAGACACTCCCCCAATCATCAACCAAGCCAAATATTACATTTTTGTTGCAAGATCAAATAAGAAAAATCTGGTTCGGTGACTGCTGGCAAAACAAAGTGCAGCAGTGGTTTTCATAACAGTAAAACAAAGGTGCAGCCAAATATTTTTATGCCCTTGAAAAACTAGAATCTGATCATGATGAAACAATCATCCGCCAACTGATAAACTTTGATGCTATAAATGCGAGACATGAAAGCATGAAGAACAGAAATGTGGACATACATGTATCGGGAAAAATGAGAGACATATCAGCGAATTCAAATGTGAATGAGCAGCTTTTGCTGTAGGCACTTTGGACCTGACTCTCATTCATCCAATACAGATAACACTACTTTCATCAAAACAGATCAGCTTGTCTCAAATTAATGCTTGAATGGTTTTGTGCTAACATGACTTGAGAAAACAACGGAACCGCAGGTTCCTTTCAAATTTTCTGGTTAAACTTTTGCAAGCCAAGAAAAAATCATATTTTGACATTATAAACTTGTTCAAAGCTGAAACATTAGCCGAACACAGATGCACATATAGAGCAAGGATCAACCAATCATGCTCACAAATTTCAGCAAATGCATACAATTGCCGAACCATGACAATAAACCAGATTCGTTCAACAAGATTTCCACCCATTTTATTATCAAACATGCGTATCCAAAGAATCAAACTCCAAGCAGACAGCCAAAACTTACCATTTACTTCATTTAACATTGAAACCCAAACACAAACAACAAGAAACAAAGAAGCAACAGCCAAAGAAACATCAAAACAGACCTGTCTGCAATTTTAAGCCATTTTTCTGGGTTTGCCTATTCAAATTCGCAAAGACTGATTGTAAACATTGAGCAGAAACTCATGGATTCATCGGGTGACTACTATAAAAAAACTCTAAACCCTTGTTCTTGATCATACCCATCTTATAGACTCCTACTGAATCATATCTTAGCAAATGAGCAACATGGCAGAATCACAGAATCAGCGAGAGCTTGAACCAGTAGCAAACATCAGAAAAATGACATCCGATGGCTTCATCTTTTGTGAAAACATGTTAAAATCCACAAAATAAGAAAACATCTTTACCTGAAAATGTTAGCACGTTTGATTGACCTTGAAGTCTGCCCAGATACGCATAAGGGTTCCAAGAAAACACGCTCGGACACTTTTGCTGCAGAAATGGGTGATTTGTCGAGCGATCCTCCTCCTCCCGTTCTCAGCTTCGAAGTCTTTCTCAAAATTTTTCCAGATTTCCTTTGCTTGTTCTCAGATCCTCCCTTTCTCTCTTCTTTTCTTTGCCGAGCCTGAAACTCCTTCCTTTTCTAGCCGTTAGCTCACTCATTTTTCTCAGCTCCCCGCTGTGTTTCTTTCTGCGTTGTCACCCATCTGTTCCCTTTTCTCTGTTTCTGGCTTTTTCATCTCCGGTCCTCTGTTTTCCTTTCCTCTCTAGCCGCCAGAGCCTAAAACCCTCTTTAGCCTTCACCCTTCTTGTTTGTGGTCTCAGCCCGTTCACTCTATTCTCTCTCCTCTCTCGGATCCCAACTCTGTCCAAAAACCCTAGCCGTCCCTCGAAGCTCCCTTCCAAGAACCCTAGCCGCCGTTTCCTCCCTCTTTTCCCTCTTGATCAAAAACCCTCAGCCCCCTTTTTAGATTTTTTCTCCCCGTTTCTCTTAGCTCTCACGTAGCTTGCTTTTTCTTCCCCCTTGTTCCAGCCACGCCATTCATTTCCCAATCCTTTTCTTTTTTGATTTTTCTTTTCCTAAAAATTCCTTAAGCCACCAAGTGTTTAGACACCTAATCCCTTAGGTGTTGTGTTGTCCAAAATACAAAGGGACACTTGTCCCAATGCATGCCCCCCACTTGCCATTTTTATTGTTTTTCCCTTTTTCTTTTTTTCTTCTTTTTCTTTTAAAATTTAGTATGAAGGCAAAATAAAATAAAATAAAGTAAAATAAACCTAAAATTGAAACAAATAAAGTTAAAATTAAATTAATTAAATAAATAAAGTTTAAAATCAAAAATTTGGTGTCTACAGTTTGTCCCTCTTTGTCTGAGTTTTGGAATTTGTTTCTTCGTAGCATGCATGGAAAGTAATTCTAAACATTACACTTTAACCCTCTAAGTTTCCCTTTATCTTACAAAGGCCCAATTATATGTTGATTTCTTGCAATTAGGTCCTAAAGTAATTGCATTTTGAATCATTGCTTGACTTTTTCATTACTTATGGACCTTTGAGGTTTCCTAAGTGTTTTAATTGGACTTGAACGATTGGTTAATGCTTCCAATTGGGTCTTTATTTAGTGAACATGAACTGTTTAGTTGTTTCAACGTTTTAATGGTTCAATTTCATAACTATCTGTGAGGCCTTGACCTTTTCTTTGATTTTGGAGGGGAAATAAGTGTATCTCATTCCATTAGAGTCACAACTCAAGGGAGGTAACCCTCTATCTTCTTGATTTTATTTTTCCAACGTGCTCCTATGTGTTTTTCGTGAATTTTATATGTTTTACTTCGTTTTTGTTTATTATATTTTATTTTGTTTTTATTTTTCTTGATTTGATTTAGTTATTTACTTTGCTTTCCTTTAATTTTCATTGCCTTCTAATGTAATTATTTGAAAGGCATTTCGCTGCCAAGTTGTAATAGTTAGGGGTTTATTCGCTTATTATTTTCTTTTTATTCATCCCCCATTAGATTGTAGTAGGGTGTCCCCCTAATGTAATAGATAGGTTTTGTTTGCTTTCTTTGTTTGATGTGATTTGCATGCTTATGTGCTATGTGTTACCGCTTTCTTAGGACGTGCATCTAGATATCATGCCTATGTGCTATGTGTTTTTTGTGTTTACATGCTTTTATTATATTTCACATGATTAGTTAGTTATGATTCATGTGTGACGTTATCACACTAGTCCAACGCTAGTTGTGATCCATTTCTCGATACTACACTAGTCCAACGCTAGTTGTGGTTCCCTTGTCCGATTTCTCACTAGTCCAACGGCAGAAAAAGCACGAAAACTATGGGACTGACCCCATAGTTTTATCACGGCAGGCTCGGGTTTCATCCCACTGACCGATTGTCAAAGCATTTCATTTACACCGCCACTAGCCGTTGGGTCAGTCCCACTAGTGAGCCTTTCATTTACACTGCCACTAGCCGTTGGGTCAGTCCCACTAGTGAGCCTTTCATTTACATTGCATTTCATGTTTTATTGCCGCTAAACATGGGTCAATCCCACTAGCGTGCATTTTATTTTTCACCGCCACTGAACATGGGTTAGTCCCACCAGTGTGCATTTCATTTTCATTGCCGCTAAACATGGGTCAGTCCCACTAGCGTGCATTTCATTTACACCGCCACTGAACATGGGTTAGTCCCACCAGTGTACATTTCATTTACATTGCCACTAAACATGGGTCAATCCCATTAGTGTGCATTTCATTTTCATTGCCACTAAATATGGGTCAGTCCTACTAGTGAGCATTTCATTTACATCGACACTAAACATGAGTGAGCCCCATTTTAAAATTTCTTGTTGGGGTCAGTCCCCTTTTAAATAAAACAAAATAAAAACCCTAGAATTGAAACAAATAAAGCAAAAAATTAAATTAATTAAACCAATAAAGTTAAAAAATCAAAAATTTGGTGTCTACGTCTTTGTCTCAAGTTTCTTCGAAACTCAGACAAAGAGGGGCAAACTGTAGACACCAAATTTTTTATTTTTTAACTTTATTGGTTTAATTAATTTAATTTTTTGCTTTATTTGTTTCAATTCTAGGGTTTTTATTTTGTTTTATTTTATTTTATTTAGTTCTAGTTCATTTTATTTTATTATTTATTTTTGTCTTCATACTAAATTTAAAAAAAAAAGAGAAAAAGAAAAAAGCAAAAAATGACAAGTGGAGGGGGCATGCATGGGGACAAGTGTCCCCTTGAGTATTAGACAACAAAACACCTAAGGGCTTAGGTGTTAGAGACACTTGGAGGCCCAAGATTTTGTGGAATGAAAAACAAAAAATCAGAAAAAAAAAGAAAGGGGAGATAGAGTGAGCCGACAGAAGAGAGAACGGAGGGGAAAAAGAAAAAAGAAGGAAAAAGAGGAGCGGCGGTCTGAGAGTGGAGGAAAAAAAACAAAAAACAGAACAAAGGAGAGAAAAACAGAGGAGGCGGACGGATGAAAATGGACAGAGGACAAGAGAGCAAAGGGAGCTACCGGGGAAAAAGAAAATCAGAGCGGAGAACCAAAGAAAAGCAGAGGGGGGGAAGGAAAAACAGAGAGAGTAGGAACGGCTGGGGTTTGGAGGGGAGTAAGGTAGCAACGGGTAAAAGAAAAAGAGAAGAAAAAGAGATAGAGTGAGCTTGGGAGGCAACGGCGGAGGAAGAAAACCAAAGGGTGACGGCTGATGAAGCAAGATTGAGGGGCTGGCGGCTGGGAGAATGTTGGCAGCTGAGAGTTTTGTGACGGCTGAAGAGATACAACGGCAGGGCTAGAGAGAAAAAAAAACAACAGAGAGAGTAAGGAAGTTGGATGGCGGCTAGGTTTTGAGGGAAAAAAGAAACAGAGGAAAACCGAGAGCTGGAAGGAGAAGAGCAGAGGAGCGGCTGGAAAAGGCTGGAGCTGGCAGGAATCAACGACCATCGTCGCCGTCAATCATCACCTGCATAGCTTTGTAAGTTATCTTCTTCCTTCAAATTTCAGTTTTTAAGCATGGACGCTTGAAGCTCTGTTGTTTTTTTTGTCACAATTTCTTGGTGGATTTGCCTACGTTTTCTGAAAGATTACTGCTTGATTTGTTAACTGGGTTGAAATTTCTGGTTTTGCTGTCAGTTTTGGGGCCAACCGAGACCTCATTTGAGTAGGGAATTGCTGAAATTTTCATGCCCATTTAGTGTTTGATAAAATGCCAATTGAGAATTCCACGTGAAGATGATTTTGCCTATGTTTTACGTGTGAGAAAATGAACATTCGGTTGGCTCATTGTTTGTCCGAACATAATAGCTAATTTTTCCTAATAAAAAAATAGTGTTTTGAGAGGCTTTGACGCGTTGGTTCTTTGTACCTTTTCTGTCTTTATTTTCTCTCTATGCTTCTCTATGTTTGAATCCGAATTGATGTCATGAGAGGGAGTGTTGTGAGTTCATTGTCTGTTGGGAATTGTTGGAATTGAAACCAAATTCCTGGTATTGTCGATCGAAAGAAAGCTGAGATAATAACTGATGTTTAGCTCGGTGGAGAAGATGATTATTTGTCCACATTGCCAAAATTTTTTGCTGCTTTCGTTCTTGTTTTTGCATCCTTTCGATGGGTCTCTGTAGCTTGCATCTTGGTTAAATTTCAATGATTAGAGTTGTAAGGTCTTGTTGTTTTGGTTTGAATGTTTGATGTGTGCTTGGATGTTGTTTGCGTCTGGCATGAATATCATAAGAAGTATTGTTGCAGAAAACGTCCTGACTGCATGCTCTTCCATTTTTGTTCTTTGATTGACCTTCAAGGGTTTGTCACCTGCCTGTCGTGTTGTGTTTTGGAGCTTAATGGAATGGGTTAATGAATTTGATGATTTGGTTTGAGATGGCCTAAGTTGCCTTGGTTGTATATGCTGCAAAAATTATAGAAATCAGTGATGAAGAAGAGTTTTTGTGGAAAAATGCTTTCCGCGAAGAGCATGCATGAATAAATCTGAAAAATTGCACTTTGGTCCCCCAAGCCTCCCCTTGTTTCGCTATAGCCCAAACAATTGGAAAAATCAATCAAATTGACCCCTCAAATTTCTTTAGTTTTTGCAATCAAGTCACTACTTGTTTTAATTTTTACATGGGTTGTTCACCTTCCTTTAAATGCCTTGGATTGATTCAATTTCATGCTCATCCCCATTCCATGTGATTATTTCTTGATTAAAGTGATGCCTTGACTCTTTTATTATTTTGGAGGGTAAATAAGTGATTTCACTCCATTAGGGCTCCATCTCCAGGGAGGTACACTCTATCCCTTATTTTGGTCTTTTCATGATCCTACGTGCCCTATGTGACTTTACGTGTTTAATTGCATGCCTCTTAAATGTTTATTTATTTATTTCATTTATTTATTTGCTTTATTGGCTTTAGTTTTGTATATTTATCTTAGTTCAATTTTGATCATTTGAAAGGCACTTGAATGCCAGATTTGTAATAGTTAGGTATTTATTTTAATTATTTATTTTCACTTCCCCCTTTAGATTGTAGTAGGGCTCCCCGAATGTAATAGTTAGGGCTTATTGGTTTTATTTTGTTTTGTGTGGTTTGCATGCTTACGTGTTATGTGTTACCGCTTTCTTAGGGTCTTGCATCTAGATACCATGCTTATGTGTTATGTGCTATATGTGATTTATGTGTTTATTTGCTTTATTATGCTTTACATGATTTACTTGATTGTAATGAACGTGTGACGTCACCATGCTAGTCCAACGCTAGTTGTGGTCCATTTCCCGAATCCACGCTAGTCCAACGCTAGTTGTGGCCTTTTGCCTCGATTTCCCACTAGTCCAATGCTAGTGAGAATTCATAGACATGGGTAAGTCGAACGCTAGACCCTTAAGACTTCCCGCACGTTAGACCATGATTGTGTGATAAAATCATTACATGTCATGCATATTTTTCCATTTTTTAGGATCCTTATCATTTTCACATAATATTCCCTCTAATAAAATATCCTTTACCCCTATGTATATAGCATTTAGATTTTCATCTCATTTAGGAAATTAGGGGTAGATTAGTGCATTTTGCTTGATTAGATTAGGGATAACCCCTTGAATATGGGATATGGACGAGTTTGGCTTTCTAGCCTTAGCACGCTCGTATTCCCTCTATTAAAAGGAAAATTGAGTCACGAACATTAGTCTCCCGTGCCCGACATGATGCACTCCTTTAAGACATGTATATTTGTATAATTATTTTATTCCTTTTTCTTTTCTTAGAGTCTCATATTTTTGCATTATTCGTGGCTTCTTCGAAGAGTCTTCATTGGGCGTCACAATTAATGTGATTGGTACCAAATAAGTTTTGAAGATACATTTCGACTCCCCGACACCCTCCTAGGTCTAGGGTTTCCATTCATACAGTACATCCAAATGTGATAAATTTTTAGGTTAAGAATAAGAAAATCTTTGACTAAATCACGCAACTAGCCTTGGCTAGGTCGAAAGGGTGCCTCGGATTTTTATCCTTGCCTTCCCTTTCTTCAAATGTCACTCCCAAACCTTTTTCTTTGATTTACGTAGACTTGGAGTCGTTTAAAAAGGGTTTTTCTATTTTTTTCTTTAAAAAATTCATTTTTAGGTGACTTGGTACACCTTAACTCAATATCAAGTGGCGACTCCGATTTTTATTTCAAAAACCCTTTTTAAACTATAATTTGGGCCCAAATCGTCGCATTACAAACCCCATTTAGGCCCATTTTCTTTTTAAATCAAAAATTCATTTTTCAATCAAAAAATCAATCAAAAATCCATTTTCCTAAACTACTTTATTTTTCTTATAAAAAATGGGGCGCGACAGTTGGCGACTCCACTGGTGATCAATTGATAGCTGTTGCGCCCCATTTTTGATAAGAAAAATAAAAAGACGAGTTTAGAAAAATGGCTTTTGATTCAATTTTTTAATTGAAAATGAATTTTTGATTTAAAAAGAAAATGAAAAAACATGGGTCTAAATGGGACTTGAAAATGCGACGATTTGACCCAAAATATAGTTTAAAAAGGGTTTTTCGAATGTAAAATGGAGTCGCCATTTGGTATAGAGTTAAGGTGTACCAAGTCACTTAAAAATGAATTTTTAAAGAAAAAAGTAGAAAACCCTTTTTAAACGACTCCAAGTCTACGAAAATCAGAGAAAAAGATTCGGGAGTCACATTTGAAGAAAGGGAAGGCAAGGATAAGAATCCAATGCACCCTTTCAACCTAACCAAGGCTAGTTGCGCGATTTAGTCAAAGATTTTCTTATTTTAACCTAAAGATTTATCACATTTGGATGTACTATATGAATGCAAACCCTAGACCTAAGAGAGTATCTGGGGTCGAAATTTCTCTTCAAAGCTCAATTGATGCCAATCACATTAATTGTGACGCCCAATGTGGACTCTTCGAAGAAGTCACGAATAATGCAGGAATATGAGACTCTAAGAAAAGAAATAAAATAATTATACAAATATACATGTCTTAAAGGAGTGCATCATATCGGGTACGGGAGGCTAATGTTCGTGACTCAATTTTCCCTTTAATAGAGGGAATACGAGCGTGCTAAGGCTAGGAGGCCAAACTCGTCCATATCCCATATTCAAGGGGTTATCCCTAATCTAATCAAACAAATGTACTATCCTAATTCTAATTCTTAAATGAAATGCAAATCTAATGTTATGTATCACACATAGGGGGAAGGAATATACATATAAGGGAAAATATGGGATAAGGGCTATACATATAAGGGGAATGTCATGCAAAAATGATAAAAAAAACCCTAAAAGTAGAAAAACATGCATGAGATAAAGTGATTTTATCACACAATCATGATCTAACGCTCGAAGGGCTCCTAAGGGTCTAGTGTTGGACTAGCCCTTATTTCTATTTTCTCGCTAGCGTTGGACTAGTGAGAAATCGGACAAGGGAACCACAACTAGCGTTGGACTAGCGTAATATCGAGAAATGGATCACAACTAGCGTTGGACTAGTGTGATAACGTCACACATGAATTAAAACTAACTAATCATGTGAAATATAATAAAAGCATGTAAACACATAAAACACATAGCACATAGGCATGATATCTAGATGCACGTCCTAAGAAAGCGGTAACACATAGCACATAAGCATGCAAATCACATATCTATTACATTAGGGGGACGCCCTACTACAATTTAATGGGGGATGAATAAAAAGAAAATAATAAACGAATAAACCCCTAACTATTACAACTTGGCAGTGAAATGCCTTTCAACTAATTACATTAGAAGGCAATGAAAATTAAAGGAAAGCAAAGTAAATAACTAAATCAAATCAAGAAAAAATAAAAACAAAACAAAATATAATAAACAAAAACGAAGTAAAACATATAAAATTCACGAAAAACACATAGGAGCACGTTGGAAAAATAAAATCAAGAAGATAGAGGGTTACCTCCCTTGAGTTGTGACTCTAATGGAATGAGATACACTTATTTCCCCTCCAAAATCAAAGAAAAGGTCAAGGCCTCACAGATAGTTATGAAATTGAACCATTAAAACATTGAAACAACTAAACAGTTCATGTTCACTAAATAAAGACCCAATTGGAAGCATTAACCAATCGTTCAAGTCCAATTAAAACACTTAGGAAGCCTCAAAGGTCCATAAGTAATGAAAAAGTCAAGCAATGATTCAAAATGCAATTACTTTAGGACCTAATTGCAAGAAATCAACATATAATTGGGCCTTTGTAAGATAAAGGGAAACTTAGAGGGTTAAAGTGTAATTTTTAGAATTACTTTCCATGCATGCTACGAAGAAACAAATTCTCATCTCTGGTTTCCCTTTCTCTGCAGCCTACTGTGTTTCATTACCAAACCAAACATTACCAACAAACATCAACTTTTGAATCAAACGATCACAAGACACTCCCCCAATCATCAACCAAGCCAAATATTACATTTTTGTTGCAAGATCAAATAAGAAAAATCTGGTTCGGTGACTGCTGGCAAAACAAAGTGCAGCAGTGGTTTTCATAACAGCAAAACAAAGGTGCAGCCAAATATTTTTATGCCCTTGAAAAACTAGAATCTGATCATGATGAAACAATCATCCGCCAACTGATAAACTTTGATGCTATAAATGCGAGACATGAAAGCATGAAGAACAGAAATGTGGACATACATGTATCGGGAAAAATGAGAGACATATCAGCGAATTCAAATGTGAATGAGCAGCTTTTGCCGTAGGCACTTTGGACCTGAGTCTCATTCATCCAATACAGATAACACTACTTTCATCAAAACAGATCAGCTTGTCTCAAATTAATGCTTGAATGGTTTTGTGCTAACATGACTTGAGAAAACAACGGAACCGCAGGTTCCTTTCAAATTTTCTGGTTAAACTTTTGCAAGCCAAGAAAAAATCATTTTTTGACATTATAAACTTGTTCAAAGCTGAAACATTAGCCGAACACAGATGCACATATAGAGCAAGGATCAACCAATCATGCTCACAAATTTCAGCAAATGCATACAATTGCCGAACCATGACAATAAACCAGATTCGTTCAACAAGATTTCCACCCATTTTATTATCAAACATGCGTATCCAAAGAATCAAACTCCAAGCAGACAGCCAAAACTTACCATTTACTTCGTTTAACATTGAAACCCAAACACAAACAACAAGAAACAAAGAAGCAACAGCCAAAGAAACATCAAAACAGACCTGTCTGCAATTTTAAGCCATTTTTCTGGGTTTGCCTATTCAAATTCGCAAAGACTGATTGTAAACATTGAGCAGAAACTCATGGATTCATCGGGTGACTACTATAAAAAAACTCTAAACCCTTGTTCTTGATCATACCCATCTTATAGACTCCTACTGAAACATATCTTAGCAAATGAGCAACATGGCAGAATCACAGAATCAGCGAGAGCTTGAACTAGTAGCAAACATCAGAAAAATGACATCCGATGGCTTCATCTTTTGTGAAAACATGTTAAAATCCACAAAATAAGAAAACATCTTTACCTGAAAATGTTAGCACGTTTGATTGACCTTGAAGTCTGCCCAGATACGCATAAGGGTTCCAAGAAAACACGCTCGGACATTTTTGTTGCAGAAATGGCTGATTTGTCGAGCGATCCTCCTCCTCCCGTTCTCAGCTTCGAAGTCTTTCTCAAAATTTTTGCAGATTTCCTTTGCTTTTTCTCAGATCCTCCCTTTCTCTCTTCTTTTCTTTTCCGAGCCTGAAACTCCTTCATTTTTCTCAGCTTCCCGCTGTGTTTCTTTCTGCGTCGTCACCCATTTGTTCCCTTTTCTCTGTTTCTGGCTTTTTCGTCTCCGGTCCTCTGCTTTCCTTTCCTCTCCAGCCGCCAGAGCCTAAAACCCTCTTTAGCCTTCACCCTCCTTGTTTGTGGTCTCAGCCCGTTCACTCTATTCTCTCCCCTCTCTCGGATCCCAACTCTGTCCAAAAACCCTAGCCGTCCCTCGAAGCTCCCTTCCGAGAACCCTAGCCGCCGTTTCTTCCCTCTTTGCCCTCCTGATGAAAAACCCTCAGCCCCTTTTTTAGATTTTTTCTCCCCGTTTCTCTTAGCTCTCACGTAGCTTGCTTTTTCTTCTCCCTTGTTCCAGCCGCGCCATTCATTTCCCAATCCTTTTCTTTTTTGATTTTTCTTTTTCTAAAAATTCCTTAAGCCACCAAGTGTTTAGACACCTAATCCCTTAGGTGTTGTGTTGTCCAAAATACAAAGGGACACTTGTCCCAATGCATGCCCCCCACTTGCCATTTTTATTGTTTTTTCCTTTTTCTTTTTTTCTTCTTTTTCTTTTAAAATTTAGTATGAAGGCAAAATAAAATAAAATAAAGTAAAATAAACCTAAAATTGAAACAAATAAAGCTAAAATTAAATTAATTAATTAAATAAAGTTTAAAATCAAAAATTTGGTGTCTACACTTGGTATGGTGTAGAAGACGCCACAATCTAGTGTGATTCTAGATTGATAAGTCAACTTGAAGATCCTAGGGAATTAATCTAAGAACTTCAAGAAAAGCTCACAAGAAGCCAATGAGAGAACTCTCAAGTTTTGTATTAAACGAAATCTGTCCCCAATTACCAATAATTGCCCTACTTATAATAATACTACTAGATGGCCGAAAATCCACAAAGGGCTAGGCCCGTGCTCCTAGCTAAGGTCGGCCAAATGGGCTTCCAAAGAGCCTTCTACTCGGTCCAAGGCTCAACATGAGCTTTATTGTTCTAAACTAATACTACCAACGAAATATGAAAAAAACTCTAATAACTATATGATTGATCACGATACTCCAAGAGGTGTCGTGGCCTTCAAGCAAGGCCCTCTTCATCGTCCAAGGCCTCCACCAAGGTGATTTGTCTTTCATCCTCACATGCAAGGCCTTCTATGGTCCGCGGCCTCCCAACTTGGGCTTGGATAGCCTGGACTAGGAGTTGGAGCGCTTCCTTCATTCCCTTGGCACGCGCTCGTGTGACAGGGCCGAGAGGGACCTTCACTTGTTCGATTTGCACGGTTTGCTCGCTATCCTCCTTCGCATCATTAACATTAGAGAGCATACATCTAACCTACTCAGTGATGGATCTATTCACCCTCTCTGCTATTCAATTCTCTTGAAGAGTTTTTCATATTGTCTTCTCTAGTCTAATCCCATGGGACTTGCAGTAACTTTCAAATGATCTCCTGTACTCACCATCATTGTCAGTACGAGCACATTTTAGCTACTTGCCAATCTCTCTGTTAACTTTGCTATGAAAGTCTTCAAACACCTCCAAAACTTGATCTTTAGATTTCAAAGCAAAACACTAAACTTTTCTAACAAAGTCATCAATAAAAGTTACAAAGTAAACAACACCATCAATAAACTTATCTTTCATATAGCAAACATCAGTGTGCACTAACTCTAATGGATTCAATTTTCTAGATGGAGAAATATTTTGAAATGCAACTTTGTATTGTTTCTCATAAATGCAGTTAACACAAGATTTAAGTGCATTACCTCTAAAGTCAAGTAGGAACTGCTTGCGAACAAATGTCTAAAGGGAGGAATCATGAACTGCATTCACATCTTCCTTCCCCAATTTGGCTTGCATCAAGTAAAGGGTACTCTACTTCTTTCCTCTGGCAATAATAAGATTCCCTTTACTGTGCTTCCATTTGCCTTCACCTTGCAAGTTTTGATAACCCTTATCATCAAGCATTCCTGTGGAAACAAGATTATGACGAATAATAAGAACATGTTGAGCATTTCTCAAGTCTAGCTGGCACCTAATATATGTGTCCAAATATATGTGTCTCATGCCAACAATTTTGCATGAGACATCATTTTCCATCCTAACATAGTTAGAGTCTCCTTCAGTGTAGGTTGAAAAGAGATGCCTATGAGGGGTAACATGGTAGAATGCACCCAAGTCAACTACTCAATCACTGACATGATAGGTAATTCACATAACCATCATCAAGAACATGAACATGTCATCATGGACTGTCACAACTACTATAGTCTCCTTTTCGTCTCATTGTTCTCGTTTCAAGATTCCGCACTCCTTCATGTAATGCCCCCTTCTTTTTGCAATAGTAGCATGCATCATTTTTCTACGACTCAGACTTACCTCTAGATTTGTCATTCTTGTTATGGAGTCCTCCACTTTTGCTTCTCCCCCTTTCTTCTTTCTTTTCTGTCACGAGGGTCTAGGATTCATTTACAACTTTTTGTTCATTCCTCCTAAACTCTTCATTCATTACAATCTCTTTTGTTATATCCATGGTCAACACATGATTTGAAATTGAATTACTAACAAAATCCATCATTGTCTCCCAATTATCTAACAGCGAACTGAACAACAACAAAGCCTACACCTCATCATCCAACTTCAAATTCAACATAGCTGCTTGATTTATCAAGCCCTGAAAATTACTCAAGTATTCAATCATATCTACACCATCTTTATATCTCATACGAGTAATTTGCTTCGGACAAAAGGCCTTATTTAAACCAGTTTACCTTTCTTACATACTTTCTAGCTTTCTTCACATTACATACTTTCTAACTTTTTTCACAGTACATCACCTATAGTTTCATCAGCAAAGTGTTGGAAAATACTCTAACCAATCTACTTTTTAAATTTTCAGTAGTTTTTTTGTGCATAACAACCTATTTTTCATAACTCATATCACTTGGTCTACTATTATCCCATAAAACAAGTTCAAACAAATCTCTACAATACAAGTAATTTTTCATTCTAAACTTTCAAATCGAAAAATTAGTTACATTCAATTTTATCATACAATCACTATCTGAGTCATCTATTTTAACTAGCACAAATGAGCACTTGGAAAAAGGGTACCAGTGCGTGCACACAATATCAGAATTAATCCAGATTAAACTACACTTTTTTCAAGTACCAATTAAAATAGGAACAAACCAAAACACCAAGCAATGATATCAACAAAAATAATAAAATGCAGAAAAGTAAAAGGCACAAGATACCAAGATTTTTAACATGAAAAATCCAAATTGAGAAAAATCACGGAACCTAGTCCAGTTAAAATCTCAGAACATCCGAATTATACAAGTCTACTCAGAAGATTCGGATGACAACAACATCATTAACATCAATCAAGTGAAATTGCTATAAATTTATCTCCCAAAAACTATAATGGTCAAAAAAATGGGTTTGGAAGGAGTGTTACTGAGTAAAGAGGAATCTAAAATCGGGATGAGTAGATAGGTAGAGTTTGACGAGAGGATCGCATGGTTAAATTTTGGTTTCAATCAGGTTTCAAATCACCATCCAATCAACTTGGCCTTGTTTGGCAGGCAAGTTTTTTGCCAAGTTTGTCTGCTACAAGTTTTTTAAAAACTTTAACTACAGTAATCTCAAAAAGTTTTTCAAAATTTTTAAACTATATACTTCAAAATATTCAAAAATTTACACACTTCAAAATTTTTTTAAAAAACTTCTGTAGTAAATTACAGTAAAGTTTTAAATACATATCTAAAAAATTCACGTGCCAAATGGGACCCTAGTTTTGAAGCTACAAACTTCTCTTTCTCTCTCTAGCTTCTTTTTCTCCCAAACACTCTTTTTTCTCTCTCCTCATTTCACACAAGGTTGGCGGCTGAAGCTTTTAACTTATTTCACAGTTGAAACCATCAAGTCATGAGACTTGGAAATCATTTGGTCAATTTGACCTACTTAAATGTGTGGGCTTTGGGTTTGTGATTTGGCCCAACAAATGGGCTAAACACAAGCCCAATGTAATCGACTTATGGTTCCGGTGGTATATTCTACACCGCATATAACGGCGACAGGGATCGAAACTCACACAAATTTTTGTTTACCAAAAAAGAAAGAAAAGAAAAGAAAAAGCTAGCTCAAGCACGATAACAGTGATTTACGCTTGTGTACTAATGCTCCCTCTTCTTTTTGAAGCCAATACGAAAGTATTAACAAAGGACGGAATTGCAATTAAGTACAAGCTCCAAATCAGCTAGATTAAAAATATTGTAGAAGAATATTCCCCTTCGTTTGCTACACTTAATCCTTGTTCCAAATTCCCAGCATTAATTTATTCATCACTTGCCTAACTTTATTTATATTGCTCTGCATATCATACAGCATTGTCTCCTCCAGCAATATCTCCTTTGGTTGCATCATTTTTCTCATCATTTGAGGATTTTGTTGTGAGATTTTTGTCGGGTAATTGTTCATCAATGGGGTCTGTCTCATCAACATTGGTCGATTTAGATGGTGAAATTTGGTCCTTGCACTTGCCCCATATCACCAAGTATAGCCCTGTTACGATGCTAATGGCACCAAAAACCCTACAAGAAGCAAATATACGTGCGATTCCATTAGATAATGCACCTAAATTTTGCTTATTTGAAGACATAGGACGGGTTTCAAGTTGTCAACCTTCCGAAAGTTAATCGCTCAGCTAAAATGAATGTGCTCATGAAAGCCACAATAACCATGCTTAGAGGACTAAATGCAGTGACAAAAACAGGCCCTTTAGCCCTCATTATGATTCCAGAAATACAATAACCAACTCCTGAAGTGACCACTCCCTGAAATGCGTAACAAAGAAATTCAGTAAGAAGCATCAATTTTCAACTTAGACGAAATAAAGAATTATTGTAGATTAGAAAAAATAATCATCTTACAGAGTAAACATAAGACAAGAGGATAGTGTCAAAATGGATAGACCAGACGCTGGGATTGCCCCTTTCGGCAACTAAGGTTACTATAGTGCCCTGAAGAGCTCCTGCCGTGCATATCATACTCGTGAGTGAGAGGCAAGCAGGGTATGATTTCACTGTCATGGCCTAGACAAATTTAGTAGCAAAACCGTTAATCAATGTAAGATGTGGCAAGAACTTAAATCGATGGAGGCGGGAAGGAGTGGACAAGGCAGTCTTTATATCAAGGCTTCGTGAAATTGCGCTTTTTTTTAAGGGTAGACTCCAAATATTAAGGAAGAAGGGTGAAAGGAATGGCATGTTTCTTTTTCCAATGAAATTGGAAATGTTTTCATCAATGATTTTAAACTCAAACGATTAAGTCAGTCAGATGAATTTAGTTCAATCCAGTTCAAATTTTTTTCTTTTTTTATTCTTTTATTTATTACATAAATTGGATGACTCAATACTTGAGAGAGAGAGAGAATTTAGCATGAACTGGTTGAAGAATCCGATTTTTTATTGATTATCATCAATTCGACCAATTCTTGATTCAATTCGACTAATTCAATTGATTTTCTGAATTTATCAGTGAACTGGACCGAAGTCATGACCGGTGGTCAGTCCAGACCAATTTTCATCTCATGGAAAACAGACTCCGTTCAAAGTATTGTATAAAGGTATACATTGCTGGTCCCCAGCGAGACCTTAATATGAATTAATTTTCTCTCAACGGTACAATTCTTGTCTATTTATACGCGGACACCGTAAAATGCATCTTACTCTTACCTGAAGGATGTGAAAGCTAGCCCAACAAAAGCAACCTGCTGATATCATGAGAGCCCCTTTGATGGGATCCTGTGGGTTCGCAGCAGCTGGAGATTGGACGTTTGCATCGGCTCTGGTCCACGGCAAATTAATGGCGGGCCCTCTGACCAGGGTCATGATCATAGCTCCCCCAACAGTGATTATTGTTCCAGCAATTTTTATCTGGCTGTGTAGTCTTCTTGTGCTCACCTCCTCAAGCCTACAGTACAATAAGGATTGAAACAGTTGGTATGGTAGCAATGAATATAAATCTCGAATATATCTGAAACTGTATATTAGATGTAAGTTGATGGAAAGATATCCCTACAGATACACACAAAAAGATAATCCAGTGGAACCTTAAAATCCAAGCCAATAAAAAGGTCAGGGCGGGAAGCATGTTTGTCATGGAGACGGCAAATGTTGCTGTTGTGTATTTCATTGCTGCATAGTACAAGTTCTGGTCAATAACGGGCCTGTAGATCCAAAGTTTACCAGTTAGTTGGATTTGAAAACAAAATTATGATAGACAGGTGATAGTAGTACTACTTGATATATTAGCAAGCTTACTCCAACAATCCCAGTAATATTATCTTCCATAGAACAGAGATCGTCATTCTTGGCCTCACTTTCCTGTTGAATCTCATTATTGTTTTGGATGAAAGCCAAAAAATTATTATCAAGACAGGGAGTGAAGAGAAAGATTAAAGACTACGAACCTCTCTAAGACAACGGCAAAAGGAGCAAATACAGCTGCAGCAAAGAGGTTTCTATAAATAGCAAATGCATAGTGGCTCATTCCTTTGTTTAGAGCAGACTTGGAAATAATAGCGGAACCTGCATAGCCAAACTGCATGAATATGACTGCTAAGTATGGTTTTGCTTGCTTGAACAACTCCATTACCTAGTTCTACCACGAAATATCCTGTTTTTATCTGTTCTTTGTTCCTGTATTACTGATATTAAAAATGGACATATCAGAGGCAGTGATGAGTATTTGAATGGTTTTTCTCGCAATCATGCATATATATATATATGTATATATAGATATAGATGTGGATATAGATTCTTCTCACGAAGGAATATCCTTTTAAAGTTTAAACACGTCAAACCTACGGTCTCCACCGTATGCAACAACTTTGATGCAACAACGTTGATGCATTTACGCAAATGTTCAATTGAAGCAGGCTTTTTGGATTCCAGGACGGTACGTGCTCATATATAAAAGGTTGGCGCCAAAATAAAATTTATACTCCCTCCGTCCTACTTTGATAGTCCTGTTTTCCTTAAAATTTATACTCCTACATCCCACTTTGATAGTCCTGTTTTCCTTTTTCATCTGTCCCAAATTGTAGTCCACTTTCCAATTGAAGAATGTAGTTGTATTTTAATTTTCCTAAAATACCCTTATTCAATGTAAACTGTTGTTACTATAAACCTACCCCATTTAATGAGAGTTGATTCTTTTTTTACCATCAATTCAAGTTCCCATAAAGTTGTACTCTATTTAATGTGAGGGTATTTGAGGAAAATAGCAATCTAAATTTACTTTTCTAACAAAGTTAACTACTTTTTCTTAAACTATGTGAAAAAAGAAACAGGACTATCAAAGTGGGATGGAGGGAGTATATACTAAAAGTCTAAAACTTATAAAGTTAACTACTACGACATATACGCTTTTTTTTTTTTTTTGCACTGGCCTTATATTAGTACGTGAACTTTGTAAGTCATTGCCTAAAAAAAAAGAGTAAAACTTATATATACTGACGGTGCATACACTATCATCATTGGATCCATGACACATGTGCAAAAATTGAATTTTAAATTCAAATTTTGTATAGTTGTCATTCATCCAACGCTGACAATATATACAATGTCGGTTTAGAAAATATTAATTCAAAAAAAAAATTATAAGTCTTTAATTTAATATTTATGGCATGTTACTGGTTAATGATGGCAAGAGACTTGAACAGTCATAAAACCAAAATAATTTTTCCATTGAAGATAGATTTATGTGTGGCATTTTCAACATAAAAAAACTGGGATTACTGTTATGGACCTAGGATGTTGAAGAAAAAGGCACTCCACTAATAATACGTTTTTACAAATGTGGAGTCCAGGTCGGGCTGAGCTCTCATTGGAAAACAATACAATTGTTGTTGGCTAATGACCAAATTGTAATACTGAGCACTTTCCTGTTTTAGCTAGCGTACTGATTTTAGTTTCTATGATACAATTTTTTCATGTCATTTTGCGTGGATATGCGCTTAGGTAAAGTCCACCGGGAATGAACTTTAATTCGTGAAGTGTACAATGTACTCCACTTCGCCCCTTTTTCTCAAGTGGGTGAAAAATAGTGAAGGACAAGTGCAAACTCTAGGCCGTTTTGTAGTTTGAAGAGGGTAAAAAGTAGTGGAGGGCGTCTCTTGTTAACAGTCACTGAGCTTTGCCTCAGTGGCTCCCAAAAATCGACTAAGTTCTTTTTTGGATGGTAGGTCAAGGGATTCAAATCTCACAAACAGTGAAAAAGATTTAAAAGAAGTGTTAGAGTACTTATTTGATTTAGTCAAATCTACATACCTGCTAACACTATATAATAAATTAAGTTATACGAATGTTATCATTGCGAGAAAAAAAAAAGTGTCACCTGCTTGACACTTAAAGCAACGGGTGTACATCAACCATAATGGAAATGGTATAAATATTAAATCCTACTAATGGTAAAGAATCTTTTTTGGGATACCTTATTCACTCAAACTCATTGAGAAAATATTTACCTCCTTCATTTCAGTTCTTCCTGAATAGACTGTTGGAGCTTCTTTTGGAGGAATTAGCCCCGTTCTATTTTTTTTCTTTAGGTAAAAACTGGAGAAGCTTCCAGGAGTCGACTGGAAACCTACTCCAGCCAATATTCAGACTTAATTGCTGATTCTAGCCTCTGCATAGTTTATTTTCCCATGATGTTAAAAAAATTTGACAAATTTTGGTTTGAATCATTAGTGCAGAATAAATAATCGCCCGGAGCCATTTCGGACAAGTAAATTGCATAGATATCACATTTTGGAAATTTTGAAAAAAAACATGAACCGGCTTGCATCATGTATTTCAGAAAGTTTTTCTACTATTATGTGTATTTTATATAATGTGATTTGTGTGAGATAAAAAAATAAAAATGTATTAAAGAAAAATTCATTCATCCTTTTAGTTATCATCCCAAAAATAAGTCATGATTTCACATGTCAGTTTACATTTTTAAGGTAATAGATAATCCCAATGAATGCCCTGATTTCGAAGGTACAGTCAAAGGCAACACGCAACCACATATTACAGAGCAAAATCTGTTAATAAGGAATTAAATTTCTTTATTGAAAGAACAAGTGTGTCTGAACTGAAGACTATTTTTTAAAAAAATTAAAATAATATTATAGTACTTTTGTGATATGATATATGTAAAATAATAAGGTATTTAAAAAATAAAAAATAATAATTAAAGAACATATTTTTATGCAATCAACAATTTTCCCAAAAAAAAAAAACCTATCAAAAAATGACATACGTCCGCTATTAAGAGCTCAAAACACCTAACAATGTGAAAATGGAGAACGACAATATATAAGTCGTATTGAGTGCAAGGGCACTTACACGTGATACATCATAATATGTGATAAAATAACAAATTAAACGCTAGAAACTTTAAATTAAGTTTGTGTTCTGAGATTGGAACTTGTTATTTGATTACTAATGTTCGTTTATTTCATTCGACAACAACGTGCACATTTTTTAAAATTTTTTCATCTAGCGATAAATGAAATTTAAGAAGTGTGGAGCAGACAGGGAATTGGACACCAAGATCTCTAATTCCTCCGCATTTAAACCACAGCAGGGGAGCCGTGACCTATGACCAGCAGGAGCAATATTGTACACCTAAATGATGTTATTGTGGAAAGAAAATTATGGGGTTATTGTGAGGTTTTTGTGTTGTGAATGTATTGAAGTTATTTCTTATTCAAGTAGTAATCAATTTTATTCAGTAGCTTTAAAATATTTGTACCGTAAAAGAGACTGTTTGAAAGAAATTGGTTGTTTAGGGAGACCATGTAAGGAGAATGAGGATTTGTTGTAATTTACAGGGCAATGTAAAGGAAAAAGGATAGTTTTCAAAATTGAGGGGATGCAACTACGATAAAAGCATAAAAAAAATTTAAATAGTTTCAAGGTTATATTTTTAATTTTGTAAAGTTGAAGGGGGCAAGTGCCCATCTTCAGCCTCACGTGGCTCCGCCACTAACCAATCTATTCTCTGGAGCAGGACATTATACGCAAGTTCGGCGCGAAATGATTAAGCATGTGAATAAATTTTTTGAGCAGTCGTCAATGGTATCGTGTGATAAGCACATGAATAAAACTAAAGAAACATCTGTAAGTTTTGGCTGGCCTAATCTTATTTCAGTAACGTCATTAGGATTTCGTTAAATTAATAATCAACCCACGGTAATTATTCAAGACATCAATTAGCACCAGTTAGAAATAAAACCTTGTTTGAAAAGCTATTTTACTCTAAAAAAAATTTATATTTTTTATAAATATATTTTTAAATTATTATTTTATTTCACATATATTAAATTATTAATGTATTTTTTTTTTACAGAAACTCCGAAAAATGGTAATCCACAAGGACTATAGTTTGTGCGCTGACTCGTTAAAGTACGAATGACAAATGCCATCCAGAAATTATGACTTTTGGGTTTTGACGTCTAAGCTTTTTCTGGTGGCAGGTGGAGTTGAGTCATCCGATTTAATATTGGAGATTGAGCAACATACTCAGATAGGCAGAAGCAATTATCATTTAAAAAAAAAAGGAAGCAATTATTATGGATAATTGGTGGCCAAAAATTAAAGTTGAGAAAAAAACGGGAGAAAAAGATAGAAGCCATATGGGTTGAGTATTTGATTTTCTTAGCCACTAATGACTTCCATCTCATACTTCACAAAATCATTCTTATCCTCCGATTCGTCAAGCTCCTTTTCTGACGTTGCTTGATTTGTTAGGCACAAGTCCATATCCAAAAAGAAACGGACAGAAAATAATTTTTAAAAAAATGGAGATAGATTCGGGGTGGGTAGTTAAATTAATCCGTTTGCAGGTGTGTATTTTCGGAGTTTATATAAAATTCTACTATAACTTACTGCAGAATTGGTATTGTAAACCGTGCTATGCACGGATTTACGTTTAATGTAATAATAATAGTAAATGAATTATTTAAATTAGTTACATGAAAAAAATGTTTAAATTTTTTTTTTAAAATGCCATTTTAATATCTAGTTTATATTATATTTATGTATCTTATCTAGAACCTTAAAGCATATTAAAAAATGAGTAAATTTTATATATATTGACGGTATATACACTATCACGGTTGAATATATGACATATGCAAAATTTGAGTTTCAAATTCAAATTTGGATTATGTGTCATGCATCTAATAGTGAAAATGTATACTGATGCGAGACGCGGAAGCTACTTCGGATCTAGAGGAACACGATGAAGATTTGATAGAGTTGAACCCGAACTTGGACCACTCAAGAACAGATTTAACGGTAGAGGACGCCACAATCAAGTGTGTGTGCTTGATTGATAAGTCAAGAACAGCCTAGGATCAACTCTAGGATGTTCAACTTAACTTTCACAAGCTAAGGGAATTTGCCACAACGAATGGACGAAATTCTGGAAATTTTATTCAATACTCTCAAAAACTGACCCGTACGGCTCAGCGAGGGTACTTAACTGCGGCTCAGCCCGCCGTTTGGAGCTTGAACACTTGCATCTTCAATTGTAAGCAGCATTTTAGTAGTCGTGCAAGGATATTCCAACTCAATTCCTTCAATGGCCGGTTTTTCTTAGGCTTGGACGGCACGGACCAAGGCTTGGAGGGACTCCTTGAATCTCTTAACTCGTGCTCGTGTCACTGGGCCTTGAGCCACCTTCACAGGGTCTACTTGAACACTTTGGGCCTCGTGCTCAACCGCATCATATACACTGTCAGTGTATAGAAGATTAATTTTTAAAAGATATGAACAAAGATCACAAACATACCTAAAGAAATACTAAAAGCACACCAAATACAACATTATTATCGTTCCCTTCCACATTATCTCTTTTTGCACCACTTCCCCTCAACATTGCTCTACTATTCATTGCTCTCTTCTTCACCTTCCTAACCCAAACTTTCCACATCTCTCCAACTCTTTTCCCTCTCACAACCTCTACCTTTCTTTCACCTACTTTACTTCTATCAAATTGCGCAATCTCTTACTCAATTTCGCAACTTATTTATCTTCTATTCTACTACTCTTTCAACCCATTTATAGTTGTAAATAATGACCAATTTTCAACTCGTTCTTTAACAAATGAGTATGGATATGCAATTTTATTAATTTCAAATAGGTAACCCAATTAAATCTATTAATTAGTGGCTATTAAATGGACGTAGAGTCAAATTCATTAGTAAGTAAATTTAAATCACTGCCAATACAATAATCATATTCTACTTTTAGCAAAGGCATATTTAACGTTCTTTTCCTATTCTTTAATTTTCATTTTTTTTAATTTTTGTTAAAGTTCATTGTACTTCTTCCCTCTCTTCCATCAAAGTTTTCATTAACTCATGGACTATTAATTGAATTATTGCATTCATACCTAAATTATTTTGAGATTCTTGTAGAATGTAAAATTTGAAACTCACCATTATTGGTTCTCTGTGTAATTTTTTTAGGTAAAAATTCATTTATCAATATAATGTGTTTTTATTTTTTGTTGATTACAATGATATCTTATTTTGTTGCTCAAAGAATATGGGAGAAAAAATAAATAAATTTTGTAGTGAATCATCAGTGGGTAAGATAACCAAAACCATGTAAAACTATATTCATTTAACCCACATAAATCCACGTCCTTAGTGTCCAGAACTGCACCCCGAGGGTATTCATCTCCAAATAACTCTGAGTGCAAAGCACGAGTGTCCAGAATAGCTTTGAAGTCTCAGAGCTGCCCCATGTCGACATCCACATCGCGAAGATCAGAAGTCGAAAGCCGCCTGCGGAAGCAAGCATCCTGCTTATGTGGAGACTAGGCTAGGGTTGCCCCCGCAGAGTGACTAAGCCTTTTTCCTGTCGTGAGAACAACGTCATTGCCCGCTGCAGCCAAACTTCCCAGAGTAGCAAAAGAACTAACGAGGACCAGCGCGCCAGCTCCCAGCCCAGAGCTGGAAGAAGCGATCCCACCTTGATCTCCCTTGCTGCTGCCGAGGTCCAATTCGGCCAGTTGTCCAGAATGCACAGCCGAAGAGGAGAGCATGGGCGGATCTAGCATTGCCTCCAACGACCTGGAGCACTGCATCGATGGGTCGACGCGGCTCCTTCCTTCCGAGGGGACCCCTTTGATGAACTTGTCTTGGCTGGGTTCTATTGGGTCGGGATCGCTGAATCACATTCGTACGGTTATGCCAGCGATTGTCGTTTGGTTTCTCTGGAAAGCGCGTAATTGTGCGCGGCATGAGTGTAGACACCAAATTTTTGGTGTAATTTCATTTTTAGTTTTTTTATTTGTCGTGTTCGTTTTTTAGTTTTAGTTTCTAGTTTTATTTTTATTTTTAAGTTTTATCATAGAATTTCTTGGAAAAAGGGAAAGAGAGAAAGAAAAGCATTCAAAAATATGTTCAGTTGTTTGGGATTTAATTTCAATGTTTTCTTGAAAAAAGAAGGGAAAAAGAAAAATAAAGAAAAAGAAAGAAAATTAGCATTTCGTTAGCATTTCTGCGTTTATTTTTTTTAGTAGGTAATTAGTTATCTATATTAATTAGTTATTATTAAAAAAAAAATGGTGCGGCATGCACGCTGCAATTTTTTTGCAGCGTGCAAAGGACAGCCACGAAGCTACTTTGGAGGGCTGGATTTTGAGACCAAGCAGGCCTTTCATCCTCACCATTGGGGTGAGGGTTTAGAAGGTTGAGAGCTGGATATAAAAGGCAAAGGAAGGAGTAGCCGCAAAAAAGAAAAAAAGGCGGAGAGAGTTTCTGGGAGAAGGGGAGAGAGGATTAAGAGATGACGGCTGCTGGAGGAAGAAAAGACTGAGAAGCAAGAAAGAAGAGGGTCGGGGGGGAGTGAAATAACAGCAAAGGAAAAGAAAACAAGAGGGAGAGCTGGGGTTTTGACAAAGGGCAGGGGATAGAGAGATTGAAAGGGACGGCTAGAATCTTTGAAGGAGAGAGGTTTTGGTGTGAGCCGAGAGCAAGAAGGAGAGACCGAGAGAACCAGGAAGTCAGGGAAAGTGAAGCCACGTGAAAAAGAAATCAAGCGAGAAGGAACCAAGGACAGAAGAGGCCACTTCATCAGCGCAAAGGGCATCTAGTGGGCTCTCGATTCCAGGGACAGTGCGATAATCCTGAGGTAAATCCAGTTTAGCTTCATGAAGGTTTGAGTTCATCACATCTGTCTTGCATCTGTTAGTTCATCTTTTTCTGTAGTTACTGAAGCTTTCTAAAGCTTTAGGGCAAGTAGATGTTCAATGATTGCATGATCTGGCTAAAAGGCAGCAACTTTTGATGAACCTAGCTTTTGTTTACCACAAGTTTCTTTCTTTTCTGCATTTCTGTGATTGGCACCATGGTTAGACCTTCAGGAATTAGACAATGTTATGAGGGTTGTGTGATTTTAAATGGGCTGAGATCATTACGGTGGGATTTGTCTATTGTGAAGCTTGTCTGAGCTTTCTCTCTTTCTTCGCACGAGTAGATTTAGTTTTGGTTGAAATGGCTGCAGAAGATTCCCAGGTTATGCGTGTCCTCTGTTCTGTTTTTTCATGCTGAGATCCCAAAGTTTCACATTGGCAAAATTGGAAGAATGTTTGAGGGTCTTGTTGCCTGAGTTTGGATGGTTTCTACTGAGGTTGTTTGCGTATAAATTTGCTGCAGCAAGTTCAGAAATGTTCAGCTTGTTGCGCTGATATGTGTTGACTGATTTTTCTGGAATGGCTAAAATTTTGTTTTGGTTGGGTTTCTTCCTTTGGGTCTGTTTTATCTAAGTCTTTATCATACCGCAAGCTGGCTGCCGATTCCTTTTGCATAAAATTCATGTTCCCAGATATGCATGCCAACACATTTGAACTAAGATAAGAGAAGTAAAGGCTGCTGCATCCGGTCTTACTCTTTGCTGTTTTCTTTCCTGCAAATTGTTCACCAAATTTCGGCCATCCAACTTGATGTCTGATCTTATGTGGAAAGAAGAATTGGCTGGGTGAGGATTGTTTTAAGTTGGCATGTTTGGGTTCTTAAAACCTTTGAATCATGTTCCAATGCTTTGCTGCAAAATGAACAACCAATTGCTGAACCACCCTTGTATATTTTCCAGAATTTTTGCATGATCTTGTCCTAAGTCTTTTGCTTGTTTTTATAGTGGTGGTTATGTGTTTTGCTTAGCTTAAAGTTGTAGGTTTGTTTTTTTGAAATGTATAATCTCAGTTGTGATTAGGAAAGCTGCATTTGGAAACGTAAATTGCAGCAAGTTTGTTTTGATTGCAGCAGTCTTCTTCCTTCTTGCATAAAGGCTTCATAAGTATTTGCATAATTTCTTTTCAATTTCTTTTTGCTTGTTAGAGGTGGAGCTGGTTTGTTTAGTTGCTTATCCAAAGTTGGGATAGATGAAAGGGTTAGTCAAAGCTGCTTAGAATTTGTTTAGGAGATGGAAATGCAGCCAGCAGTTGTTCTAATTTCAAAAGATGTTCATTGCAGAAAATTGTGTTTCCTACGTATGCATGCATGGAAAAATTCTGAGTATTGCACTTTGATCCTCCAAGTCCTCCTTTGTTTCACTATGACCCAACAATTGAATAATTTCCTCAATTTGGTCCTTGACAATTTTAATTCTACAACTTCATTGCTTGTTTGCTTTAAGTAATTACTATGTGTTGTTTCAATTGCATTTAATTCATGACTTTAGGGGCTTTATGACCAATGAGCTTGTGTTTGCCTATTTTCTTTAAATTTCCCAAATAAATTGGTACCTTGACCATTTCTTTTATTTTGGAGGATAAATAAGTGATTTCACTTCATTGGGGCCCAATTGCAAGGGAGGTAACCTCTATCTCCTTAACTTTCATTTCTCCTACGTGCTCCTACGTGTTATGTGAATATGCATGTCTACTTCGCTTTCCTTGCCCTTCTTTAATTCCTTTCATTTATTTCATTTACTTTTGCTTTTTATTTAAGTTATTCATTATGGGGTATGTGTACACCTCTTGGCTTGTAATAGATAGGGCTTGGAGGAGCATTCAATGAAGACCTATCGAAGTCATGTGCCTAGCTAGCAAATGTAATAGTTAGGGCTTTAATCGTCTTATGTGTCTTGCATGCTTAGTTGCTACGTGTTAATTTGCTTTGTTAGGGCCTTGCATCTAGTCGAGCATGCTAAATGTTATGTGCTATGTGTTTATGAGTGTTTGGCATGTCTACTCGCTTTCCATAGCCATGAATGAATGTGATGGATGAATGTACGTTTCCGCTAGCCCAACGCTAGTCGGAATTCATAGAAAGGGCTAGTCCAACGCTAGACCCAATAGGATTTTTCCTTTGTTTTTCATTAATGCATTATTTGCCTGTTCACTACATATCATGCATTTTTCCTTAGTTTTATCATTTGGCATGCTCCTCGAACCCCTTTTCCCTTCATTTTAGGATTCTTGCATCTCATGCTAGTTAGGGTACATTTGCCTGAAGAGTCCCCTTCTGATAAGGGAAACGAGCGAGTGTGGCTACTCGATAGCCTTAGCACGCTAGTTTTGCTTTCTAATCAAAGGGAAAATCGAAGTCGAAAAGTTAGGAGTCATTCCCATACCCGACCTGATGCATTCCTTTAGGTTCATTCATTCTCATTTATCACTTACTCATTTTTTCAATTCACATTTCCTCATCACTTTTCTTTTCCTTATTGTTCATTTTGGTTTCTACTTCACAAAATTGCACTTAATTACACCTATATGCACTTATCACTATATTTCATACACTTGCACACAAACACTTGGATTTTTCATACAATTTCACACATGCACCTTTTCATACACTTGCACACAAACACTTGGATTTTTCATACAATTTCACACGTGCACCTTTTATACACTTGCACACTTGCACTTTAGCCATCATTTGCATTAATCGACCTCTATAAGGTTTTCCTTTATTGGCCGCCACAATTCATGTGGTTGGGACCAAAAACCTTACAAGAGACATTTTAGAATTTAGGTTTGCATTTTTTCTTTCTTTTTGCATTCATATAGACATATCCAACACACGATACATACCTTGGGTAGAAAAGTTAGGAAGAGTAGGGCTAAATCACGCAACTAGCCTTGGATAGGTCGAAGGGGTGCCTTGGATTTTTATCCTTGCCTTCCCCTTCGTCAAATGTGACTCCCGAACCTTTTTCGTTGGTTTACGTGGACTAGGAGTCGTTCAAAAGGGGTTTCTTTCTATCTTTCCTTTAGAAAATTTCTTTTTGGGTGACTTGGTACACCCTAACTCTATACCAAGTGGCGACTCCATTTTTCATTAAAAACCCCCTTTTGAACTTTGTTTGGCCAAATCGTCGCATTCTCAAGTCCCATAGCCTTTTACTTTTCATTTACACACGTTCACATTCCACTACACATTTTCACACCACACATCATCATCAAAAAGTGGGGCGCGACAGTTGGCGACTCCACTGGGGACTTCCTAAGTGGGTCCGAGCATTTGATTTAGCTACTCTTTTCCTTTTTCTACCCTTTTTATGCATAGCATTTGGATATTAGGGTACATTTTTCCTTTTTAGGACTTTTTGCCTCGCGCACGTATCAAACTACTCCCTCACTCACGTACGTGTGATTGGTTGATTGGATGTATGTTTACTTGTTTATCTCGCGCTTGCATTGCATTTGGGAGGGGGTGTGTCACCTTTAGAGCCTCGCGTTGGTTCTCAACCCCTTCCCTCAAAATAGGGGAACACTTCATACGTGCACGTTTACTTGCTTTTATCCCATTTTATTTTGTTTTTCGTGGGCGTTATCCCACACCGCCTTGTAGGATTAGGATTGATTGCCTTGGGTAGGCGGATGGTGTGCACTGCGCCCATAGCGCTACTTAAGGGATCACTCGAGCCACCGATCGAAGGCCTTGGGAGTGATGACCCTTTGCCTTTAGGTCTGAAGGCTTGGGAGCCGAAACCTTATCGAGTCTAGTTGCATTAGTGAGCCCCAGCCTCATGCATCCATTATAGAATTTTCCTAGGTTAGAGTCGGCCTCACCCTTTTTTAAGCACATTAGGCACGAGGGAAGGGGTTCTACCCCTTTTACTTGTTTTTATTGTATCTCTTTTCTTAAATTGCTCCCAATGTGTTATGTGTACTATCAACTGCACTAACCATTTCATTGTTTTCTTGGTCTGCATTCATGTGCCTTAGCAATAAGAGGCCTTTTTGGCACTCTTTTAGTGACTCACCCATTAGATAACTCACATGTTTAAATTTCAGTCATTATACTTAATAAATACATTTCATTTTAGACCTTTTCCCCCTCGATGCATTATTTATGTCCTTTAGGCCATATTTGTCACATATTTACATCGCTTTAATAAATGGCATCATGCATAAACCATAGAAAGGGAATGCCACATAGGGAATCCTGTGTTTAGGAATAAGCCACCTTGTGTCTCGGATACTTAATCCAAAGAGACTTGCACGTTTACATTTTGTACCATCCAAAGGGGTAGTGCACAAGGTAAGGTAGGATCCGATCGTTTTCATAGAGTGATCTTTGGAATATGAGCATCTAATAATCACTTTTTGGCCATTTTATCAAAATTGGTAAAAATCCCTTGCTTGAAGGACATTAATTTGAAGAAATTCACAAATGATTCCTCCTATTGAGACGATAAATAAATTGAGGCCAAAATTTGATTTTTAGAAGGTCATAGACTAATGCACCTCAATAATTTTGAAATAACCAATGGCCGGACAATTCAATCCCTTTTGCCAATTCATTCAATAAATCGTCAATCCATTTGACCATTTTACCCTTTTTAGGGTCACCTGGTCGATTTTCGAATAAATCATCAATTCATTTGATCAATTTACCCTTTTTAGGGTCACCTGGTCGATTTTGAATAAATCGTCAATTCATTTGACCAATTTACCCTTTTTAGGGTCATTCGGCCGATTTTTGAATAAATCACTAATTCAATTTCATTCATTTGTCCAATTTACCCATTTTTAAGGCAACCGAGCCGATTTTGAATAAATCAAGTTTCGTTCAATCTATTTGATCAATTTACCCTTTTTAGGGTGATCTGGTTAATTTTGGATAAATTAAATTTCATTCAATTCATTTGACCTGTTTCCCTTTCTAGGGTAATCCGGTCGATTTTTAATAAATTGTCAATTTCATTTGACCAATTAGGATTTCAATGTCGAATTTCAAAATGGAAAACCTAGTCGATTTTGAGAAAAGCATCCACTACTATTTGATCAGTTGGAGTTTTGACCCGTGCATCCCTGAGAAAATTGTCAAGACGAATTCCAATCTCTTCGATAGGAAGTTCGTCAAGGTCAAACCCGTGCGTTTTTGCAAGTTCTTTTATCGATCAAAAGTGATCAGTCCCTTCGGACGAGGTCCTCATTTTGACAAACGTCTCTTCTCATTCCAATGGGCCAAATTTTTCAAATTATTTTTCACTCCATAAGCTGATTGGATCCATCAGGTATTGTATAGTGCCTGCTCTGGAGGATTGCATTTTCATGCTAGGCCTACCCTTGGCACAAAAAGGGTTCCCCCATAAGACATGCATATCGATTTTATATTCTTGCTTACTAACTCAGGGTATTTTTCTTTTGTTTTCCCCCTTCCCCTGCATTCGTAAAAATACTCCAATAAAGGGAAAATATTTTTCTATATCTGATGACACTTCTGATCTAATAAAGTGTCAAAATTGCAAGTATTGTGTGATTCTTGAGCAGATCCTACAATGAAAACATAACTGATCTATCTGAAAGCTCTACGCTAAAGCCTCTGAGAGATTTTGTAATTATTTTTCAAAGGAAAATTCTGTTTATTTGATTTGTTAATACATTTTGTTCCAAAAGAAAATGAGATGAAAAGTGTATATGTGGAGCTCTTCACAAGTTCCTCTCTTCGCATTGTATTATGATTGAACGACAAATTTTGTTTTAATCTTGTTAGTAATAAAGTTTTGGACAAATATTGTTTTGTGTATATTCATGTACATTTCATTCTTTAGCTCATTAAGAGATTTCATGATGAATTTTAAGAAATAAGACCGAATTGAGAGTTTTTTCAACCTGCAACCTGAAAATTCGCAAGTGTATGCTTTCAAAAATCCTTGTGTACACTAGATTGCTGATCCAAGCTACACAATAAGAGTGTTCAAAAATTAAAAGAGGTCACTCAGAAGGCCCATGAGATACCTTTCTCCTGCACTTAATCCCAAAATAAAGTCAGTCACGTTGATTGATAAATTGGGGCAACTTTTGCTTGAAAATGTTCGAGGTGTCTAATCCGATTCATTCACATCTAAGTGAAAGCAAAAATGAGCATTATTCTTGTTTGTTTTGAAAATTTGGAATGATACTTTGAGCATTCGTTTCTCTACCTATACAGATTTTATCATTTGCTCTTCCATTTGAGCCTTAAAAGAATAATTTCGTTTCAAATAAGAGCCTTAATGATCACTACCCTACATTGGGAAGATTTTCAAAAAGGAATGAATTCTCAACGAGCCAATTCGTTTACTTGGTTAACATGAGGCGTAAGAATGATACATTGGCCATCGTTTCTACAACCTAAACACCATTTATCCCTTGCATCCTCATTTGAGCCAAAAATTGGTGGTTTTTTCGAGTGCACATATGATCGTACCCCACATTGGGGAAGGAGATTGGGGAATTTTGAAAAAGAAAAAAGGAAAAAGGAAAGGGAACCGCGAATTGGGGAAATTTGATTCTACCAGGGTTTCAATTTTTGAAAAGAAAAGAAAAGAAAAAAAGACAAGTTCTGTCCGGTGGATCGCCTATGTTTCACAAATATGGATGAACAAGGGTCTTCCTCAGTCAGTTAAGTCAGATACATGCCAGAAATTTCGCATTAATGAAAGTTTGCTTTCAGAGTTATTGTAAGGAACGGAATACAAGTCAGGCCATCTTCTTTTTCAATTAAACATTCTATCCCTAGTTATCCCTTTTGAGCCTTCAGAATAAATTATTTCGTTTGGCAACCCCTGAGAATCGCAAACCCCACACTGGGGCAAGTTTGAGTTGGAAAAGAAAAATTTCAAGAAGTGAAAAAGTGAAAAGTAACAAAATCAAAAACAAAAGAAGAAAAGAGAACCTCAGTTCAAAAAATAAACTGGGGCAAATTTCAAAGAATGGCAAAAGGCCGAAAAGTCAAAAGGAAAAATGAAAGAGAAAAGCCTCAAGTGAGCATAAACTGGGGCAAATTTTGGTTTAGCCCTAAAATAGGGCTGGCGCAACAATGCGATCTCAGATTCTTCAAACCACTTTTGAAATCTGCCTTCAAGCCTTAACTTTCCTAAGCACCCCACCTGACCCCATTACAAAAGCCGAAAGTCCTGACTTCTGTTCTTTGCAATGGCCCCGTCAAGGAAATTTCTGATGCCGAAAGTTTTAGCTGTATTTCTGAATTGCCTGAGTATGGGTTTGACGCTACTCACCATGTGAAAACCCGCCAAGTTGAGGGAAAGGGGGAAAGAGACAAAAGCAAAGCAAGAAGAGTAAATGCAAGAAAATGCAGAAAATTCGACGCTGAAATCCCTGGTGAATGATGAAAAGAATACGAACAAATTCTGAGATTTTTGAGTTCAAAATAGGGGTAATTTTGAGGAAAAATGCGATCTTCGGTGCAATGTCCTTGAAAATTATTTCTTTAACTATCGTCTTCAAGCCACATTACAAGCTAATAAAGTCCATCGTTGACTTATTCCTTCATGACAATCCAAAGTGACGATTATGCTCGTAAGAAATCCATCAATCATTTGTGATCATGGGAGTATAACCAGTTTTCACAGGTTTAGCTATCGCTTCTACCCATTTTGTTGCAAGCCTATAAAGCTTGTATGTTGACTAAGTTTTCTTAAGAAATAAGGGTGACAAATTCTTTGCTTTCACTAAGATGTGGTATAGAAAGGATTACACACAATTTGGGCACAAAATAAGACAAGTCTTGACCTTCCATTTCCTTTAGCCATTTCCAAATCAGAAATAACACCCCATTCGATTAGCCCTGAAAGATGAGCCAACAAGAAGTGGTGACCCGCCACTCTGGGCACCGATGCTAAAAGTGAGGATGAAAATTTGGTGTTATTCTGAGAGATTCATCATGAAATTTCGCCATGAGTTCAAAACTCAACGTTCAAATTTCTTCACGTTGTATATATGATTACTTTCTAAGTTTTGGAAAGTGTGATTTCTCTTGGTTCAAATAAATGGAGAGACATCCAAACCAATTTCTTGCAATCAAATGGGCCATACTGGGGCAAAATTTTTATTTCCAAGATTTCACAAAATAAGCCCACACTGGGGCAAATTTTTTATAGTCCATTTGAGGATTTCGTCAAAGACTCAAGCAAGACTTTCAAATCAATCACGCTGCCTTTTTCATGAAAATTTGAGTGCATGTAAGCCCCCTGTGCAGGTATTCATAGTTGAAATCGACGAAGGAGCATTCGGTGATGTGGAAGGCCGATGCCGAAGAAAGAGAAGAAAGAGGGGAAAAAGGGCCCTACACTGGGGGCAAATTATTTTTGAAAAAGATTCTCTCAAAAAATCAGAAAAATTCAAAAGTCAGAAATCAAAAATCGAGTTCAAATTCTTGTTTCTTGGAAAATCAAATTTAATTTCTTGTTTCTTGACAAATCAAATTCAATTTCCCGCCAACCTCGGCAGAACTGGGTTTTATCCCACTGACCATTCACAAACTTCACAAAAATCACGTTGGAGCCGGGTTTTATCCCGGCAACCTCGGCAGGCTCGGGTTTGGTCCCACTGTCCGATTGTCAAGACATTTTCACAGCCACTAGAGCAGAGGTTAGTCCCGCCAGTGTGCATTTCATTTACACAGCCACTGGAGCAGAGGTTAGTCCCGCCAGTGTGCATTTCATTTTCACAGCCACTGGAGCGTGAGGTGAGTCCCGCCAGTGAGCATTTCATTTTGTATCGCCACTAGCCGTTGGTTCAGTCCCACTAGTGCGCCTTTCATTTTACCCTGCCGCTAGCCGTGGGTCAGTCCCACTAGCGTGCATTCCATGATTTTAACTTTATTCGGGTCAGTCCCATGATTAAAAGCTTGTTCGGGTCAGTACCATGATTAAAAGCTTATTCGGGTTAGTCCCATGATTAAAAGCTTGTTCGGGTCAGTCCCATGATTAAAAGCTTATTCGGGTCAGTCCCATGACTTTAAGTTTATTCGGGTCAGTCCCATGATTTTAAGGTTGTTCGGGTCAGTCCCATGATTTTAAACCTCTTATTCAGGTCAGTCCCATGATTTTAAGTTTATTCGGGTCAGTCCCATGATTTTAATTTTGTTCGGGTCAGTCCCATGATTTTAAATTTTGTTCGGGCCAGTCCCATGATTTTCAATTTTATTCGGGCCAGTCCCATGACTTTTAAAGCTTATTCGGGTCAGTCCCATGATTTTAAATTTTGTTCGGGCCAGTCCCATGATTTTCAATCTTATTCGGGTCAGTCCCATGATCTTCAATTTTGTTCGGGTCAGTCCCATGATTTTAATTTTGTTCGGGTCAGTCTCATGATTTTAAATTTTGTTCGGGTCAGTCCCATGTTTTAATTTTGTTCGGGTCAGTCCCACGATTTAAATTTTCTTGTTGGGGTCAGTCCCATTTTAAACTCTTGTTTCGGGTCAGTCCCGTTTTGAATTTTCTGTTCGGGTCAGTCCCGTGTTAATTTCATGTTTGGGTCAGATCATTTTTGCAGCCGAATAACACAGGTAAGTATTTGGTGTTTACTTCTTTGTCTCAAGTTTTTTCAAAACTCAGACAAAGAGGGGCAAACTGTAGACACCAAATTTTTGGTGTAATTTCATTTTTAGTTTTTTTATTTGTCGTGTTCGTTTTTTAGTTTTAGTTTCTAGTTTTATTTTTATTTTTAAGTTTTATCATAGAATTTCTTGGAAAAAGGGAAAGAGAGAAAGAAAAGCATTCAAAAATATGTTCAGTTGTTTGGGATTTAATTTCAATGTTTTCTTGAAAAAAGAAGGGAAAAAGAAAAATAAAGAAAAAGAAAGAAAATTAGCATTTCGTTAGCATTTCTGCGTTTATTTTTTTTAGTAGGTAATTAGTTATCTATATTAATTAGTTATTATTAAAAAAAAAATGGTGCGGCATGCACGCTGCAATTTTTTTGCAGCGTGCAAAGGACAGCCACGAAGCTACTTTGGAGGGCTGGATTTTGAGACCAAGCAGGCCTTTCATCCTCACCATTGGGGTGAGGGTTTAGAAGGTTGAGAGCTGGATATAAAAGGCAAAGGAAGGAGTAGCCGCAAAAAAGAAAAAAAGGCGGAGAGAGTTTCTGGGAGAAGGGGAGAGAGGATTAAGAGATGACGGCTGCTGGAGGAAGAAAAGACTGAGAAGCAAGAAAGAAGAGGGTCGGGGGGGAGTGAAATAACAGCAAAGGAAAAGAAAACAAGAGGGAGAGCTGGGGTTTTGACAAAGGGCAGGGGATAGAGAGATTGAAAGGGACGGCTAGAATCTTTGAAGGAGAGAGGTTTTGGTGTGAGCCGAGAGCAAGAAGGAGAGACCGAGAGAACCAGGAAGTCAGGGAAAGTGAAGCCACGTGAAAAAGAAATCAAGCGAGAAGGAACCAAGGACAGAAGAGGCCACTTCATCAGCGCAAAGGGCATCTAGTGGGCTCTCGATTCCAGGGACAGTGCGATAATCCTGAGGTAAATCCAGTTTAGCTTCATGAAGGTTTGAGTTCATCACATCTGTCTTGCATCTGTTAGTTCATCTTTTTCTGTAGTTACTGAAGCTTTCTAAAGCTTTAGGGCAAGTAGATGTTCAATGATTGCATGATCTGGCTAAAAGGCAGCAACTTTTGATGAACCTAGCTTTTGTTTACCACAAGTTTCTTTCTTTTCTGCATTTCTGTGATTGGCACCATGGTTAGACCTTCAGGAATTAGACAATGTTATGAGGGTTGTGTGATTTTAAATGGGCTGAGATCATTACGGTGGGATTTGTCTATTGTGAAGCTTGTCTGAGCTTTCTCTCTTTCTTCGCACGAGTAGATTTAGTTTTGGTTGAAATGGCTGCAGAAGATTCCCAGGTTATGCGTGTCCTCTGTTCTGTTTTTTCATGCTGAGATCCCAAAGTTTCACATTGGCAAAATTGGAAGAATGTTTGAGGGTCTTGTTGCCTGAGTTTGGATGGTTTCTACTGAGGTTGTTTGCGTATAAATTTGCTGCAGCAAGTTCAGAAATGTTCAGCTTGTTGCGCTGATATGTGTTGACTGATTTTTCTGGAATGGCTAAAATTTTGTTTTGGTTGGGTTTCTTCCTTTGGGTCTGTTTTATCTAAGTCTTTATCATACCGCAAGCTGGCTGCCGATTCCTTTTGCATAAAATTCATGTTCCCAGATATGCATGCCAACACATTTGAACTAAGATAAGAGAAGTAAAGGCTGCTGCATCCGGTCTTACTCTTTGCTGTTTTCTTTCCTGCAAATTGTTCACCAAATTTCGGCCATCCAACTTGATGTCTGATCTTATGTGGAAAGAAGAATTGGCTGGGTGAGGATTGTTTTAAGTTGGCATGTTTGGGTTCTTAAAACCTTTGAATCATGTTCCAATGCTTTGCTGCAAAATGAACAACCAATTGCTGAACCACCCTTGTATATTTTCCAGAATTTTTGCATGATCTTGTCCTAAGTCTTTTGCTTGTTTTTATAGTGGTGGTTATGTGTTTTGCTTAGCTTAAAGTTGTAGGTTTGTTTTTTTGAAATGTATAATCTCAGTTGTGATTAGGAAAGCTGCATTTGGAAACGTAAATTGCAGCAAGTTTGTTTTGATTGCAGCAGTCTTCTTCCTTCTTGCATAAAGGCTTCATAAGTATTTGCATAATTTCTTTTCAATTTCTTTTTGCTTGTTAGAGGTGGAGCTGGTTTGTTTAGTTGCTTATCCAAAGTTGGGATAGATGAAAGGGTTAGTCAAAGCTGCTTAGAATTTGTTTAGGAGATGGAAATGCAGCCAGCAGTTGTTCTAATTTCAAAAGATGTTCATTGCAGAAAATTGTGTTTCCTACGTATGCATGCATGGAAAAATTCTGAGTATTGCACTTTGATCCTCCAAGTCCTCCTTTGTTTCACTATGACCCAACAATTGAATAATTTCCTCAATTTGGTCCTTGACAATTTTAATTCTACAACTTCATTGCTTGTTTGCTTTAAGTAATTACTATGTGTTGTTTCAATTGCATTTAATTCATGACTTTAGGGGCTTTATGACCAATGAGCTTGTGTTTGCCTATTTTCTTTAAATTTCCCAAATAAATTGGTACCTTGACCATTTCTTTTATTTTGGAGGATAAATAAGTGATTTCACTTCATTGGGGCCCAATTGCAAGGGAGGTAACCTCTATCTCCTTAACTTTCATTTCTCCTACGTGCTCCTACGTGTTATGTGAATATGCATGTCTACTTCGCTTTCCTTGCCCTTCTTTAATTCCTTTCATTTATTTCATTTACTTTTGCTTTTTATTTAAGTTATTCATTATGGGGTATGTGTACACCTCTTGGCTTGTAATAGATAGGGCTTGGAGGAGCATTCAATGAAGACCTATCGAAGTCATGTGCCTAGCTAGCAAATGTAATAGTTAGGGCTTTAATCGTCTTATGTGTCTTGCATGCTTAGTTGCTACGTGTTAATTTGCTTTGTTAGGGCCTTGCATCTAGTCGAGCATGCTAAATGTTATGTGCTATGTGTTTATGAGTGTTTGGCATGTCTACTCGCTTTCCATAGCCATGAATGAATGTGATGGATGAATGTACGTTTCCGCTAGCCCAACGCTAGTCGGAATTCATAGAAAGGGCTAGTCCAACGCTAGACCCAATAGGATTTTTCCTTTGTTTTTCATTAATGCATTATTTGCCTGTTCACTACATATCATGCATTTTTCCTTAGTTTTATCATTTGGCATGCTCCTCGAACCCCTTTTCCCTTCATTTTAGGATTCTTGCATCTCATGCTAGTTAGGGTACATTTGCCTGAAGAGTCCCCTTCTGATAAGGGAAACGAGCGAGTGTGGCTACTCGATAGCCTTAGCACGCTAGTTTTGCTTTCTAATCAAAGGGAAAATCGAAGTCGAAAAGTTAGGAGTCATTCCCATACCCGACCTGATGCATTCCTTTAGGTTCATTCATTCTCATTTATCACTTACTCATTTTTTCAATTCACATTTCCTCATCACTTTTCTTTTCCTTATTGTTCATTTTGGTTTCTACTTCACAAAATTGCACTTAATTACACCTATATGCACTTATCACTATATTTCATACACTTGCACACAAACACTTGGATTTTTCATACAATTTCACACATGCACCTTTTCATACACTTGCACACAAACACTTGGATTTTTCATACAATTTCACACGTGCACCTTTTATACACTTGCACACTTGCACTTTAGCCATCATTTGCATTAATCGACCTCTATAAGGTTTTCCTTTATTGGCCGCCACAATTCATGTGGTTGGGACCAAAAACCTTACAAGAGACATTTTAGAATTTAGGTTTGCATTTTTTCTTTCTTTTTGCATTCATATAGACATATCCAACACGCGATACATACCTTGGGTAGAAAAGTTAGGAAGAGTAGGGCTAAATCACGCAACTAGCCTTGGATAGGTCGAAGGGGTGCCTTGGATTTTTATCCTTGCCTTCCCCTTCGTCAAATGTGACTCCCGAACCTTTTTCGTTGGTTTACGTGGACTAGGAGTCGTTCAAAAGGGGTTTCTTTCTATCTTTCCTTTAGAAAATTTCTTTTTGGGTGACTTGGTACACCCTAACTCTATACCAAGTGGCGACTCCATTTTTCATTAAAAACCCCCTTTTGAACTTTGTTTGGCCAAATCGTCGCATTCTCAAGTCCCATGGCCTTTTACTTTTCATTTACACACGTTCACATTCCACTACACATTTTCACACCACACATCATCATCAAAAAGTGGGGCGCGACAATGAGGATGCGTCCTTCCAGGCCTTTCAGGTCATTCAGGACATTCATAGCTTTGTAGTGCAGCTGGGTCGGGCCGGAGTCCTTTTGCCCAAGCATTTCATTGGGGACCTGGAGCACCCATGGGCTCCAGATGCAGGTATTTGGCCCAAGCGGTTCAAGGTTTGTGCTGTGGCCTGGTCGAGACCTCCGCTCCACAGACTGAAACTCAATACGGACGCTAGTGTCTCTGGTGCAAGAGCTTCAGGTGGAGGGCTAGTTCGCAATCACACGGGGCTTTTGGTGTTTGCCTTTTATAAGGAGTTTGGGGAGGTAAACACTCTGACTGCCGAGGTTCTCTCAATATGGCATGGACTTTTGCATTGTAAGGATAGAAACCTTTCCGGTCTTCTCGTCGAGATCAACTCGGAGGCCTTGGTTCGTTTGTTGCAGTCTGGTGCCACAGCCAAATGGCCTTTGTGCAATACCTTGCGTAGAGCTCGGGGCTTATTAGCTGATTTGTCATCCACGGTGCGGCATGTCCTCCGAGTGGCTAATAGTTGCGCAGACAAAATAGCAGGGGGAAAGTTTCAAGCTCACTCTATCTTCTCCTCGGCCCAGCAGCTTCCGCCAACTGTTCAGGTAGCCATGCAAATGGACCGCTGGGAGGTCCCTTGTACTCGATCCTGGGTTGTAAAGTAGTCCTTCCTTATTGCTCTATGGCTATAGGCCTTTCTTCCACCCAGGCATTGTAATGTTCCTACTCGCTCTAATAAAGTAGGGGGTTGGCATCCCCACCCGCTGTCGGGTTTTGCCACATAAAAAAAAAAACCCACATAAATCGTCCATTTTGATAATTTCATCCAACTCACAACTACAGCCCCCTTTACTTTACTGCCTCCAACCCTATACTCCTGTCTTTATATTCCTTTTATTATTTAGGATTCGTTACTTCACTTTTACTCTTTCTAACCCTATATTCCTATCTTTCAAATTATTTAAGATTTGTTACCTCACTTTTCAAGTGTTTTTTTTCAAATAAAAAGTTAGAATTATAGCCATCAAGGAAAGTAATTAGGTATTACTTTGGTGGAATACTATTATTTTTTGTGACGACCACCCAAGATATTTGTTTTAAAATTTTTAATAAAAACTCCAAAAAAAACCATCTAAATGCCCCTTTTATTAATTTAAAATTCATATAAAAATTTTATCTAAATGCCCCTTTTTGATATACGTGTTATATGAAAAATTTTCAAAATAGATTTTTACTCATATCAAAAATTATCTAGATGATGTTGTATGTCAGAATGTTTATTTCATTGGTTGGAATAATCGTTTAATAGGATAAGTTTAAGGCTAAAAAAAATTGATTTAGTAGCAATAGGTTAATTGGTTAAAGAATGATATAATTGGACATGTCATCTCTGAATGTAGATGGCTCCTCCCTCGGCAATCCTGGGCACTCCGGGGTTGGGGGCATTATACGAGACCACAACGGCCACGTGAAGTGGACCTACTCTTCTTTCCATGGTTTCCATACCAATATGGAGTTGGAAGCTATGGCCCTGTTGGAAGGCCTCCAGCTATGCCTAGCACTAGGTTTCCTCAAAGTGGTAGTACACATGGACTCAGAACAATTACTCCGTTCGGTGCGGCAAATCTCCCCTACTCCTTGGAGGATAGATGGCATCATCAGACGAATACAATGGACGATGACAAAAGCAGATTTCATCTTGGAGCATTGCTATAGGGAAGTCAACTCAGCAGCGGACGCTCTGGCGAAACACGCGGCCTCAACTCACACATCTACCACTTACGATGCTACCACGCTGCCCAAGGATGTGAAAGGCATCTCCTCTCTAGATGTTAGGCATTTCCCTTACATACGCTTCCTGAAATCCCGTGTACCGGAGTAGTACTCCAAACCACTCGATCTTTTTAATAATAATAACAATAGTCTTTAAAAAAAAAGGATATGTCATCTGAATGTTTGACAAATCTATGTATATATCCGGAAGGAAAGTACTAAAAATGTTACTATGTAAATGATTAAAAAATGGGACTAATCACATTATTCTTCAGATTTGACAAATCAATCTTTATTAATCAAGGAGTAAAATGGGTTAAAGTGATAAAATTGTAAGGGCAAATTATCCAATTGGCCCTTGAACTCTTTGTCTAGGTAAAAATAAGCCCCTCATCTATTTTTTGCTGACTTTAAGCCCTCAAACTTGTAAAATTGGACACCCGTGACTCTTTTAGCCAGTTTCTCCGGTTTTGCAATCGGAAGGATAATTCACACGAATGCCAGTGTGTTTCTTCAAAGGGCATTTTTGTCCGCATTTTCTAAGCAAAAAGGGAATAATTCCTCCTTCTTCCCTCCATTTTTGCAAAACTCTCATTGCCGCCGCTTTCTCTCTCCACATTCTCTGCAGGAGAGTGATACCATTGCTCTTAGGAATCTCCCCACTAGCAGAGTCATAGCTATTCCTTCGACTGCCCAATTCTCCCCCATTCTGGACACCAGTCCTATCAAAATTAGCCGCTAAAACACTATTCTCGTCCAAACCTTCCAGTGGAAATGCCATTGCAGGCGCTGTTCTCGGCGAGACCACCATAGTTGTCTCCGGGGGACAATTCTGCAGTCAGCACCGTCACAATCATCGCCACTAAAATTTACTACTACAGCTAATCTATTACCAATACTAACACCATCTCCCTAAACATACCTGTAAGTTCCACCCAATCCTATCCAGCCATTGATTCTTAGTGGCAGCTCCATTAATAATATATTTTTAAAAAAAAAAAGAAGAATTCAAGAAAGAACAAAAAAAGAGGTTGAATCAGTAATCCGACATGAGTTGACTAATTTTGCCTTCTTCAGTAGCCATTTTCTGCTCCGAAATTTTCAACCATACGCAAATAGCTGTAAAGCTCAGCACCAGACTCAACAACCCACTTCCCAATCCGATCCCCACAATGGCTAGAACCGAAAGCCCTTTGCTGTTTGCTCCTCATCGGCGGCAATGGGTACCCGTACAGATCCTTATTCCTCTCGTAGGAGCTCGCATTAAACCTCGGCAGGTTCCCACTCCTATTTCCTAAGGACGAGGGTATCGGACCCGACAACTTGTTATTCGAAACATCGAAAACCGAGAGGCGGGCCGGCAATCCTTGCTGCTGAGGGATGAGCCCGGAAGGTTGGTTATCGTGGAGATCGATCACATTAAGATAGGCGCAGAGAGTGAGCTGTTGAGGGTTGGGCCGGAAAGGCGGTTAGAGGAGAGGTTCAGGACAGCAAGATTGACGAGGTATTGGAGGTCAGGGGGGATGGGGCCGGAGATGGCGTTGGAGGAGAGGTCGAGTGCTTGGAGATTAGTACAGTTGGAGATATTGGGGGAGATGGAGCCCTTTAGGGAGAGGTTGGAGAGGGAGAGTTTGTAAATCCGGCCGTTGTTGCAGGTAGCGCCTTGGAGGAAGGAGGTGAAGCCTTGGCAAGAGTTACCGAAGGTAGCTTTGATCCAGTTTTGGAGGTTCTTTAATGAGTCTTGAAGGGATTCACTGAGGCAGGTTCAGCATAACTCATCGTTTGGATCTGGCTCTGATGGCGGGAGTAGGGAGTAGGATCTCCGGGTTAAGCATGGTTGTTCCCTTTTGCTTAGAAAATGCGGACAAAAAAGCCCTTTGAAGAAGCACACTGGCATTCGTGTGAATTGGTCTTCCGGTTGCAAAACCGGAGAAACTGGCTAAAAGGGTCACGGGTGTCCAATTTTACAAGTTCGAGGGCTTAAAGTCAGCAAAAAATAGATGAGGGGCTTATTTTTACTTAGACAAAGAGTTCAAGGGCCAATTGGATAATTTGCCCAAATTGTAATGGGGTGAATGATTTCAATATGGGACTAATCAAATTATCCAAATTTATTTTCTTTAATTATAGCAGAAAAAAGGGTTAAAGTCTGAAAACAAACTATAAACGATTATTAAGCACTCATTTGAAGTGAGAAAGTTCTAAATTTTAAATTTGAATTGACATAGGATTAGTTGCAAATCACTATTTCAAACTTTTTAATTGAATTTATGTATTAAAATAAATAAAAAATTTAGAAAAAAAGTATGGGAGATTTAGAAGCCATCGAGAGGCCTTTACTAAAACCTCCCCTTGCAATACATACATACATACATACATATATACATATATATATATATAGATTTTTACAAAATTTTTCTTATTTTTCCTTTTCTTTTTCTTTCATTATTTCCCCTTTCTTTGCTCTCTTCTTCTTTAAAAATTTTGCGGTATTTTTAGAGGATTCCTGTTGACAAAGGTTCTCTGTGAATTAATTATTTTTAGAGGTATTTTTCAAAAACTATAGTGTAACATTATAAATGAAAAATATTCACTGCAAATGTATTTTGGGGATGTTTTTAAAGTTTAAAATTTTATTAGAATAGTTTAAAATTTTTGTTAGGTGCCTTTAGATATGTCAATAGATAGGGTCTGGATTAGAACCCTTTGATCTAGATCCAGATCCAGACCCATTAATTTTAGTTAAAGCCAAATATTATAGATCTAAAAAGTAAACCCAAACCAGAAATCACATGAATTTGGGTATGCAATGAGTATCCATTGGTTTGGGTATCCATGGGTATTTTTTTTCTCAACATATAGTAAAGAACTGCAGTAAAAATATTGTAAAAATATATAGAGTTTAAAAATAACATAAATACCATTCAGTTTTTGTTTTCAAATAATAAAATCAACATTCACAATGCTAAATACAATATTAGGTGAGATTAGGTGGCATTTTCTTAGATTAAGAGCGTATCCTTTTATCTAATAGTTATGAAATCCTATTATATTCAATCTAATGGCAACAGAATATTAGATTATTTTATAAATTTACTTATATGTGTGCGTGTACAATTTATACTTGGATCTAGGTAGGATTTCGTTGGATTTAGATTTGGATATGGATCATAGAAAATCAAACCCTACCCAAATCTATAACTCTCTTACAAAGTTTGGGTCTAGATAGAGTTTAGATTTGAGAAATTAAACCCAAACCCTACCCCAAATATATTGGATTTGAATTGGATTAGGATAAAATCCGACCCATTGACATGTGCCTTACCATAACCTCCCACTACCACAACCAACACTACCGCCCATCTCTCTCCCTCATCCCCTCTCCTCCCATTAGTTTCCCGGGAGGCCAAATCTAGTCACAGAAGATTAGCGGGAGGGGAGGGGTGGAAGAGGTTAGGGTATTTGATTGCAGACCAAATCTGGGCATGATAGACTAGTGGGAAGGGAGGGGATGCGGGAGAGGTGAGGGTATTTGGTTGTGGGAGACTAATCAGGGGATGGAGGGGAAGGGAGGTGTGCAAGGAAGGGGAGGGGAAGAGGGAGAGAAAGTAGGAAGGACAGGGAGGGAAAGGGAATAGAGATGGGGAGGGCAGGAGAGGAGGAGGGAGAATAAGGGAGGGTGGTGGTGGTGGTGGTAGGTAGTGAGTAGAAGAAAAATCAGATGGTAGGAATTATTTTATTTTATTATTTTTAGTAGGTATATTTGAGATCTTATGGATTAGGTGGTTAGGAAGTGTTTTTGGAATGCATTATCATAGACTCCAAAAATAAAAACAAATAAATCTAAGTAGAGTTAAAGTTATTAAAAAACTTGTCCATTGAAAATACTCCTAAAAGCCTTTAATCTGCACAATCAGTTTGATTTCTTACATTCTTTTGTAGAATCACCCATATCTTCTTCAAATTTTCTAGTTTAGTTAAGAAGAACGGATGGATTAGTTTCTACAGTACTTAATCTTTTTTTTTTCCAGAAACGATAGAGATTTATTCTACAGTAGTTAATCAAGTAGCTCATTTGAAGTGATATGCAAAACAAGCACAATATTGTACAGGGCAAGTGAATGAGGTTCCAACTTTCTTTGCGAACATTAATTTGTAAAGACTCGTCAGTTTGATGAAATGAAATCTCATTTCTTCTGTGATGAATAAAAAAGTGGCCTGCGTAATTAGCAGAAATAATCTAATCTAGCTAGGCATAAGGTTTCAAATTCACAACTATACACTGCTAATTAAAAAGGATTAATCTTATATACACTATCAGTATGTATGCTATCATCATTAGATATATGACACATGTGCAAAATTTAAATTTGAAATTCAAAATTTGCTCATATATCATCCATCCAGCTGTAATAGTGTATATACTAACCGTGTATATAAAATTTACTCAATTGAAAAACCAATTAATAAGTTTGGTACATGTCGATCTAAAGAATTTATTGATTGCTCTTCTTCTTTTTTTTTGGTTTAAAGTATTGAGTGCCAGCGACGAGCATCAGATTCAAACTCTGACTGTTCGTAAAAATATATGTATATTCCTTCTGTTTGAGTTAATTTCTGAAATAATGTTACAAGTAACCAAAGCCGTCATTGGCTTCAGTTCCTCTACCTATCTTTCACACGAACAATCTTTTCCACTTCTCTCTTAGTTGGATTTAACCATTCAAAATTTTTGAGATTTTTCTCGTTGGGAAAGATTCATCAAGCAAATCTTCGTAAGAAAATTAATTTACGGTCTTTGAAAACTCTTCTATTGGACATTGATCCAACACCCTTAAAAACAATTAATTTTTCCAAAACTCAAATCAAAGCTTGTATTCATGTAAATCCCCAATATTAAAATCCTTCAAATCTCACTTCTCCATTATTGCAATCACCTTGAGTATGCCCTACTTTAACAATAAAATAGTGTAATAATAATGTTAGTAATTATGTCAATAAAAACTTATGCATTTTGCCGGTAACTAGTACTTCAGCTAGGGGCATAACCAATTGAGAATGGACTTCGTTTGAGTTAGAGTAAACAAAGTGAGAGATATTCAAAAGCGGTGGACAAGAAATATTCAAGAGTTGTGGATAGTGGTAATGTTACAAAGATCAGAGGTTAGACAACAAGGTAAATAAAATGGGAAAAGTTAGAGGAAATGTTGTGTCAACATGTCCCTTTAATTACAAACTTGTGAAATATAGTTTGTAATTTTTGTTCACTTGCTGCAAGTCTGCAACACACAAAGAGTTTTAAATCGAGGAATAGTTTTGAAAAGGGAAAATCGTTTAAAACGTCCCTCATATTTTACAAGATGACTTTTTTCGTCCCTCACTTTTAAAAGTATAATTTTACGTCTCTTACAAATTCACATTAACCAAATTTGGTCCCTACCTAGGTTTCCGATCGACTAGTTTTTTTGCTGGAATCCACCACGTGACTTGCATGTGATCATTTTTTAAGGGTAAAATTGTCAAATCAAATTTTTACATAATCTGATTCATAGTCCCTCACATTTCACAAAATGAATTTTTTCGTCCCTGATATTTTACAAAATGAATTGTTTCGTTCCTCATATTTCAAAATGAATTTTTCCATCTCTCACATTTTTCAAAATGAATTTTTTCATCCCTCATTGATCATGTGTATGAATAGCTTTTTTTCTATAAACTCACGTATATGTCTATTTGATTTTACCTGAACAGTACGAATAACATGTAATTTATCTCTATTGGATTTCATCTAAACATGCTAATCGTAGTTATACACATGCTATTCAATAGATATATATAGGGGCCGGTTTTAAGCTAATAATTTTGTTTGAAACCCATGTATATATTTATATGATTTCACCATTTGAACCTATTCAATGTTTGTGACCTTTCTCTTTTGGTAATAATTTATTTATTGAGTTGTATAATAAGGTCATCTAATTAATGGGTCCTAACTTGAATTCTATAATTGTGCTAACAAATTTCAATTTAAATCTGAATTTCTACTCGACACTTTTAAGACCAACAATTGAATTACTTGCCTTGTGATTGTCTTAAAATTTGAAAGTGCCAATCACTTATTTCTTTTTGTCATACTTTTCTTTTGCTTATTTTTTCTATCCTAATTTAATTCGATATAAACACTCGATAATATTTAGGATTAAATGTCTTCTTTATTTTCAAATTTTTAGTAAAAGAAAATGAATATAAGTGAAAAACTAACAATTTTTTTAAACCCATGTATATATCTATTTGATTTCACATGCTATCCGTACTGTTCAGGTGAAATCAAATAGATATTTACATGGATTTAAAAAAAAATTATTCACACACATGATCAATAAAAGATGAAAAAATTCATTTTGAAAAATTTGAAGGATGAAAAAAATTCATTTTGTGAAATGTAAGGGACGAAAAAATTTATTTTTTGAAATGTGAGGGATTATGAACCGAATTATATCCAATTTGATTTGACAATTCTGCCCTTAAAATATGATCACGTGCAAGACACGTGGTGAATTCCGACCAAAAACTAATCGGAAACCTAAGTAGGGATCAAATTTGACCAATGCGAATTTGTAAGGGACGTAAAATTACATTTTTAAAAGTGAGGGACGAAAAAAGTTATTTTGCAAAATGTGAGGGACATTTTAAATGATTTTCCCGTTTTGAAAAAATATTACATTGGGAAACAGTTTTGGTAATTATACTATTTTGGAAATTAACTCCCTTCCATTTCATTAAAATGTTTTATTCTATCTAATTTTTATTTTGGGATGTCCAAAAATGTTTATAATGTTAAGAAAGTCAAAACTATCTTTTATCTCTTTTTTCAAGGTTATCCCTTCTTTATTTCAATCCATGTTACTTTAAAAATTCAAATTTTGAATTTTTTGGGGTAAGATTGAAAAAAAGAAAGCATTAACATCATCATCACAACACACTATTTTTAAAAAAGTTAGATTCTCGAAAAATCACAAATAAATTGGGATGGAGGGAATAGATGTCTGCACCAAAAGCTTATGCATATGTACCTAACCAGATTCAAAATATCTATTAGCTAGATTTTACTTGGGGCCTCTCAACTATAAAAGTGCTTTGACTTTAGTTCTTAAACTTTATTTTGGTCACGTACTCCCTGAAGTGTGAAATCCATCTCACTTTAATCCTCAAGCTTCAATTTTGACCACTTTACCCCAAACTATGAAAATTATTCCACTTAAATTCTTAAGTTTTGATCATTACTTGCTTACATTCTGTTAGTTTTGATAATTTCTTGGAATGAATTACATAGTTTTGGAGGTAAAGTGTCCAAAAATTAAATTAAATGATTAAAGTGGGAATACGTCTATAATTTAACAGTCTAAAGTGAAATTCAGCCTTTTCTTTTTGTAGTAAACTTTCCTATTTCAATCAGAAGGTAATTTTTTAACATATGGAATCATTGATATGGCAATTTTCTGCTGCAAATTTGTTTTCAATTAGTTATTTTGATAGAAACAGGTCAAATTTTATTGACGAATCATCAAAGAAATCGGCCACTATGAAAGGTTGAACAAAGTTTGGTGTGTCATGCAGTAGAACATTCTGACGATCCGCTTCTACCTTCAAAGGCATGCCGAGCAAGAGCATGAGCAGTCTTGTTACCATTTCCACTTATCCAACTTAATTCAGAAGAGACTAAGTAATAATAAAGAAGCACGAAAATCATGCAACAAAGCTCCATGAGGTGATAGATATTTTCTGGGGATAGATATCGCTTGAGTATGACATCGCTAGACCTATTTTGAATATGGCTCCACGTAACTTAGCTGATACTGACTTAGTCAACTTGGACTCATTACATATTCGCTACAATTCGCCTAGTTACACTATCTTGAATCGAAAATCAAACAAAAAAACAATTGGGAGACAAAAACTGTAGTAAAAAATTTTTTGAAATTTCTTATATACTATAGTGTGCATATCGCTTGTCTTGCAACCGATGGCAAACCATGCTAGTGATTGCGGTTCTAGCATCACCTTAGAAGATGGGAGATTGGAAATTTAGCTGTGAAGCGAGTAACACCAGTTTCTTGAGTGCAAATGTATCTGGAACCATTGAGTCATGAACACCCGTAAATCTCTTAGACAAACATCCACTAAATTTCCCTCGATAATTACGAGCCAATAATCAGACTCCAACAACTCTCAAACCCCTGAAAACAGCTCCATCAAAGTTGACTTTAATTGAGCCAAATGGTGGGGAAAGCAACAGAAATTAGAGCTGGAATTGGTATTGGTCGCTTTAGTCGCCTATTGTGTGTGGATACACTGATTGTAGTTATATGTGGCTAATGATAGTTTACACCACCACAAGGTTACTAAATTCACCGGTTTCGATTGAACTTGAGAGAAATGTTGGATTGGCTGGGCCACTTATGGTATCCCTGATCCTATTGCATCTGCTAATTGGTATGGAACTTTAAGTGGGTGTGGAGTGGGCCTTTTGGACTTTTTGTTTAGTGCTGGGTTTGCTGGCAGCGTGATCCCCATTTTCGATGGAGCAATGTGGCAGTGGGGGCTGGGTATTTAATTGCAAAGATACTTTATCTCACTTTCTTTCTGTATCACTTCTTTTCTCAATATTCATTAAATTATTATATATAACCACTGGGCCAATGGCTCGGTGGCCACCAGAGAGGGACTTAAGTCCCTCCTTTGGCTGTTGGTGAGGGTTCAAACCTCACCAGCAGCGAAAAAAAAATCTAAGCGTTGTGCCATAGCACTCCCTTGGTCTAGTTGGATCTGTATACCCACTAGCCCCTACAACAGCCTCCTTAGGCTCCCCTTCCCCCTAGATTAGGATAGAGTAGGTTATACAAATATATCGTTGCTGACAAAAAAAAAAAATTATTATATATCCTTTGTAAACATTCTATATTAAATCACTATATATCCTTCATAAACATAATATTTAATTCTTTTTCTTGTTCATTTAACACTATTAACACTAACAGAGCAGAATATAGAAGATCATAGACTAAAAAAAAATACAAGTTAACTAGAAAATTATAAAAATAACAGAAAATTCATTAAAAACCCATTTTCAGTTAAATTTTAATTTTCTCGTTTATGATCTTTTATATTCTACTCTATTAGTAGTGTTAGAACTTAAAAAGGTATGAAAAAGAATTAACATAGGATGTTTATGAAGGATATATGACGATTTAATAGATGTTGGAAAAAGAAATGATACAAAAAGTGGGATAGAAGATCATGTGTGATATTTTATTGGACACGTGTAGTCTCATACAAGTTGGCCACCGGTAAAATCTCTCTTTGAGTTGTAAAAAAAGATTTCAAACCTCACGCCCTCCAGTTACAAAAATTCAAAGAGTGTGTCATAGTACCCCTTTAATCTAATTGCATCTGTCTTCCCTTTAACCCCTTATGTCACTTAGTTCAATTCTCCCTCCTTTGTAGAATAGGATAGTATAGATGTTGTGGATTGACCAAAAAAATAAAAAATGTAGTCTAGCAGTTCTTTTGTGCCCTTGGTCTCTCATTTGAGATGCTGGGTTTTGCAGTCATATGGCAGTGTTTCTTCCTCTTGGCATTGACAGGATTAAAATCAAATTTGGTGTATAACTAATGTTTTGGTGTTTATAGCTTTGTTGTTAGCTGTTGCATCTTCTTTTGGTATGGTTCATAAGTTTTTTTCAGTCTGAATTATTTTCTAAGATAATTAAAGGTCTAATTTGATTTATGTGCTTTTATCATGAAATAAGGATATTAGGAGCTCCAAATGGCTGGGAATTGAACATTTGGAACTATATGCGCTATATTGCAAATTGAGGAAACAAGAATATTCACAATCTGCAAAGAAAAAGGTATGGGCTGAAATTTGTATAATTAATGAGTTAACTAATTTCTGATTTTGATTTTTCTATTCATATATTTCAAATTTCTGAGCACAACATGGATTCTACCTGCATCTCATAGAATTTTAAGCGGAAAGTTTTCGTTTGGTGAAAGCATGATGTACGTTGAGAATTACGAGTGCATTACTTTACTTAGAAAAAGATGGACTTTTGGGTCTGAATACGTTACAATTGGAAAATGTATAGGCAAGTTGAATCCTTTTGGAGGTAGCATGCTTCATCCTGATTTGTTTTTGTATTACTAGAAAAAAAAAAATAAAGTTTCATGCTTGCAAGAAGTTATCCTGTTCCACCTAAAGATAATCCAATCAGCATCGAACATTGTAGACAAACAACGTGGGATATAATGCTTAAGCTCTTGAACAAAGATCTCTTGGAAGGAGTTCCCAGTTGTTCAGTCTCTTGATTTACATGGCATGTTTGGGATAATATTATTAGTCAAATTCGACAAAAAAAAAAAAGAAGGTTGTTTTGTTGGAAGTTTTGATATGGACTTCTATTTGAAATATTTCTGCTTTGTTCAATTTTTTTTTTTTGATAAGCGAATCCGCAACTGCTATCAAGTGCGCACTAGATAAATCCTGCCCCATGCAATAACTCACTAACTATACGGAGGGTAAGACGCACTAGTTTTCATGTTACTCTCTGCTATGCTTTCTTTCTTTCTTTCTTGTCTGAAATTCACGTTGTCTCTCTTTTACAAGTTTGGAATAAATTAAGTAAACTCCATAGTCTAATTGTGAACAGGACCTTAACATTTCTCGATTGCTGTTTTCAAGGATCACTGCTAGACTACTTGTATAGCTTAAAAGTTTTTGTTGATGACTGCTACATTTTAGAACTTGCTTGACACCTTAAATATGTAAAACTAGTTGATTATAGTGGTTAGTTGTTACAAAACTCCCTCCAATGGTGAATTTTACTATTATGTTAAAAGTTCCGTTTGGGATACAAAGATGTTTGGCATCAATGTCGGAGCCAAGGGAACTGAGGGGGCTCCTAAGTTTTAAAAATTTTAATTCATAGTATGTAAATATATATATATAAAACAAAGTTGTCCCCCCAATTTTTTATAATTTTAATTTATATTATGAAAGTTTATATATATATATATATATATATTAGCCACCTTTGAATTAAATTTTTTTCTCAGAAAAAGTTATTCATTTTTTATTATGCTAATTATTTAACTTTCAAAAATTAAACATATAACGGATGATCCATAGTAAATTGACCCAATTCATAATTATTAATGAGATAAAATAAAAATAATTATTTATTGGCCCACAGACAAATATACAGTTTAGCCCAATTGATTAGACTTGTTCTCACTCTTTCTGTATCAATTGCAATTAAAGAATGGGCATTTTCAATTATGAAGATAATTAAGACGAAGCTCCAAAACAAGTTGGAAGATAATTTCTTAAATGATTGCTTTAACTGTGTACATAGAAAGGGAAGTTGTTAGAAAATTTAGCATTGATTCAATCATAGATGAATTTAGTTCTATAAAAGAACATAAACCTCAATTTACTTTTAAGAAAAGAGATTGAAATTTCAAGATATGTTAATATAACTTTTATCTTTTTAAAATTGAAAATGGTTATATTTATATTGCATAGTTATATTTTTTTCTTCATAGATGACATATTGGAGCATCTTCTCATGATGTGCAACTTGAGTGGTCTATGATGTTATAAGATATTTAATCAAAGATTATTTCTTGTCTTAATTTTCATTATACTATGCTACATATTTATGAAATAGACATACCTTTATAATTAAAGTTAATATTTGATATTTTTAGATATCATATATTTAAATAGATGGAAATTATCTTGAACATAACATATTAAGATAGTTTTGTTAGGAAAAATTTTGCGCCCCCCCTCCCCCAACCAAAAGGAAAAAATCCCGGCTTCATCACTGTTTGGTATTGTTGGGGGTCTTCCTCAACGCGCTGACATATTTTTGTTGAGAAAATCCATACTTTTGAAGTTAAGATCTAGTACATAGTCCTTTAATTTTTTTTCTTGATTTTATCTCATAAATTGTGAAGCCTTGATTTGTGCGTGTGTTTATAGAGTACAGAGATGCAACAATAATATTGGTTTAGGATTAAGAATGTATGTAGCTTAGTTTTGATATATGATAATACTTCTTAGCTTTAGTTGTTGATTTTTAACTGTCACTCTTTCACTTTCAGACAAAATATGGATATTCTTTGTTAGTTTAAGGTTAATTCAGAAACTATGGCTATCATGTTGAACTATGTTACTCTTTCGCTTCCAGACAGATAATGAATCTGCAGTTATCAAGTTGAGGCCATCGGGAGATCAACCGGTGACTTTTCTCTGTGTTCTTCATATTGGCATGCTGGAAGATGGATTTTATCGTTTTTTTTTTTTTTCATTTAGGGTATCCCAACTTTTCGGCTAAACTAATCCCCTATGACTGCGTAGAGTCTTGCTTCAAGGATACACAACCAGGTAGCACACGGAGTCAATCATGGGACCTGTTGGTAAATACCAAATTACGGAACCATTTTGGACTACCCGTGGGGCTTGGATTTTATCGTATTTGGATTTCTGGATCTTTGTTGAATGTTTTACTCTAACAAAGAACAGACCGACAGCTTATTATGTGAGTCACGTCAGGGTACAAGAATTGGAACCTGAGATGAAGAAGGCATTGGTGTTGTGTGTTTTACCTCTACTTTTTGCACTTGGGAAATGTTCATTTTCCTTCTAAATTGCTTTTTACTCTTTGATGTTAATGCTGGAGAGAGAGCCTCAACATCTATTTCGATTTTAATGAATAAATTGACTGACTATTAGAGGCAGTCGGGATTTGGTTTGTCTATCTTCTTGGGGCTAATATTTTGACGTGCAGATCAAAGCACTATACTACTGTTTTATTTTCTTAGAAGCATGAGCATGTGCCATTGAGTTATTGGATTAAATGTTTGTTTTGCAATAATTCTGCTTATTGTGTATGTCATCATCAATCAATCAATCAGTAGAATTGTACCTCAACTTCTGAATGTTTATTGAATATTTGTTTGCATTAGCATTTGCTATTCCCAAAAAATGTAGGATGTGACAGCCCTACCTTCCATTAGGGCGTACCCCAAAGGTTAGCGGATTGTCTGCTTAACTCTCGTCAGGACTACTGAGCCAAAATTCACATTTACCACACTAAAATGCGCAATTTAATTTCGAATAATCAATCCATACTATATACAATAGAGTCTCTAATGATTCAACTTAAAGTACAAGTCAGAATATCCAAACTTATACAAATACATGTGAAGTTTACTAATACAGAGGAGTTTAAACAAAAACAAACTATAACTAGCTCAACTCTTTCCCCAAAATTCACGCTCCCAAAATTTCGCCCCCTATGAGGAAAACAAAGGTAACAGGATGAGCTTTCGCCCAATGAGGCACCAAAAGGTCATGCAGTCAAGAATCACATAATTACAATTTTAATCGATCAAATATAAGCATCAAATAAAGATATAAGTAAACACCACAATTTAAGCAGAATAGTTCAAGTAAAAGGATACAGATAGCTCTAAAGGGCCAATTTTTCCGTTGCATTATTTGATCCAAACCCGTTGACCCTCCGTCAACGTTTAAAGAAGCAAAACCATGACCGTAGATCCCCACTTTACACCAATTTCCGTCCACCAAACATATCCCTTACCGGACTCGAACACCAAACAGGAATAGTGGTAGTAATACTAGAGTATACCAAATATCAGAAATATTCAGTGAATCAGTAACAGTTTCCTCATGGTTCGTCATTCTACCTCGACCAATTCTTTATTGGTTCGATTCGATTGACTAACAATGAGGTTTGAGCTCAAATTTCATAGTAAGGTCGTTAGATATTAGCCTCCAAACGACATCAACTCATGCACAAGTAACAGATCCAAATTGCATAGTTAACCAGTCAAATAGTCAAGGGAAACGTGTGTGATAAAGTATAGGGGAGTGCAAAATCGAAAAATTCCGATTTATCGACCGTCGAATTGAATTCGAAATTTCGAATTCGGTAATTCGGAATGGAAATCGGAATATCCGATTTCAAATTGGTCGAATTCAGTAATGAGATTTTTCAAATCAGAAATTCTGATTTCGAATTCCCAATTCGAAATCGAAATCGGAATCGGAATTCCTATTTCGATTTCAAATATGTTTTTCATATATATATAATATAATATTTATATTATAATAATAATTTTTATATTTAGTAATGAGATTTTTCAAATTAGAAATTCTGATTTCGAATTCCCAATTCGAAATCGAAATCGGAATCGAAATTCCTATTTCGATTTCAAATCTGTTTTTCATATATATATATAATATAATTTTTATATTATAATAATAATTTTTATATTCATGAATTCGGTGAAATTGAAATTCTTATTTCGATTTCAAATTCGTTTTCACACATAGATATAATATTTTTATATATATGTAATATAATATTTATATAATAATAATAATAATTTTTATATTCATGAATTCGATGAAATCGGAATTTACCGAATTCGGAATTGAATTCGGAACGAATTCGAATTCGGAATTGGTGAATTCGAAATTGAATTTGGTCGAAAATTCTGATACCAAAATTCTGAAAAATTCCGATTTCAAAGTTCCGAACTACCGATTTCGATTTCGATTCACACCCCTAATAAAGTACACCCTCGTCCCATCCAGGATGAACTAAAGTCACAGTCATTCAAGTCATAAACTTCAAGCACAAGGAAATTGGTTAAGCAACAAGTCATGCGAGTGGTACACTCACCAGTTCAAGCAAAAATAACGTCAACAGTTTCCTTTCGGATTATATCCTTGATCACCGACAAACCCTAAGAACAACCAAGATAAAATATTACGGTTCAACCATCCAAAGTTTAGGTGAATCAAAGAAAATCCAAGTAACTACCAGTGCAAATATGCAAATATGATTTTGGAGTGAAAAGAAAACATTTGGACCTAAGAACATGAATAACCGAAGAGTCCTTCATTTCAATTCAAAGCTGGAATTTCCGACAACAAAATAGCTAAAAAGACAACCAACCTCGAGGTTAAAGTGAAACAAATGCAACTAGAAAGCATACTAGAAGGAACCATCACTTTTCGTCTTACTTTTCACATAATTTTATCAAAATTTCAGCTTATATGCTACCATCAAGGTGCACATAAGAAATCACATGTAACCTAAGTCCAAACCAACCCAAAATCGTCCCTCTTATCTCACTTATTTCACAAGAGAGGAAGTAGTATAAATTTCAGCAGCACTTCCCCTTGTTTTCTTTACTTTTCCATCCAAACTCAACACCAAATTTCATCTCCATTCAACCTCAATCACAACCATAAGTCATAAGCTATCTAATACACTTGATTAAGGCCACAAAACCATCCCCAAATGGCTAATTCATAGCTCAAATATCAACCACAATAAAGCTGAATTTTGGAAACCCTAAGCTGAAATTTCAACTACAAGCTGAAATTTTCCTTAACCAAGCCAAACTAACATATAAAAGCTAGATAAATCACATGACAAAACTATCAAATCATGACCTAGCTCAAGCATCATATAAGGGCTGAAGTTTCACCATAAAAGCTGGATTTTTCAAATCACTACTTCAAACCATGAATTTTCTCATGAAAACTACCAAAATTCAACTCTAAAACCACTAGTATGCAAGTATTAGAAGTGAAAAGGTTTCTTGCCATAGTTACCTTGAAATCCCAAGAAAAATGGAAACCAAGTGCTTCTTCCCCAAAAATCTCTCCACTAAAGCCTTTAATCTTCCTTAGATATCACCTTTTATGGAGTAGTTTGCAAGATTGTTGGTTAAAACTCAAGATTCAAGTAAGAAATTGAGGTTAAAGATGAAGTTTTCCTTTCCTTTTTTTCCCTCGAGAGAGTCGGCCAAGCTTGGAAGAAAATGGAAGGAATTTTGGTCAAATTTGGTTTTATTAAAGGATAATAAAGGTTGTAGTCAAAGTCACATCTCCAAGGGTTACGCGACACTTGGCTCACTAAGGTTAATCCTCATCTTTTTTTTTGTCTTCCAAAGGCTAAACTATCTAGATAACTTCTAATTATCCCTTAGCACCTTATAAAATAATATTCCTTTATGCAAAACTTCTCATTTTCTTATCACACTTACCGCATTAGAGGGTCCCACTTCCATAATGCATTTCGAACTTAACATGAACTAACTTATACAAGAAAAATGATTTAAAAACTTGTCTCACTTATAAAAATATCTAGGAAATTAAGGTAATAAAGTAAAGTAAAGAAGATGTATTCGAAGAAATAAAATAAAATAATATAAAATAAGAAAAATTTTCGGATCCTCACAAAAGGCATGTTGATCTTAGATTTACATAGATTTGCTTATATTAGACTAGCACATTCTACTTGAATGTAAGGGAGTAATACTCCTTTATTGCTTTTGACATGTTCTAGAGGTTAGGTTAATGCCCTCTCTACTTTTTATTTGTTTTTGTATTATTAATGAAATTTGGGACTGACATCTCCGTCCTGTGTATAGGGTTTGAAACAAAAATGATAATTGACTTCTCCTTTAATTTTTCAGAACCTAAGAGTCATAGCGAAGCAAATGGGAAAGGCCAAAGTTACACATTAAACTGGTTAAATAGCACAAGGTGCTTACTCTCTTTCCCTTAAATATCACAAATCACTCATTAAACAAGATATAATTCAATTATGTTTACTATTTAATGGTGCAATGGCAAAAGGAAAAGGAACATCATCAAAAGACAATTCATGATCTTTAATTGGAAATAGCACAGCTAAGAGAAGCTCAACAAAATGCTTGTAAAAATAAGAGATCATGAAAAGAAATATGAGGAAATGTTGGATCATATTAAAGAATATTTCGTTTTGCATAATTCTTATAAATTTATTTATACTTATAATGTATTTTTTAATCATAATATTTGCATGTAACTTTGCTTAATAAATTGAACACTTAAAATTATCCATTATTTGATATATAATAAGAATTTTAGTAAAAATTCAAAATAAATTACCATATTTGCAAATGGAGATTATATAATAACTTGAAAAGACAACATGGAGTAAATGTATTAACTAATATGGAGGCTAAATCAAATACTAATTGTGTACAAGTTAATTTTAAATTCATTGACTGGTTGCGAGATTAAATTAACAATTCATACATTCCTCTTTTTCTTGTCCTTTTTTCAAAATATACTTTGGCCACCACGTGCCTTTTTAAAAAAATAGATAAATAAATTTTCTATCGCTTAGCAACTTTTCTTTTATTTCAAAGGGCCGCCACATATTTTATACGTGGTGGGCTCTTTTTAACCGAGTATTTTTTATTACTAATATTCTAAGAAATTCCCCTACTATTGCTGTTCCCATCTTCCTAATTCTCCCAGGATTCTTGGCTTTTCTAATAAATATTGACCCATGTATATTTTTAATTGGTTGCTTAAACAGGTAAGTAGCTGGGAGTATAATATGCCGTAGAGCTTGGAAGAAACTCTAGATAAATAGTTGGAGTCCAACATGCTACGACAACTAATTTATGGACAATTAGTGAATTGTGATTAGGGATGCTATCAAGCCGAGTCGAGCTCAAGTATCCCCAAACTCGAGCTTGAACTCGGCTCATGTATGGTATACTCGAGCTCGAGCGAGTAGCTGGGGAGAGAGCTCGAGCTCAACTCGGTGATACTCTTTTGGAGCTTGAGCTCAAATCTATAAGGCTGAAGTTTTGCCAAGCCTTATTGAGCTTGAGTACTCGAGCTCGAAAAACAGTTCCTGCAAGCTCAATCTGATTCCTGCTACTTCAGTTTTCAGTTTCCAATTTCCAGAATCCAGCTTCCAGTTTCAGCAATGAATCAGTTCAAAGTTCAAATGCAATCCAATGCAACAGCCTCAATTTATGCATCAACTAGTTCAACACTTGGAATTACCATTCATAATCATGCTCATATCGAAAAATAGCCCCAAGCAAATGATTGTTAATCAGTCCAGCAGTTCAGCATCATACAATATAGAACAAATATACAATAAAAAGCCATGATCCAGAAACAAATGCATCCACACCAAGCCGCCATGGTCCAAAATCCAGATTCCAAAAAGAAGTAAACGACAACATAACAAATAAGTAAAAACACATGCATCCAGATTCAAATCCAAAAACTCAAAAGCCATGATCCAGGATTCCACATTCCAGAAACATCAATATACACAAATAAACCTGTTCTCAAGTGTCAACTTAATCATCAATTCATCAATGGTCAACAAAGAAGAAGAAACATCAGTTCAGTAGGTGTTCTTTTCAACTTATGAACAAATCCTTTGGCATTATAAGTTTATAACACAACCTAAAGCCAAAATAAGAACAATAAAATAAAATTTCACAAAGAAGATTAAAGTGGACCTGATTCTATGTCGTTTCGAAGTTCATACTTTTGGCAGCTCATATTCTTTGACAGTTGTTGTTTCCTGCATTAATGAAAAGAAAGTGCAAACTTCTGTTAGTTCACTACAAAATAAAGATACAAACTAGTAACTACTAATTTATGGAGAAATAATACAAGTATAAAGGAGCAACTCACTTTCACTTTCTTTTTGACTCCGTGTAAATTTCTACACCAGTCACCCGCACACATTAACATCTGAACTATCTCAAGATCAAGTGAAGCTCAGTAGGAATCAATCACCCTAGTCCCAGAATTGAAGGTGGCCTCAAATGCTACAGTAGTGATAGGAATGACCAATATATCAGAGGCCATCTGAGATAATGCCAAGTATGCAATCCGGTTGACCCTCCACCAATCCAAGCAGTCGAAATCCATTGGATTTCCACCAAGTGGCTGCCGAGGCTTATCCAGATAATCTAGCAATTCGGAGGCTTATCCAGATATTGGTCTCAATATCGACACAATACTCATCTAAATCATCCCAATAAGAATCTCCCCATGGCCAAAGTGGACCCTGGCTAGAAGATGAAGCAACTGATCCACTACTTGCTGTAGCACTTGCAATGGCAGCCATTTCACGATACTCTTCAAAAAGGTCAAAGATGGCTTTCTGGACTTTCTTAATTTTCTCTTGTGCTTCATAAGCCGGGTACATCTTGGGGAAGGCAAACTCCATTGATCACATTCTCTGCATGGGATCCAAGATAGCAGCAATGGACATCAACAGATTGCATTCAATCAAGTATTTATCAAACTTGAGCTTCATTCTTGCAATCATTCCCCGGATGAAATCTTCATCATTTATTCATGCATCCAACAATTTCTTCGCCTTCAGAAATTCCGCCAAGAACAAGTTGCTGGTTGGATATTCACTCCCTGAAATTATGTGTGTGGCTGTCCAAAACTTCTCCAAAATGCAGCACACCTTTTCAACTTTCTCCCAATCTTCAGAAGATGGACACAACTCATAGAGGGGACTGGCAATTGGCCTCCACCCAATAGCTTCTTTGTTCTACCAAAGTCATCATTCAGAAGGCGAATGGGCACATCATTATTTGAGGCATTGTCCACTAAAATTGTGTGAATCTTTTGCCCAATACCCCACTCATTTGCACACTTGAAGACTGCAGCCGAGATCTCAACTCCATGTCTAGGTGGTGGGATGTGAACCAAATCTAATACCCGCTTCTGAAGTTTCTAATGGGCATCAATCCAATGGCCCGTCACAACTATGTATTCAATCTTCTGGTTTTTTTATTTCCACATATCAGTTGTCAGGCTTGCTTTCTGCACATGTTCTTCAATTTCTTCTTTTCCAGTTCATACACTTGTGTATGATCATTTTAGCTGTCCCCCGAGAGATCTTTTAGCACTCCGGAAAGCCATGTTTCATCATGAGGTTGAATACCTCTTCCTCCAAGATTGTGAAGGGATGCTCGTGCATCAAGATCCAGTGTGCAGCAGCCTCCCTCATTGTTTTCTATATCAAAGTTGCCCGTGTGCAATGCTGGTACAGTTGGAAAATGGTCATCCGCCCACTGAAAGTTGAGTTTTGTTTGCTGCTCGGCCTTTCTAATCTTGGTTTTTCTAACCAGACAATTATCTCGATGCCTCACATACTGCTGGTTTGCTTAGTTTTACCCCAAGATAGCTTTTTCCCACAATGTTTACAAATGGCAAAATGCTAGCCATTTTTATCAAATGCATCGAAGTCTTCTCATGCCTCCGAGGTTTTATTCTTTTTAGGCACCTGAAATTGACCACCACCTTCATTTTCCTCTCCTTGTTGAATAGTCGTGTCCCTGGTTGGCACTTGTTCTGTTCCCTCAGTCACAGGACCACCGCCACTTTCTAGAGGGCAAGCATCATTTCCTGTGTTGTCACAGCTCACAAATATTGGGCTGCCCGACAATAGTGGAGTGGATGAATCACTGGCAAACACACATGGCATGGAAGAAACCTCAGGTTGACTAGTAGACATGCCTTTAATTAAAAAAAAAATTCAGGTTATGGACGACTGATCATTTGTTAACAATCAGTCTTTAGAAAATGGTAAGATACAACAAGCCAAGAATGACTAAAAAGAAAGCCACGTCAGGAGACAATTAGACAAGTATGCTTTGGTGATCTATACCCACAATAATCATTTCCAAGCTAAACCAGATTTCTTAGGTCTCAAAGTGACCAGTAAGGATGTAAAGTGACAGGCTAAACCAGATTTCCATACTTTGAACAACCTCTATAAAGATCTTAGTTCTCAAAGTGACCAGTAAGGATGTAAAGTGACAAGTTAAACCAGCTTTCCAAGCCAGATATGCTTGATTTCATTAAAAGGTTAATTTTGCAGGGAAAAAAAGCTAACATATCCAAATCTGCCAGGTAATGCATATCTGATTGTGGAATTGCATGAGCGGTAGTACAGTACACAACAAAAAAAGATCAGAATTTATTCTATTTGCTTCCCACAATAGTGAAATAACTGCTTTACAATAAGATAAATTTAGTGACATGGAAATCTAATCCATTTTAGGCTACAAAAGATTAGACAAATCTAATCCATTAAACACATCATCCGTGACATGGAAAGCATATTCAGGTAGGATCCTACCATGCTACCCAGTTTTTGTCAACTTGGGTTGTTGGCAGGAACTATCCATCCAAGAAATTAAGCTACATCTGGGACAACACAATCAAGCCCAGCAACTACTAGGACAGAAAAATCATGCCCAACTTTACATAGAATTCAATTCGCAAAGAAATCAAACAAAAGTGATTGCAAACTTAATTACCAGGATACGATGATATCTTCCAAAGGCTCCATTTTGATACAAAATTAAGCCCCAAATTCAATGACTAAAAAACCATAAGAGGTTTTAGAGTCTAGATTAAAGATATGCAACCATAGAAACAATCAAAACTTACCAAAAGACAAGTAAAACAGTGCAGATCCAAAAAAAAAACAAAATCTACAAGCAAAAATCTTAATGCACTGTCATTATGAACTTCAACCAATTCCAGCAAATAACCTCCTGATAAGGTAATTAATCCTGTTCCCTTTTAAAGTCAAGAACTTAAATTAGAGGGCAAAACTCAAGATTACCAATTCAGTATTATAGGTAACAAAGCACAATCTGAAGCACAACATCACTTCTAGCTACTGGTGTTATCTGGAAATGAAAAATAGCAGAGCTTATGGCTTACCTACTCTTCCCACTGCTGCGCCGACAACCGAGTCATTTGTAGTAGGAATTGACGAATTCCACAGTCCAACTCCAGCTGCCGAAGATTGAGGAAGGTGCTCCCACAGTCCTCCTCTTCAAGAATAGAGCCTGTTCAATTGGAGCCCCAAATTGAGGTTATGGTTCCGGGATTCACAATTACAACCAACTTAAAAAGGAAAATTAAACAAATAATGCATGAAGCCAAGAAGATTATGTATTACATAATACATACCTCAATTTGCCCAGAAGATTAATTGCAATATGAAGGTTAGCAGCGATCCTCCAACTTCGAATCCTAGCTGCTTAATTTCACTTCGCGACCCTATTAACACTAATACAGTATGCTATGATGCTCCAGCAGGTTCACGAAGAAGTTGATTACTGAAGGCTTAAGCAAAATGGACTTGGTGTTGGTACTTGAGCAGTTGAGCTGCGGCCTTCGAACTCCGAACGAACGAGGAAGAGAAGAAATTAGAAATGGAGAACTGGAAATGAAGCGAAGCTCATTTGATTTGTTTAAGTTTAATCAAGGTCTTGCGAAATTACTTATTCACGCTTCAATAATTTTATAAGTATACATTTTAAGATTGTAAATGTTGTAACTCGTAAGCCTAATACAGTAATTTAATAATTATAATATATTAATTAAATAAATTGGCTCTCAAGCTCAAACTGTTAGTCAAGTTTCAATCTAGAATGCTCAGAGTTTAACTTGTCAGTTCAGTCTCAAGTCAAGCTGCTTGATTCACCTCCAACTTTAACTATAATAGAGTAGCAGCATTTTTTTGATAGATTCCTTCTTTGTATGGTATATCTAACTATAACCATGGCAAATTTGTATGATGGCATATGAGCATTGGTTAGAGGTGGCAATTTGTCCCAAGTCCCAATGGGTTACCCATGCCCATGGGGACTTTGGGCGGAATGGGTATTGGATTTTGATATTGGGTTTAAAATGGGACAAATCCCAATTGTACCCATTAATTGATGGGAATACTTGGGAAATACTTGGGTACCCATTGGGCTCAAATAACAAGGGCTCTGTTTGGTTTAACTATTTTTGGGGGGTATTTTTGAAATATTTTATTATAGCAGTGTATATGAAAAATTTTTACTATAAAATTTTTTTGAAATATTTGATATACTAATATGGATGGGATGTTTTTTGAGTTATTGTATATTACTGTAACATTGTATTTGAAAAACTTATTTTTTGAAAAAATAGCCAATCCAAACGGAGTCTTAGATTCAAAAATTATCTTTAACAATTTTTATAGTCATACTAGAGAATATAATCTAGTAGTTTTCCTAGTCATTATCCATAAGAATTTTCAACATTTCAGTCAATTTAGACCTGTCATCTTTGGACAATGATGAGATAAATATTCAACACCTTAAGTATCTTGGCCATCTTGATATATGTTGGAATATGACTGTATATCTATTTTTTCCTTTATTTGTTAATCCAATTTTTGATGGGAATCCTGAGTATAAAGCACTTGCATGTTTATTTAATAAAACTAAAAAAAATTTAATAAATCAAAAATATTAAAATTATATAAAAAATAAAAATGAATTAAAGGAAAAAAAATATGTAGAAAATAGATTTGGGTATTGGGCGGGATCAATCTAAACCCATCCCAAAGTGATCCCGCCCAAGTTAGTCCCAAAACACATATGGGTAAGGTTGGGCCCAAACCCATATGACTCGGTTCCATCACAAACCCAAGCAAATCCCGCCCATTTTGCCACCTCTAGCATTGGTATATATTCAGCCACTAGCGAGCAGTAGAAGAAGCAACATTCTCAACCAAAGAAAAAGAAAAAGAAAAAAAAAGGGCAGCAATGACACATCTGATTATTGGTATATATTTAGCCACTAGCAAGCAACAGAAGAAGCAACATTCACAACCAAAGAAAAAGAAATAAAAAGCCGCAATCAGCAGAAGAATTTTAATGTCAGCCGTATTAAAGATAAGTATTGGCAGGAGAAGGTACGGTGGTGCATCACTTTTGCTCCCAATTAACATGGTAGCTTTACTGTACTGAGGACTTAGGTGTCTTTTCTCTTGAAGCTAGTTTACTTGATTGCTTTACTATATTGACGACTTATCAGCTTTCTATATGAGATGACAACTAGGTACAAAAGCAAGTTGGTACTCCTAGCAACGAAAGCTTTGTATTATGATCCTAGGTTAAAATTTAAAACCTGTGTAAGGCGTAGGGTGCTCCACTTCTGGTTTATTTTTGGAATTAATCTTATATATATTAATAATGTATATAGTATTGCTATTAGATGTCGCGCCCCACTTTTTGAATCGTGTTGTGTGTGGTGTGAGATGTGAGTGTGTAGTGGGTGTGTGAACGTGTGCAAAATGAAAATAAAGGCCATGGGACTTAATAATGCGACGATTTGGCCATATAAAGTTCAAAAAGGGTTTTTTGTATAAAAAATGGAGTCGCCACTTGGTATAGAGTTAGGGTGTACCAAGTCACCCAAAAAAAATAAAATTTTAAAGACAAAATAGTAAAACCCTTTTAAAAACGACTCCTAGTCCACGTAAGCCAAAGAAAAAGGTTCGGGAGTCACGTTTGACAAAGGGGAAGGCAAGGATAGAATCCAAGGCACCCCTTTGACCTAGCCAAGGCTAGTTGCGCGACTTAACCTTACCTTTCCTAGTTTTCTACCTAAGATATGTATCGCGTGTTGGATATGCCTATATGAATGCACAAACCTAGACCTAGGGGGATATGGGGGAAATTTCTCTTCAAAGGTTGAGTGGTGCCAATCACATTAATTGTGAAGTCCAATAATGATCCTTTGGAGAGGTCACGTGTAATCCTAAATGACGTAAAAATGAGTGGAATGCATGCCATGTGAAAGTGTGAGTTTGTGTGAAGTGAAAAAAATGATAAAAATACGATATAAGTGGAGGTGTGCAAATGTCTTTGAATGCAAATATATACTCCAAGTGCAAGTGGGCAAAAATGCATGTATGCAATTTAAAGAAAAGTGCGAAAGTGTCGGTGTGCAAATGAAGATGAAAGTACTCGTGTGCGAGTGAAGATAAAAGTGTTCGTGTGCAAGTGAAAAAAGTGTTCGTGTGCAAGTGAAAGTGATAAAAAGGTGCATGTGTGCAAATGAGACAAAAGTGAAAGTGTGATGATAGAGTGGATTGAGAATGCATGAGCCTAGGGAATTCATGCATATTGGGTACGGGGAGACCTAAGTCGTGACTCAATTTACCCTTTTATAGAGAGGATACAAGCGTGCTAAGGCTTAGAAAAAGCCACACTCGTCTATATCCCATATTTAAGGGGACTTTCAAGCAAATGAACCCTATAACTAGTATGAGATGCAAAAATCCTAAAATGAGGGGAAAAGAGGTTCAAGGAGCATGCCAGATGATAAAACTAAGGAAAAATGCATGATATGTAGTGAACAGGCAAATAATGTACTAATGAAAAATAAAGGAAAAATCCTATTGGGTTTAGCGTTGGACTAGCCCTTTCTATGAAGTCCTAATGAAATAATGAGCCACAACTAGCGTTGGACTAGTGTGGTGACGTACATTCATCCATTCCATTCATTCATAGTTATGAAAGCAAGTAGACATGCCAAAACGCTCGTAAACACATAGCACGTAACACTTAGCATGCTCGACTAGATGCAAGAGCCTAATAAAGCAATTAAACATGTAGCAACGAAAGCAAGCAACCAAGGGGGAAGGGGAAGTGGACCAGATGCTCTCCGAGCCCTATCTATTACAAGCCAAGAGGTGTACACATACCCCATAAAACATAAAGGGGAAGGGGAAATGGACCAGATGCTCTCCGAGCCCTGTCTATTACAAGCCAAGAGGTGTACACATACCCCATAAAACATAAAGGGGAAGGGGAAATGGACCAGATGCTCTCCGAGCCCTATCTATTACAAGCCAAGAGGTGTACACATACCCCATAAAACATAAAGGGGAAGCAAGTAAATGCATGCAAGGAGGTAAGGAAAGCGGAGTAGGCATGCATATTCACATAACACGTAGGAGCACGTAGGGTCAAATGAAGTGCAAATGAAGGATAGAGTGTACCTCCCTTGAAGCGACGCCCTAACGTAGTGAAATTACTAACTTACCCTCCAAAATAATAAAAAGGTCAAGGTACCACTTAAATTATCAAATAATCACATGAAACAAAAATTAAATATGAAGAATGAAAGTTAAACACTAAATTGAGTCAACTAAAGTATTTACATAGACAAACCAACCATGTACAAAGCAATTAATGCAAGAGGGACTTAATTAGAAGGACTGAAAATTTCTGAAAGAGAGTAAAATAAAATACCAAAATTGATGACTTAAGATGAGACCCATAAAAATCAAATGCAAAAATGTGATTAGAACACAAATCCAAGCTAAAAAATTCTATTAAAACTTATTGAACCTCAAAATGCATCCTAAAACTCACTAAACATCTTACCCAAAATCATGTCAGAGCAAACCAAAAGCAATTAAGATTCTAGAATGACAAAAGTGATTAAATTATTCAACTAATTGGACCATAACAAGACAAGGGGGGAACTTAGGGGGTTAAAGTGCAAGTGTTTTAGGACCTAATTGTAAGAACAAACACATAATTGGGCCCTTGAAACATAGATGGAAACTAAAGGGAGTAAAGCTGCAATTTTCTTGGACATTCTTCATGCAAAAGCATGCAACTCACGTAGAAGACATTTTTTTTTTTTGCAGAATTTCTGTCATACTTCATCAACCGAAACAAAATTCCAGCACAGCTTTTTCGAGAACAGATTTCAAGTCCAAATTCACAACTTTAAACTAGCAGCAAACTACACCATCACTATCATCCAAACAAATAGGAAACTTAAAAAAAAAACCATGCAAAATCATAAAAAAGTGGGCAAAACATTTGAAGAATGAAACTGCTGTAACTTTCTTAGCTTCACATTCCAAGACCAGATTTCAGATTCAAGCAACCTTAACCAAAATTTCCTTGATCTAACACCTAAACTTTGAACTAAACAAACAAGACATGGATTTGACATCTAAACAAACAAGAAACATAGGAGAACTAGTGCAAAAGGTCACGGAAAAACTCAAGCATGCTGCAAACTCACGGTTGCATAGTCTCATTCAATTTCCTATCCATTTGGCCGAATCTATATTCATGCAAATAACCCAAGTATCTCCACTTGAATCAAAATGCAGAGATTTGAAGCAAAGGTAGGAGTAAGATCAAACAGGTTTTAAACTCAAAATGCAACAAAAATGATTTGAGGAACAAGATTTTTCTGCAATTTTCTGGTCAATGTTGCCTCTGCAACTTAAAGAAAACAGCCAGCTGCATTTTTGTCCACAAACTTCTACCATCAAATGCAATCTTTTGGCAAACAAAGTTCATGCAAAACCTTCTAATCATCTCCAATCAAGAACATTTAACACTCCAACGAATAAACGAAAACTGAAATCATTGCCTATGAATGAAAATTTTCAGCAAAACGAGAGTGAAACTTGCTGAAATTTTCTATTGCAGCAACTCCCTTGCTCAGCCTAAACGAATTCAGGTAGGACAAACCAAATGCAAGAATCTAGAGGCACAAACTTGGGGAAGGGAGAGGGGAAGGACAAAACACCACTAAATGATATGAACCCTTGCTGCAAAATTTCAGTCACGACCTTCCTTTCCATGAAGACCAGATTTTGATTCAAATGCGCAGCTTAGATTAGATATTTTTCATCTTAACATCACAATTTTAAATTGAGCAACAAAACTTCATGATGATTACAGACCAATGACCAGAAACTTTGAAAGATACTATACGAAAATTCTGGAAAAATGCAGAAAAGGAAGAACAAAACTGCTATAACTCTCCTATCATTTCTCAGCACAGGCCCAAAAATCAGAATTTCAGTTTGGGTATGCATATGATGTATCGGCTAAGCGACGAATCCCAGATTTTAGTCTAAACAAAAAGTTTCAGCAACAACCAAGACACTGCTCTAACATCCGAACAGACCAAGACAATATAAAAACAAAAACATGCCATTCTTCTTCACAACTTGTTCAATAATTCAAACGTACAGGTCATGCGAATGTCCTTTCTTTTCAAAGCTGGAGTCTTGTTACTGAGCTATAGCCTAGGGACTAAACACAATCCACACCAAACAAACAACATACCCATCGCACATCATGCCAGCAAAAGGCACCACCTTTAAGCTATAATCGTAGATCATCACCAAGACTCTTGACCCCGTTTATCGATTCAAGCATAGCTTCATGTTCAATTTATCTGCAGGAAAGGGAAAGGAAACTTACAATGCTATTTCCTGATAGATTTCAGTGATGATTTCTCTTCAAAGAACAGCCTCAGGTGGTGGTGAGATTCCTCCGTTCAGCCTTGGCCCCTTGCTCCTCCTCTCTTTGTTCAACCGGAGATCTCTCTCTATCCTCAGCCCGTAACTTCCCCTTTCTACTTTCTGGTTTACCCAAAGCTCCACCTTCCTTTTCTTTTCCTCTCAAACTATCACCACCTCCCCTCTCGGTTCCCTCTCTTTCACTCTCAACCTCTAGCTTTAGCTTTCTCTGGTTTTCTCTCGTTTTCTCTTAGCCGTCAGCCCAAAACAATTTCTTCCCCTTCACGCCTAAACCCCCAGTTTCTTTTTATACCCTGATGGCTTACTAAAAAAACCCTCATCTCAATGGTTTTAGAATACCCCAGCTCAACGCCTCTCTCCCCAGCCATCCGATGGCCTCTTGTGAATGTCCTTCGCACGCTGCAAAAAATTGCAGCGTGCATGCTGCGGTTTCTTTTTTTTTTAACACAACTTGATAATTACAGAAATGATAAAATAAAAAATAAATAATAATAATAACAAAATTACACAAACCAGGTAATAATAATTATAACAAAACAAAAATAATTTTAAACAAAAAACTAAACAAAAATGGCCATTTTTTAATTTTTTAATTTTTCACTTTTCATCATTTTCTTTTTCTCAAAATAACTTAATAAAAATAACTAAAGTGCCCAAAGATTGAATTTAAAGAAATAAACATATTTTTGATGTTTTCCTTTTCTTTTTTCTAAAAACTCTATGCTAATTTTAAACTTAAAAGCTGAAACTAAAAACTAAAACTAAAAGTAAACAAGAATAAACAGCAAATGAAATAGGTCAACTAAAAGGGCGAAAATGAATAAAACTAAAATATCATAACAACTAATAGTGCAAAACACACAATAACGAACTAAAATGCAAGCAATCTAAAATGAAAATCATGAAACAGATGCTACATAAAATTATTCAAAATTTGGTGTCTACAGTTTGCCCCTCTTTGTCTGAGTTTTGAAAAAACTTGAGACAAAGAAGTAGACACCAAATACTTACCTGAGTCATTCGGCTTCAGCTACTCGAACGACTGCTGTTATTGACATGAGGACTGACTCCTTTTAATGAGACTGACTCGGACGAGAAATTTAAAACGGGATAGACCCGAACTGGAAGTTTAAAACGGGACAGACCCGGACAGAAATGTAAAATTGGGATAGCCCCACGGGATAGACCCGAACAGAAATGTAAAATTGGGGTAGACCCACGGGATAGACCCGAACAGAAATTTAAAACGGGGTAGACCCGAACATGAATTTAAATTTGGGGGATAGACCCGAACAGAAATTTAAAATTTGGGATAGACCCACGGGATAGACCCGAACAGAAATGTAAAATTGGGGTAGACCCACGGGATAGATCTGAACAGAAACTTAAAACGGGGTAGACCCGAACAGGAATTTAAATGGGATTGTATGAAGAAAACTGCATAAGACTTTATTTGAAAATGTATCCACAGATTTGCCCCAGTAATGAATTGGTCAGTGGGATTAAACCCGAACCTGCCATGATGATCGACCAGTGGGATAATACCCGATCCTGCCGAGGTTGGCGGGATGAAACCCGGTCCCAACGAAAAAAGCGGTCAGCGGGATTATACCCGGTCCTGCCGAGATTGGCGGGATGAAACCCGGTCCCAATTTGATAAAAAGCGGTCAGCGGGATTATACCCGGTCCTGCCGAGATTGGCGGGATGAAACCCGGTCCCAATTTGATAAAAAGCGGTCAGCGGGATTATACCCGGTCCTGCCGAGAGCGGTCAGCGGGATAAAAACGGTCAGCCCGGTCCTGCCCGGTCAGCGGGATAAACCCGGTCCTGCCGAGTAAGCGGTCAGCGGGATAAAACCCGGTCCTGCCGAGGTAAGCGGTCAGCGGGATAAAACCCGGTCCTGCCGAAATAAGCGGTCAGCGGGATAAAAACCCGGTCCTGCCGAGGTTGGTGGGATAAAACCCGGTCCTGCCGAGATGAAACTTGATTTGATTTTTTAAATTTTTGATTGATGATTTTCTTTTCTCTTCGCTTTTCTTTTTTTTGACTTTTGAGAACCTTTCCAAAAAATTAATTTGCTCCAGTATGATGGATTTCTGGAATTTGAGTCCATAGTTGATTCTGTATCGCCATGCTGTTGCACCTTTTGATCAAATTTACTTGCAACATTTTCGATTTGCCTTTGTTCACCAGAGGACTCCTTCCAACACCGATTCCAGTGCGAGGTGTGATTGTTTTCGTCCATGCATGGAATTTTTCTGCAAAAGAGAAAAAACAAAAGAATTGCCACCATCATTTGATCCGCTTGCCTTTTGAGAATCGTGTAAACATAAGCCTTTTGATGCCTTCGTCAAAGTTGGCCGCGGCATCTGACTTGGTTGGATTTATCATTTCAAATGTCTCTGCTTTTCCAGACTGACCGGGTAAGCATTTTGCCATATTGCGAAGCCTTCGTAATTGGCTTGGTTGCGCCTTAGCCCTTTTTAAGAGATGACTGAACCCAAGTATGCTTCGAGTAAACCACGGGGGTTGTCATTTACCACAATTCAATGATAAAGAATGAGGTATGCAAGAAAAATTCACATGTCATGTAAAAATGAATATGCACAAGAATGCACTCACAACTATTTGTGCTGAAATTCTACAAAAATGCCATGAATGCAAGAAATTTGGTAAAAATGAGTCTCCTAAGAATGTATTTGCCAAAGAATGTTTTACAAAATGACACAGCTTTAGCCAAAGGATGCATATTCGAATCTCTGAATATCCTTGTTCTGGAATTCAATATTGGCAGAAGTATGACAAAAATGAGAAGAAATCCAAATGAACCAAGCCACCAGTTGTTCCTCCTTGTGCTTGCTCACTGCAAAACCTTTCCTTGGCGCCCTTTCGGGTTTTTACCAAGGTTGCCCCACCCTTTTCTGTTTTGTTTTGTTTTTCTCTTTTCTCTTTTCTTTTCTTTCTTTTCCTTCCTTTCCGTGTTTTTTCTCTTTTCTTTCTTTTCTTTTGAGGTATCCTTTCGGGTCTTCACCTAAGGAAGCAAATGGAAGAACTCAACCATGATCGACTCAAAAATGTAAGTTGAAAAAATTGCTGACATCAGTAAAACGCGCTTCCCTTATAGACTTAAGCGAAGGCATCATGGACATCATTTGTCAGTTGACTAGCAAACTTCCCAATAGAAATACAACAAGTGACGAGAGCCAGGACTTTGGGCTTTTGTAATGAGGTCGGGTGGGGTGTTTTCAAGAAAAGTTGAGGCTTGAAAGCAATTTGTGCTTATGAGAGGTGAAATAACCTGAGATTGCATCCTTTTGCAATTATCTCCAATTTCTGAACAAAACCGAGGAAATTTGCCCCAGACTGATTGGATTTTTCTTTCTTTGCATTTTCATTGCATATTTCTCACTTTTGCATTTTTCTTCAAAACTAAATTTGCCCCAGTGTGGGGTTCCTTCTTTTCCATTTCTTTTCTTTTTCCTTTTTCCTTTTCAAAAATAAATTTGCCCCAGTGTAGGGCTTTCCCCTTCTAATCCTCTCTTTTCAAAATGAATTTGCCCCAGTGTGGGGTTTGCAATCTTCAGGGGCTGCCAAACGAAAAAATTATTGTTCTGATAGCTCAAAAGGGACGACTAGGGATGAAATGTTTTGATTGGAAAGGAAGATGGCCTGACTTTTGCCTCGTCTCTTGCATGATTTCCTAGAAGGAATTTGCATAATCAAATAAAGAATTTCTTACACATGTCTGAGTTGATAGGTCGAGGGAACGTCTGTCCTTCCATTTCTGCCCAAAATGAGTACTCCTCCAGGCAATACCTCTTGAACATCCAATAAGCTTTGTCAATTTGAATCACATTAGCACTTTGTTCCCTTCTTCAGGATATCGGTGGCGGACCCTTTTGTTATGAACATAGGCCATGCATTTTGACAATATTGGTCATGGCACATAGCATTCAACTCCTTTTCATCAATCAGAATCAATCGTTAATGACACTGTTTTAACCAATCAACTTCCAACCTGGCCGGAAAGAGATTTTCTCAAATGAAGGGATTTATCAAAGAAGGAATTTTCAAATGAAAGAATTTTTCCAGTGACGGGATTCCTTAATGAAGGGATTTTTCCAGTGAAGTGATTTTTAATGAAGGGATTTTTCAATGGTTTTTCTCAATGAAAACTTTCTCAATGAAGGATTTTCTTAATGAAGGCTTTCTCAATGAAGGAATTTCTCAATGAGGGCTTTTTAATGGAGGGATTTTCAATAAAGGGTTTCATCAAATTCCTAGACAGTGATATTCAAAAGAGTCAAATAACTTCACCTTTGGCCATCTCAAAGAATTAACAAAAAATCCAAAACAATAATCAAATAAACAAATAATCAAATTGCAAAAGATGCTTTCATTAAGCTATGTACATATGCAAGAAAAAGTTTTCCTGAATTTTAGCAAATGACAACCCCTAGATTTATCAAAATTCCCTTCGAGAGGGAAGATAGTCAGCCATCCAAATTGTGAAGAGCTCTTTCAAATTTCGTCATTGGAGGTGGATGCCTCAAAGGTGTCCTTGTGTTCAGGAAAAGGATTTGTACTTATATTTGGTCCTTGTTCTTCCCTTCCTTTCAAAATTATGTCTCCGGCCTCAATCATGTCTTGGATTCTGTGTTTAAGTACCCAACAATTGACAGTAGAATGTCCAGGAGCTCCAGAATGGTAGGCACAAAAAGATTGAGGATTATAACCAGGGGGAACTCCTTTAGTATAGACTTTAGGAGGTATTGTACCAATTTTGCCCGCGGCCTTGAGCTGCTCATACAGTTGATCCAAGGGCCGACCTAAATTGGTAAAAGTTCTATATCGGGCCGGGTCTCGGATGCCAGCGATTTGTTGATAGTTGTAATTATGGTTGGCGGGTAAGGTGGGTCTTGGATGATAAGGAGAGCGAGGTCTAGTTTGAAAGTTATGTGGAGAAATATGGACTGGTGTTGTAGGTGTGTTTAGGTAATTTGGTCGAGGTTGCGGGTGGTTAATAGTGGTATGGTACACAGGTTGAAGGTGTGGTTGGTATGGATAATGGGGGGAGTAGGTGGGATATTGTTGGGATCTAGGTCGGAAAGAAACTCCTTGTTTCGAGACAGATGAAACTTCCTCTTCCCTCTTGTTGAACAGGAATTTCTTGTTATTGCTGCCTTGATTTTGCATTGCTTCCAATTGTGATTTCAGAGCCGACACATTAACGATCTTTCCAGCCTTCACAAAATCATCATATTCTTCAAGCTTGTTGACGATAGCAGCAAATGAGCATCCAGTCATGCGAAAGACTTCCTCAAAATACGGGGGATCGTGTGCTTTAATGAAGGTGCGAATGATTTCATCTTCAGTCATTGGTGGCTCGACTTTTGCAGCTATTGTCCTCCATCTTTTAGCATAGGTTTTATAATCTTCAGATGGCTTCCTCTTTGTCCCTTCCAACGTGGTTCGTGTAGGAGCCAGCTCGCAGTTATACTCGTATTGCCTTACAAAAGCTTTGGACAAGTCGATCCAGGTTTTTACTTCTTCGGGCTTCAGATTAGAATACCAATCGAGGGCATCCCCCTCCAAACTTTCCGGGAACAACCTTAGAGGCAGGTTCTCGTCATCTATGGGCCTTCCCAATTTGTTAGCAAACAGGCGGAGATGCGTTTTGGGATTGCCAGTTCCATCGTACTTATTAAACTTAGGGGTTTTGAACCCCTCAGGCAATTGCACTTTTGGAAAGAGACAAAGCTCATCATAATCCAGGACTCCTTGCTTGTTCAACCCCTGACTCCTCTTCATAAACTCATCAAAACGGTCAAGGCGTTTGAGCAGCTTTATATCAACGGGAGCGGAAGATTCCCCCAGTTCTGGCTTGGTTTGAACAATATGGTCCGGTAGGAATGGCTCAGCGGCAGTGTGATAAAAAGTATGAGGCTCGGGGGGTATGTTTGAAGTGATTTGCGGTTGGGGACCTTGCATGTGAGTAGGAAAGAACGAAGGGTTAGGAGGGTAAGTGTATGGCAAATTTATGGTGGGATAGGTGAAAGTTCCTTCGGATGGAATGATGAAGGGTGGAGTAAAAGTGGTTTGGGTCGTGGGCATGACCAATGATTCTGGCCCCGATTGACTGACGAGTACAGGCTCGGGTTGAACTCCGCTACTGATAAGCTCATCGATTAATTTCTTTTGGGTGGCCATTTCAGATGCCATCTCACCAAACTTCGTAAGCATCTCGGTCAGTTGGACCCCCAAACTTGCAGTCTCAGGTTGGGCGGTTGTAGCAGACCTATCCGATTGTTCCGGTTGTGAACTCATGTTTACACGACTCCTCTGGGCTTGACTACGGGATCGCGTTATGATGGGGCTTCGACGAGAAGCTATGTTTAAATATTACCTGAGAATATTTTGAAAGATTGCCTTTAGACTCAACCCTCGCTTAATTATTCCAAAGAAAATAAAGAAAAAGAAAAGAAAAAGGCAAGAGTTAGTAGATATCCAGAAAATTCGGATGCATGTCCTATGGGGGGAGCCCTTTTTGTGCCAAGGGTAGGCCTAGAATGATGATGCAATCCTCCAGAGCAGGCACTATACAATACCTGATGGATCCGATCAGCTTATGGAGTGAAAAATAATTTGAAAAATTTGGCCCATTGGAATGAGAAGAGATTGATCACTTTTGATCGATACAAAAACTTGCAAAAACGCACGGGTTTGACCTTGACGAACTTCCTATCGAAGAGATTGGAAATCGTTTTGACAACTTTTCTCAGTGAAGCACGGGTCAAAACTCCAACTGATCAAATGGCTGGATGCAATGGATGCTTTTCTCAAAATCGACTAGGTTTTCCATTTTGAAATTCGACATTGAAATCCTAATTGGTCAAATAAAATTAACAATTTATTAAAAATCGACCGGATTACCCTAAAAAGGGAAACAGGTCAAATGAATTGAATGAAATTTAATTTATCCAAATTAATCAGATCACCCTAAAAAGGGTAAATTGATCAAATAGATTGAACGAAACTTGATTTATTCAAAATCGGCTCGGTTGCCCTAAAAATGGGTAAATTGGCCAAATGAATGAAATTGAATTAGTGATTTATTCAAAAATCGGCCGAATGACCCTTAAAAAGGGTAAATTGGTCAAATGAATTGACGATTTATTGAAAATCGACCAGGTAACCCTAAAAAGGGTAAACTGGTCAAACGAATTGATGATTTATTCAAAATCGACCAGGTGACCCTAAAAAGGGTAAATTGGTCAAATGAATTGAAATTGAATTAATTGGCAAAATGGATTGGTTGAAATGTCCGGCCATTGGTTATTTCAGAATTATTAAGGTGCATTAGTCTATGACCTTCTAAAAATCAAATTTTGGCCTCAATTTGTTTATCGTCTCAATAGGAGGAATCATTTGTGAATTTCTTCAAATTAATGTCCTTCGCGCAAGGGATTTTTACCAATTTTTTATAAAATGGCCAAAAAGTGATTATTAGATGCTCATATTCCAAAGATCACTCTATGAAAATGATCGGATCCTACCTTACCTTGTGCACTACCCCTTTGGATGGTACAAAATGTAAACGTGCAAGTCTCTTTGGATTAAGTATCCGAGACACAAGGTGGCTTATTCCTAACACGGGATCCCCTAAATGGCATTCCCTTCTAGGGTTTATGCATGATGCCAGTTATTAAAGCGATGTAAATATGTGACAAATATGGCCTAAAGGACATAAATAATGCATCGGGGGGAAAAAGTCTAAAAATGAAATGTATTTGCTGAAAAGTAAGTGCAAAGACTGAAATTTAAACATGTGAGCTATCTAGTGGGTGAGTCACTAAAAGAGTGCCAAAGAGGCCTCTTATTGCTAAGGCACATGAATGCAGGCCAAGAAAACAAAAAAAATGGTTAGTGCAATTGATAGTACACATAACACATTGTAACAACAAGATAAAGCAATCAAAGAAACAAAGCAATAAAAAGGAAAAAGGGGTTGGACCCCTCCCCTCGTGAATAGTGTCCCTAGCTCAGGATAAGGTCGACTCTACCCTAGGCAAATCTAATATGGATGCATGAGGTTGGGATTTGCTAATGCATCTAGACTCGATAAGCTCAGGTCCCCGAGTCTTCAGACTTAGAAATCAAGGGTCATCAATCCCAAGATTCTTGGTCGGTGGCTCGAGCGATTCCCCAAACACCGCTACGCACACATCGTGTCACGGCTACGTGTTTGAGTGAATCTATCAAAACCTCAATCTTCGACCAAAAGCTAAAGGCTATCAACCAATAGCTTTAAGCGGAAGATTGAGTGACCCATTGGAACATGCTACACACACATCGTGTCGTGATCACATGTCCAAGTGAGTCACCTAATCCTAATAGGGTGGAGTGGCGTGACAAGCCACTAAAGAAAAATAAAAGGGATAAAAGAAGTAAAGCGTATGCTCGTATGCTAGTGCTCGTTTGGAGGGGAAGGGTCAAGAACCAACGCGAGGCTCTAGGGTGACCCATACCTCCCAAAATGCAATGCAAGCGCGAGAAAACAAGTAAACATTCATTCAAACATACATTCGTGAGTCGAGGGATTGGTTTGATTACGTACATAAGACAAAAGGTCCTAAAAATGAAAAAATGCAATCCTAATATCCACATGCCATGCATAGAAAGGGTAGAAAAAGGAAACAAATGGTTAAGTCAAAATGCTTGGACCCACTTAGGAAGTCCCCAGTGGAGTCGCCAACTGTCGCGCCCCACTTTTTGAATCGTGTTGTGTGTGGTGTGAGATGTGAGTGTGTAGTGGGTGTGTGAACGTGTGCAAAATGAAAATAAAGGCCATGGGACTTAATAATGCGACGATTTGGCCATATAAAGTTCAAAAAGGGTTTTTTGTATCAAAAATGGAGTCGCCACTTGGTATAGAGTTAGGGTGTACCAAGTCACCCAAAAAAAATAAAATTTTAAAGACAAAATAGT